>NC_138145.1:17174060-17248150 GCF_964199315.1 Orbicella franksi | reverse complement strand
CACAGCTTCGAACAGCGAGACGCAGACGATATCGAATGACCCTTCGCGACGAAAAAGTTTGTCGTTACCAACGCTACCCTCCATGAGCAGCACTCTCCCGCAACTCACGTCTCGGACTGACATTTCACGGGTAGAGGAGGACGCTACCCAAGACTCATTCACCACGATTACTTCGTCAAAGCCCAAGGAAAAACAGAGAAGGCAATCACGCGGAAAGTTTAGCCTTGATGTGTCGCCGGCCGGACAAAACCCTAGACAATCCACCGATAGAGGTACTGTAAACGTTTCTGTCACAAATACAAACGGAGAAACCGAACGATTTCGCCCGGTCTCGCAGGCCGCTCCCAAACTAGATACTTCGCT
Organism: Orbicella franksi; assembly: GCF_964199315.1. NCBI lineage: Eukaryota > Metazoa > Cnidaria > Anthozoa > Scleractinia > Merulinidae > Orbicella > Orbicella franksi. The sequence goes on along the minus strand of NC_138145.1, from coordinate 17,247,787 downwards.
TGCACAGGTTAATCTCGACGCTGTCAAAGACAGGATTCAAAATAGACTCTCACAACCCGCAAGCACGAATCAATTGATGGATGATGAGGATGACGACCCTGATATAACACCGTACCTCCATGTTCCCCCAGACGGCCTACCTAGAACTGTATACCTCTTACCACCTTTGACTGATCTCCTGCAAGAGGCAAAGAAAGCCAGGTACCTTCGCAGACCCAAGAAGCCTCTACAAGAGGTGGACATGGACGACCCCGAGAGAGAATTAGGAATCGACGAAATATTTAGCAAAAAAGGATAGGTGGGCAGCGCGAGGTTGCAACTTCTGCTCGGAAACTTCTGCAGATCCAGCTGCAGTGTCTCGTACAAATTGATTTATAAACGTTCACAGACAAGGCAAACTGATAGCCGTTGTAGATTTGATCAAACCTTTTCGTGCTCTCCAAACGCAGTAATGTTAAGCCTGAATGCCACGGATCTCTTCGAGTTTATTTTCACGGCTGATATTCCTCGCCGGCTTTGCGCAAACTTTGTCCAAGGTAAATGTATTCTTACTAGTTTTTCAAAGAGAGCTCGGGAAAAGATCTTCTGCAAGATCATTAATTTTATTTTTAACTTTTATTACTATAATGAATATCTCATTTGGCTGGCGATAAAACGGAACAGCATTTTTCAACTATTTTTAATATGTGAGACGGTCGCGTCATGTACAGAGTCCACAGTCCAAGGGAAACCGCTAGTTGTCATCGTCGTGTCAGTTTAGTCATTGCGACCCAAGTCGTCTGTCAAGGCAAGACGTTAAATTGCGTGTATGAAAAGTTGCGAAATACATTTTGGTATAAACTACAAAGTAGTTCGTTTTTTTTGGTCTAAGTAAATATTGACCGTCTCGCGTTATCTTGGCAGTTTACACACAGTTTCTTTAGACTCCATTGTGAACGTGAAGATCATCAATCAAAGCGTTCATTAAAATTCACAAACATCAAAATATTGTGCAAGTGTCATCTTTTTAATTTAACAGTCGAAGAGAAACATGTGATTTGTTTTCTCCACAAACAGAAAATGAAAGGTTATCCTGGTAATCACAAGATTTTTTACCAAAATAATGTTCAATTTTTCGCGAATATCACGGTAAAAAAAACGTACATAAAATGTGCAAAGACTTTTAGACGAAAAAAGCTAAATTACGAGTGTTCGTCTTTTAAAAAAAGTTAAATTAAATTAAGGCTGTAGGCTGGACGTCGCTTTTCTCTCGGTCAGTTGTAAAGATTCTACACATGATGCCCGCGAAAGCTGAAAAGTTTAGGTCATTAATTTAAGCAACGTTTACATTTTCTACTGATCAGACTATTGAACGAAAATTTGCTTGAAACACAATAGTCCAATACATTGAAAGTTAAAAGAATCTATGTTAAATTGCCACCCTTGAGATTCAATAGGCTATCCGTCTTTCAGCTCAGAAGTCACGCCGGAAGGTAAACACAAGCTCTTGAACAATTAACACCTATTTAAAAAGTCTTTTAACTGAACAAAAATCCGCACACTTGATTTCTTTTTATCTGAGTGAACTTGTCTTAAACTGCTGGAAAAACTGTGCTCTATCTAGAAAAAAGCCGGTACGTGATTCAAATTGTATAGAATATGAGGCCATTTCTTGTATCCTAGCTTCCCAACGTGATCTCTTTCGGCAATTAACGCCTCGGTAAAATAAGCCACCTAATTGATTGTTCACAAATATCCACACTCAATTTGTTAAAGATTGAAATACACGCAAACGTACAAAAGAAACGGAAAATTGCAATCTGACCAACAAAAAGACCAGCAAGTGACTTCAAATGTGCTTGGAAAAGCTATCATGTGTCTAAACTACTGGTAAAGACTCGTTCTCCACAGAAACGTCCTAAATACCTTGGTTGCTGAGGTAAGCCAGTGATATATTTCGTCCACAGTCGGATTGTCTAGGGAAAATTAGTTTGTTGAAATAATTAAACAGAACCACTTGGTCATTAAAACGAGGAAAAGTATTAGCATTTGTTTTGCAATGAGCCGGTCTCGGATGTATCTAAGCTTCAGTTGATTGTAAGGAATGATACCGGTTTCGCCCCATGGCGAGTTCGCCCTCACCTAGTTCGCCCCCACTATAAAATTTCCATTTCGAGTTCGCCCCCAACTTTTAGTGTTCGTGTTTACGTAGTTGTTATCGAGTTATTAAACGTTTTCGAAGAACCATTTCAGCCTATGTATGTTTGATAAGCTTAGATGATGATTGTTCACTTGTTGCAGCCGGCGCGCGCATAGCAACAAAGTCAAACAGTTACCGGTTATCTCGCCACCAACGAACTCGCCAAGCAAAGTCACCTCGCCACCAAGCGAAGTTTCCTCGCCACCAGTAATCTAATAAGGCAGTGGATAAAAGAACGAGGAATAATCTCTATATACGACTCGATCTGGTTGGGGCGAACTCGATCAAGTTGAGTTGATGTGGGGGCGAACTCGGTGGGGGCGAACTCGCCATGGGGCGAAACCGGCAGTTACCATTGTAAGCATTACCCTTGATTGCGTGCATCGAACTTTCACCTAATTTAAACATTAACGCACGGAACACGACAAGCCTGGGTCGCATCCAAATAAAATCGCACGCATTTTTAACGTCCCCCTAAAGTCTGATGCTTTTAACTATAATCCAGAGGAAAGATAATCAACACTTGAAACGATAACAATTGGTATCCGCAGATCAATCCTGGCCGACTGACGGTTGTACAGAATACTAACGAATTCCGTCATACAAGACTACAGGACTATTTAACGATAGCGGCCGACGAAACATAGAAAACAACAAAATATAAATTATTTGATAAGTTGATATTGAGTAGATATCGGTATGGCCTCCTAAGCAGACACTCTTTTAGCCTCTTCCAAGCGTTCAGTTAGTTGGGACACAGCGCGAAAATGGCACACGAAAAATGGGGGAGAAGCGAACCCAAGCCTTTTTCTCCTCTCCTACGCTCCGCCGTTTTTTCGCGCTGCTCCCAACTTATGCATCAGTCAATTCCAGCAGTGCCCATCCCCCCCGGGCTAACCCCCGGGCATGAGCATTTTTTTAAAAAAATGGGCAAATTCCCCGGGATGGGGAAACATAAGCTGTCTAAATGCCCCAGGGTGGGGACGAAGAAAGAGGGCAAATGCCCCGCCCCCGGGATCGTCGCCTTCCAACACATCCGCAGTTTGTAAATTAATCAGTGAATAAAACGGTCAACTGTTCAGTATTTTAATACAACGGTAAGACTTCAAGGACAACAGTACGTCTTAGTTGATTCTGATTATATTTATTTCTTTATATTTGTTTTTAACAGTTTGCTAGAGGATAGCTGGGATTGCGGCGGGCGTGCCCCCAGCCGCGAGCGATGATAGGCGCCTGTATTCGGAGGCTACTTTTTCTGTGAAGAATCAAGACATTTTAAATGACGATGCATTGCATTTTAAGCTCGCAAGATCTGTCTTCAAGATCGCATCATTTGAATTCGCAAACCTTAAGTATTTTAACTCCACTTTCATGAATTCAAAAAATGCTAGGCTAGTTTTGAATGCGAAATGCGAAATAGTCGTGTTCACGTCAGTTATTGTTTTGTGATAAACAAAATATAGTTCACCTTGTCGCTTATATTTATATGCTTACAAGTAATGAAGAAATATCTAAAATTGAGAAAACATAACTTTAAAAACAAGTTTCTCTAGTCCCTGACGGACAAGCCATTGTTCGACAAACGCCTCGTCTTTCCCGATGAACTCATCCATGGCACTTTCCAAAACAGGTGTGTCGAATTCCCGGGGGTCGCCCCGGGGTACGCAAATGCCCAGCCCCCGGGCCACGATAAAATTGCGGATGCTCCAGCCCCGGGACTGACAACTTGAGCAAATGCCCCGCGGTTGCCCGGGGGGGGGGGATGGGCACTGCTGGAATTGACTGATGCATTACTGAACGCCTGGAAGAAGCTAACGCTCTTCGGAAGATTGCGTGACGAGCCCAAATAGCGTCTGCGTAAGCACCTGAAAGAAACCCTGTACGATGTGGTGTGGCAGATAGAGGGAGAATTAATCTCCCAGCAGAAGGAAAAGGGGAATACACCACCACGGGAGGCACCAAGGCTGTTTTAAAATATAGCTAAGAGAGGGGAAAGTGGATAGATCTGTGAGGAAAAAAAGGCCGGGATAATATATTTCCCAGAGAGCTGAAAGGGGGTAAAATAACCCCCTTGAGGTTAGGGGCGTATAAATTATTTATGCCAATAAAAAGCACCATTTTGGAAATGCTACCTTTTTCAGCTGCTTGGCAGTTTTTTATCGATTTATAAAATATAACTAAAGGGAGATAGCAAGTTTTATCTGAACAGTACTCTTTATTTTACAGGTAAGCCAGGTAAAATCACAACATACTGTGTATGACATAGCGTCCCTTGAAGAAATCACAGTTGAAAGTGTTCAGTTCATCCCTCGTAACGGATATCAGTGCCAGAAGTAGTCTGTATAGTAATAATCAATGGGATAAAAGCTGGTAATGACTGTCCTGCCATTATATTCACGCCCAGTTAGGGAACTGTGGGCCCGCGAGCAATCGTCAGCGTCAGAGAACTCAACATATACCTGAAAAACCAGAGAAGTGCAATAAGAAACTCATAACACAGGCCGTACATATTATGAACACAAGTCGTGTGCATAACTGCAAACCCAAGCAATGAAACCGCTACGATGTTTACAATTCTGCGCCACTAAGAAATTCAGCAAACTGGCTCACATTCGTTTCCTTGCCAACCCTTTCCAAGAAATGTTGATGACAAGGAACCTAAATCATCATTTACTTTGAAATCGTGCCAAAAAACACTCTACAAACCACGGGTGTTCTCACGTGGGAGAGACACTTTACGATAACACTGCCTCTATCTCTCTCTCCACCCTGAAGTACAAATGAGTTATAGTTAAGGAAGCCTGACCAAATGCTGGTCACGGTCAACATGTGTTGGACCTTCATTTCATTTATCGGGACTATTAATACTCCTAGCCGCCTCATGTTATGGAAACTGGGAGAAACATTAGCAGACCACATGTCCCGGCTTAAAGTGCTGCTGCCATGAACAACTTGCCAATTTACCTTATATCCTACAGTTGAATCACCATCATACTTGAAACCTCTGACAACCCCAAACTTAGCACACTCCTCCTGTACATCCATCAACCCATCTGCACAGAGAAAAAAAAAGAGCTAATGAAATATTCCACATGTAATTCGTTTGTAAATTTACTTTTAAGGCAAAGTCTGCGTCAAACCAAGTGGCCTGTTTAGCCGACCCTATACTAACTTCTGTAGCATGAAGTGACTAGGAATATTTTTACTCCCCCTTGGATGGAATGCTAGTCCATTGTAGGGGTACCCCCAGCACTAAATTCACAGATACTCATTTATACACCCAGACGGAGAGAGGCACTGTGAGAGTAGAGTGTCTTGCCTAAGAACACAACACAATGACCTTGACCAGGACTTGAACCAGTACCACTTGATCCAGAGTCCAGCTCGCTAACCATTAGGCCACCACAACTCCACTTGCTTGTAAGGCTGTTATAACTTCTACAGATAACTGCACCATGGAATAAATTTAATATCTAATGAGATAAATGAGATAAAAACTAAATAAAATGAAAAGTGAGCAAAAAAAAGAAAATGTAAATACCAAAGCTTGAGTCTGAGGAGAGGTCATCCAGATGGATGTTAGTTAGCTGAAGGATTCTGGTTGGAAGCAGTAAAAACTCTTCTAAACTATGAGGAGTGCACCAGGGGGAACCTAGAAATGTAAGACAAAGGAAACAAATTTTTCAAGCATTAGTAACCCGTTTATACACAGTCAGCCATCACCAAAAGGTGTCTGAGTGATCAGTTTTAATCTCCTCTTTACTGCATGTCAAGACAATAAGCGACCATTCTTCTTGTCATATAATAGATCATTTCGTATTCTCGGTATTGGACTGGAAATAGCTTGCAACTGAGGCTAATACGGGGAGTCTTTTCAAATGCAAATAGACAGGCGTTGACAATACAGAAAACCATCACCTGAGTAACGTGCCAACATTAGCAATCAGTATGGAAATTGATGCTTAGAGCTTGACAATAAGAAGGTTATTCTTACTGTTCAAGAATGCATGTTGCATGGCATTAAATGGTGTTATCCTCTGCTCTGGTCGGCACTTCATCATTCTGGAAAGACAGAATAAATTATAATCACTTTCAAATAAATATTTTTCCTGTGGGTAGGTTACAACAGTCCCAAAGAGTTAATACAATGAATCATCATATTGTCATTACTGTCACTGTCTGGTTTTTGTTTTGCTTGTTGGAGTAGTAGCCACAAAGCTCAACACCTGATCTGTATCTTGGCAAGACCAACAAGATACTATGTGACTCATAAGCTCTTACACTGCCATCACATCTCTCAGGGTCCTACTAACACAATCATTGTCATGGTGGTCCCAATGCAGCCACCTTAGACAAGATCTCAACAGAAGAGATGGTCCTTTTAAACACAACACTATACACACCAGATCTAGGTTAGATAATAATATTACAATAACTTTATTTGAGTGTCAAGACGAAAATAGCAGTTTACTACTAGAACACCATAAAAATAAAATACAGCAATTTAAACATTATCTTCCCTAAACTTACACTAAACTTAAAATTTAAATTTGCGTCCCCGCCCCCCCCCCCCCCCCTTCAATAGGACTATTTTTATTACTATACAAAAACTACAACTGTTTACAGTGGTAAAAATGGTAACTTTTCACAGAATATGTGCTGCTGATCTGAACAGTTGCCATTAATTAATTCATTACAAAGACAGAATATCCTGGTTTGTTGGTCAGACTTCTCTCACAGGCAACACAGTGCAAGGCCATGAAAGGGAGACATGCATCTGCTTTCTGGGGTAATTCTCGATATATACACCATATATGGGGCTAAAACAAAGTCAATTACATACATGTATGTACAACTTAATGCAAAAAGCCCACATCATAACAGTTTACAGTTGATTGAAGTTACCTCATGATGAAGTCAAGAAATAACTCATGTTGTTCAGGTGTGATCTCTCTATCATCATCAGGCAATTCCTGCTTGATCTGCTTGAAATGCAAGCAGTTAGCATCCTGTATGACAAACATTTGAAACAACTAGCCAGTTAATGTTAGAAGACATAACCAAATTATGGTGTTTACAATTACCCAAACAGAAAAGGTATCAACTAGCAGTGTAACAATTATTCCATCATATTATTCTCACATTCAATTTCACTTTATACTATTAACCGGATATACACGTCAGTAGTAATAGCAGCTAGTCAGCATGTCAACCGATTTGGCAATGCTCCATCAACTATGGCATCGATGAGAAGTGCATCTAAAATGAAGTCATCAGCATGGCTGCATAATTATGACTATCTGCAAAGCTTAGCAACAAACAAGTTTTTCAGTTATAACAATGACACAAAATTAACACCTTGAAACAACGGCAAATGCTTGTTGCTCCATTCTTCATACCACAGCATGTATAATTCTGTGTAAAAAAAAATAATAATCAAGGAAGAGACATGTGTCAAAAGGCTGTAGATTTGAATAGCCTGGATGTGCTGTAGTTTAATCTCCGATGATAACATGCACATATCTGTGTATATCTACCAACTCCTTGCGACAGTATTGGGGAGAGTGACTCTCCTCTCCCTGATTTATTTTTGTTGAGGGGAGTGGGTAAATGTACACTAGTTATGAACAGGTGTCATGGCAACTCCAACATATGAGTAATTATATATGAATAAATAAGAATCTGTCTGTTGTCCAAAATATGTTGTAAGAAGCAAGCACTGTCTTTAGAAATACATTGACCCTCATGACTTTTGAGAATATTTCACTTAATGGTGGATGTAGAATATTGCACATGATAATAATCATCATCAAATGGCCAATTCCCTCTATGAGAAATGCCTGCAGGAAATCATGGTAGTTGTGTTCAAAATCTTCGACTGTATATTGTTTTGGTGAACACAACTACCCTGATTCCCTGCAAGAGTGTCTCATAGAAGGAACTGGCCATTGAGAAAATATTCATTACCTCTTCCTGCAAACACATGACACATGTTGGCTCATCTGTTAGACATCTGGGTGCTGGCATTCCTGTGTACATGTACCACAGTACATAAGAAAAACTCCACATGTCACTGGCAAAAGAGCATCTCTGCAAGAATGAAGTCAGAAATCTGGATATTCAAGTGCACATACTTGGGAGAAACAGGTGTATGATGGCCCAATAGATAGGGCACTGGACTCCAGATTGACTGGTCAGCGCTGAGACCTGGAAAGAAACTTAACTCTCACGGCACCAGTGAAGTTCAGTTTCATGCCAACAACAGGGAAATAAGACTAGAGCCCATTATTGAACTGTCATGGATGAAGAGTTGAAGCTATGATATGTCAGTGTATAATGTCAGACTGTTCTCACATGATCAGATACCCTGACCTGAAGATGATGTAGTCATGTGAGCACCACTAACTGCCATTCCATCAGGCCGGTGAAGATTGAGCTCTGTGCTCAAAATATTCTGAGTAAACACCATATGCCCTGAATTTTGGCACTAAGTTTATTCAACTACCAAAAGATTGAAAGAAGCATGATAAACCCTAAATATCACTCACTGAGCTCTTTCTGTGAGTGATACCTTCAGCAACTAATCTGTTCCATGCTTGTGCTTCTGGGGATTGGTAACCAGGACTCTGAAGTGGCTGATGAGGCTGAGGAATAAAATGCAAATTAAAAATTGATTGACAGTCCTTTGCACAGTAAGACACTGATCATATTTTTCTTACATTGGTGAAACTTTGCACTGATTGACAGAAGTTCAACTTTGAATTTCAGAATTGCTTTAAGACTCTGAATTATGGGCTACTACCGACAATGTATTCCACTGGAGGCTCAATACCCGGTGGCAGTTTGTCAATCTGTCTCAACAATTTGCTTCTACCCATCTTCTTTTTGTTTTCATTTCTCTATCATTTGCAGATCTATAGTAGCAGCAATACTACAGATGCTACTCTATAAATTTGAATTGAGGTAATAATGCATTTATATACATGTACGTAGAGTGTTTACACCACTGGATGGATAGAGGCACTGCGAGGGTGGAGCCTTACCAAATTTAATGCTAAATATCTGCTCAGCCAGCATTCAACAACCTACATGCAATCAAAAGGCCACCATGTTAATATTTTTTATTGATCTCAGATGCCTGTTATGGTGTTTTTTGTATGCTGTTTCACACCCCATTGATTTCCATCACATATTTTAAAAGTGGTCACCAGATGGCAATTTTTCAGTTTTAAAATTCACTGCCACAAAAAAAGATTTGAACTTTATGAAAATCATTGCATGGAAAGAGTGTACCTTGAGGGAATACCTTGAGGTGTAATATGCCACATGATCATTATACCATCATGTATTCACTGCCTTTTTTTAATCCCTCACCTAAACCAAAGGCTCGTGAAACTGCCTGAAGAAAAGCCACTTTAACAGACATCTGCATTCAATAGCACCCACATGTAAAAGTAAACTTTCTGCTTGAACAGCTTACTTGTTTTTCCTCCAAAAAACTGAGGCCAAAATCCACAAGTTGAAACATGCCTCTATTTGAATTCCACATTATGTTGGACATCTTGAGGTCCCCATGAACAACCCTGTTGGTGGCCAAAAAACTCAGAGCTCTCACAATATCCCAAGAGCATCGCTTAATGATAGACAAAGGAAGACCTTTCCCTGAGTTCTTTAATAAGATATGATGAAGATTGCAATCCAGCTTCTCATAAACCAAATGCAATTGGTCTTTACATAAGAAGTAATCCTGCAAGTGCACTACAGAAGGAAAGACATAGTATTATTGATAATTTTAACACATAATTGTTGAAAAAAATACTTTGGTTGAATCTTGTGACAGTTGGTAGAGTAGCAAGCCCACACTAAGATTTTTGTTTACTCTGTAGTTGTTAACTCAAAGTATAAAAAGTATTTTTTTTATGGACCAAATGCCAATTGTAAATGTAGCAGCAATGATGTCACACTCAATTCTCTTTATTTCACAGAAAGAAAAAAGAGCAACTGCGATCTTAGCACTTGCACACTTGTGGGTGTTTCTCCTTTAACAGTACAGCCCCACCACGTAGTGTCTTTGATGGATTCATATTATAGAAAAAACAAAAAGAAATGACAACTGAAAAGGCTCTTCAATTAGGGCAAAGCCCAAAACGACTCTTGTACCCACACTATTTGACACTTGATGGAGCATTTTCAGCCTTCTTGTCATTTTCATCATAAGTGTCATGCATCACATAAGTTTTTTCTCTCATTTCTACCAGAAGAAGTCTAAGCCCAACAACAACCCATAAGAGTACCACATGTATCTCTCCATAGTAGAGCATAATCAGTAAGGAATTTCTGGGGACTGAGGAAATTGGTTGTGTGAACAGAGAAATTTGTCCACACCTGTCCAATAAATACCTCCCTTTCAGAACTTGGGGTTTTATTATTAACTTGAGTTCATACCATACTTGTAACTCACCTATATAGTGTTTATAGGGAGATTCCTGTTGACGATTCAAATACTCTAGAATTTCTATTTCATTAGTTGCAGCTTGCTCAAATTGATGTCCTTGTTTGAAAGTCTTGACAGCTCCTTTCAGAACTCGTGGAGGAGAATGTCTGCATATGCTTCTGGAGTAGAATGTGCCTACAGCTTCAACAACCACACTGCATGTTCCCTTCCCTAAACAATGACCAAGTTGCCACTTATACTTTGCACTCTTTTTAATCTCCCCCTTATTGACATCTATAGAAGAAGCCATCTCTTTAAATGAAGGAAAAAAACAAATTAGTCTCTAAAGAAGGAAAGTTCCGTGTGGTGTTATTTCAGAGGGCAAGTGAAACACTTACAGTATAATTTATTATCAACTTGACATTATATTCACAGCCAAACCCAGTGAAGTGGTGTTACAAAGCACAATATACAGCACATGCTATTAAAGTTGCACTTGTATGTTTGGTTCATACAGACATCAGACCTTTTGTCCAGGCATTATTTAACAAATTTAAATAACATTCTTTGTTTCAAACATTCACTTTTGTAATAAAGAACTAAATGTAGTCATGTAATCAAAATCAATGGAAAACACTAATTTTGCCTGGGTTATATATCAGCTTGTGGAGGTGCTGTGGATTAACCTGCAAGGGACTAGCATCCCTTGCAAAAAGGAATAGAAATACTCCAGGTCACTTCAGGTCAGAAACCAGAGAGAAGTGCTGGCCTAATTTTGTAGTTCCAGAAAATATCAATGCCCCCCACAGAAGGGATCCCAACCCCTCTGGAAATTCCAATTAAGCCTCATACATTTCTTTACATCTTGTGGTCTCACAGAACCCCTCCTCACCCAGAAAATGCCAATCCCTTTTATGGAGGGAGCATACAGATGGATATTTTCTGGAACTGCACATTTGCCTCTTGACTCATATGTAAACTTTACCTTTTATATGTCAGCTTGCAAGCTTATAAGCTTACATAGAATTTACAAGTGTGTTGACTAAGGTTTCTCTTTGAAAATGATAACTGCCATTTTTCTTCTAATCTTTTTTCCCCACACACTTTATTCATGATGAGAGTACTCATCTGAAGTTTGGAAGTTTGAAGGAAGATTCTACAAATATGGACTTTCCTGGTCCCTTTTTTCTCCCTTTTTCCTTTTTCTACGAACGTTTATGCGCAAAATAATAAGTATTCCTAGTTAGTTTAAGTTTTCCTAATTAGTTTAGGACAACAAGCCTAATATAATTGAGTTAGCTATAGTTAACTTAGTTCATTAACGAATGGAAATCTTCCTAGAAAAGCTCAGCAGAGCTTGCTAAGATCTCCAGCCATTATATTATACATACAGTTATTCTCTGTAGCAGATTTAACGCTCACGTAAAAAAAAACCGCTTGACTAAACTTCGCATAGTTTGCACACATTTTGTCGCAGCGTCAAATGGAAAAATTTACCTCGTCACTAAGATAACTTTGTCTGCACGAACGACATGAGGAGCCATTGTTGCTTATTTCGCTGTACTACATACGGACATGAAATGGCAGTAGTCCGTGACAAGGAAAACTTAGTTTTATCTCCAGCAACAAGTATCATCCTGAGCCGCCATTTTGGAAAAACACCTGCAAAAATTATTTAAAGGGGAAGGGTAGGTAGTTTGACAGTTGAAAATACGTTTTTGTAGTTCAGAGGAAAGGATTGTATTATTACCTTTTTTATTTATAGTTTTAGACAGGTATCATATACATCGGGAACTTCATCTTCTCATTTTGATTGAGTTATCTTTTTCTCTCTTTGATATTCTCGGCCGTATATATAAACTATAAAATCATCAGGGACTCCACCCCTGGTATAAAATTTCAACGAGAGAGGACTGGAGAAAATAATCTTGCGCCCGCGAATGCCACTACAATAACGTGAGCATGCGTCGTAAACGTAAACATGGTGGAAAAATTATCCCAGAACATGAAAGAGCAGCTTAAACAATTTTTCTTTACACAGCGAAGCAATGGACAATAGTTTGGATGAAAAAGAAACAAAAGACCCAGATTACGAGTCTGTCAGCAGTGAACGCAAGCGAGAACAAAGATTCCTTAACACACGACAACAAGATGCAAAGGAACAAGCGATACAACGAATCGATCACATCATTCGTCAACAGTTTGGCTTTGAGGTACACTTGAAGGAGAGAGAAATTGATTTAATTGATAATAAAGTCAGTCAAGCAAAAGCCATGCTAGACAGGCTGAGATCATGTGTGCTGGCGAAATATTACGGCACGTCTGGACAGAAAGCCGTCAAAGGAACTAGAACAAACGACAAGTTGGGTCACTGTGATCGCAAGAAGTCAGCTCGAAATTGTGTCAAGCGAGTTGAATTTCCAAGAACTGGAGTCCCAAACCATTCCAATGAAATGGCCAGTGCAACAGGTAGTATTCAATTTAAAACGGAAACAACCAAGACGTCTGCAGTTACGGACACATTGACGAATAATGGTTATCTTGTTGACAGCCAATTGCAATCTAAGAAAACACTTGGATCGGGAAATGCAAACGCTGTGATTCAAAGTGACAGCAGCAGCTTTATGTCAGAAGAACAACTGAAATTAAATGGAAATCTTCTACGTGGGTCAAGTGAGAATTCAAAGCCTGCTGTAGCTCATCATACAAAGAAAGAACAAGTAAATCAATCAAGTCAATCAAATGACAGAATTAGTAATAATTTCTTTAGGCATAGCTTAAATGAGAAATACTCTCCAAGTACAGCTGGAAACCCTTCAAGTGCAGTTGGAAACCTTTCAAATGCTGTGGGAAGCCCTTTAAGTGCAGTAGAAAAACTTTCGAGTACAACACCCTGCACCGGATCACGATTCTACATAAAGAAACGAATTATTGTTGGCAACACATCAAAGTACATATCCATCGACAGGCGGGAAGAGAATGACAAATCGACTCACAAGTGGATGGTGTATGTCCGCGGTCCACGCGAAGACCCAAATATTGATCGGTTTATAAGTAAAGTTTGGTTCTTTCTTCACCCGAGTTACCGTCCAAACGACATAGTGGAGGTAAACAAGCCACCTTTTCATTTGACCAGAAGAGGTTGGGGTGAATTTCCTGTGCGTGTACAGTTGCATTTCGTTGATCCAAGGAACAAGAGAGTGGACATCATTCACGAGCTGAAGTTGGACAGAACATACACAGGGCTTCAGACGTTAGGTTCTGAAACTGTTGTTGACTTGGAGCTTGATCGTAGGACGTTTGAAGACAACTGCGTCCCGCTTGGGACTTTGTCAGGTAAAGAAGATAGGCTTTCTTCAAATGCGACTGATGGAGATCGAGGTAACGATGACAACAGCGTGGAAAGAAAAACAGTGAGCATTCTATACTACCAACAGAACCAGCTGGTAGCTGACACGCTTTTTAAAGTGAGAAAGTGTCCGGCCAATTCCGAGAATTCATCGCAGTGTCCTCAGTTGAAAAAACTCAAATTAGAATCTCCCTTTTCTGTTGGTTCATCAGCATTTTCATCAACTGTGTCCACACCAGTGAATAGTCAGCCAGCCTCACGGTGCAGTAGCCCTGAGCTGACCTCTAGCCATCTTCATGTAGAAAGCAAGTTCCCGGACGAAGTAAATGATATGTTGCGGAAGGCTGTGAACGAACATCCCTTGATTGATCCAGAAAGAAATGTTGTGAAACATCACTACTGTGCATCATCCATAGAACAGTTTCTTGGCTGGAACATTGGCAAGAGGAGAGCCTGCGAGTGGCAGAGGTCAGTGGCTATCAGGCGTCGTATGCTCAGCTGTATGCCTTCGTGTAACCTTAGCACCAAAGATGTCTTGCTATGGTGTCGTCGGTTTGGTTACACGCCTTGTGACAAAGTAACTGGGGACGAGAAAGTGTTATTTTGTAAGTTGTGTGGAGGTTTCCTAAGTGTTCCATTTGATGAAACTTCTAAAGAAAAAGAAGCCCACAAATGCGAAGATCCACTTTTCAACAGCCTCACGCCGGCAAGTGAGCTTATCTCAGATGTTGAAGTTAAAGAAAGATGTCTTCCTGACGTACCAAAACCTGTCAACGACTCAGAAGACTTGGAAATTGATGTCGTTGGTCTTACGCCAAAAGAGAGAATAGCTGAACCACAAGAAAGCAAGCCAGTAATTTATTCGATCCCTTCAACTCCAGAACAGAACTGGATACGTGAAACTTGCAGCGACATAGGAGTCAAACTTAAAACTGTCAATACCGACGGATTAGACGTTCACGTGATCGAGAACCTCCTTTTAGCAGCCTGCAAAGGGTTCGCCGAGGATATTTTACGTCAATCATGGGCTATTGCTGCTGACCAGACTACGTCACACGGACCTAGGCTCGTGACACCAAGTCACGAGCACAAGGCCGTATGTTCTCTTCCTCACTGCGATTTTCTTACTCGTGCGTATCTCGGTGAAATTTTGCACAAGGAGGAGAAGTAATATTTAGTTAAAGGCAAGAAACCATTATTTATTTGAAACAGTCATGAACATAACACGTACAGTGCTCCGAAATTCCCGTATTAAAGCAGTATGATATACTAAGCAGTTGACTCTACTTCCTAACAGAAACTGGTGAAATAAATAGTCGGAGCAGATATTAAATTGTCTCGAGTTTAAGGTTTTGCTTTGTGGCTTTCTCACCTGGAATCAACCTCTTGTTCTTCCATTCTGCATGAACTCATCTTTATTTGCCAATCAGGTAAAAACTGACTTCCTAAGCCTTTACCATGCAATAGTTTTGTTCATCCTTCAACGGGCCAATTTTCTTAATAACCGACCTCCCTCAAGGACCTAAAAGTCTAAAGCGTTCTCTTTTCTTGTGTAAGGATAAAACGCGAAGGATGAATAGCAATTTCAGCAATCCAGCGGATTGCCTAAAGCCTCAATCTGTTTGGCCATGCCTCGCGTTTTTTGTCTAGTAATCAGGAGTGAAACTTTTGTAGACTTTCAAGAACCAGGTTCCTCAATTGAACAACGAAAAGGACGAGGTAAACTTAAAGTTAAGACGAACATAGAAAAACGTCACATAAACACTACTCAATTAGTATAGGTAGACGTATGAATACGAGTGCAATGAAGGATTTACACTACGAGTGATATTTGAAACCTCTCAAAATTTCACGAGCCTTTAGGCGAGTGCAATTTGAAGGAATTTTCAAATATCACTAGTAGTGCTCGACCTTTCATACGATTACTCATTTATTATATGACTGAGAAAATTGCAAACGCGCGCGCGTTAATTTATACTGCAGTGCCCCTGCATAGGCCCGATTTCCAGCCGCTGTTCGGAAAACGAGCCCGCGCTCCTGGAATAAAGACCGGACGCGAGAGAGCGGCGGAAATCCAGCCTACGTCCTGCAGTGCAAATTAAAAATTAACGATAAATTGGCCTGTCCTCAGCCAATCACAATGAAGTAATTTTCCCAGTCGTAAAATAAACAAACTACTCTACTTTTGCAATGGATACTTTGCTATACGTACAGAAGTCTCAGTCTTTTTTACACACCTCTTACTAACCGAGTTCAAGGGCCGTACTGTAAGTTACGGACCGAGTTTTTTCCCCATCGATTTATGAAGGGAAAGAACGAGGATCCGTAACTTACGGTACGGACCGAGAAAACGAGGTTAGTAAGATATTTATTATATCTCTACTGTGTGTCTGACGAACTCAGGAACGATTTCTGTTCACGCGGAACGGCTTCAGATTTCTGACGCACTTCGAAAGCAAAACGACTCAATTTGAAATCGTTGTTAAGAGACTCTTATGTCGTTAGCAGGTTTTAATACACAATTTCAGAGGTAAAAGAAAGTTTTAAACTTTTAATTGCTAAAAAAGTTAAGAACATTTGGGGATAAATCACGAAACATTTTGGCAGCAAAAACAGCTTTTAATGTTAGCGGGCCGTGCAGTAGATTACGGCCCGCTAAATTTACCAATCACAGCGCGCGTACTAACAGAGAGGTATAATAAAAGAAACTATTTTCCTTGAAAGACTTTCCACATCAAACTTGTTGTATTGTTAGCGCTCGCAAGCCGGAGAGGAACTAAAGTGTCTTTCTTTTGTCCTTTCAAGGACTTCTATCCTTCTTCACTCTTCGACATCTACTTTCTTCTTCAACTTCAGCCAACATAGCTTAATACCTGAACTGTAGACATGTTTGGGTTCTTGGATCGTGGGAAATGGAGGATTCCATATTGCATTTGAAACTACGCTAGAACATACCAACGGGGACAAGACCTAAAAAACTAACGGCGAGCCAATGAAAATGACGAGAAAGACAGTTTTTAACCGTAACTTAAACTCTCGCGGAGGTCTTAACCAAGGTCAGCAAGACTATGGAAACGGGACTAGCGCGGGACTGAGATGATATAATTAAAGAACCTATACAAAACGAGCGTCACTGAGAGCCTTGGATAGCCGTGGATGATCACACGATTAACATGAGACAAACTATAATTGGTGATTAAAGGAGCTCAATCACGGTATTTTAAGTCATTGCCGCAACTTACAAAATTACCTTGAAATTGAAGGAAACCTGAAAGTAATAGTTTACTAAGATAGCAAAACACTAAAGAGACAGTAATAATAAACCATAAAGGAACAAGGATGGTTAAGGATGGGGAAAATTGACACGGGATACAAACTACGGACTTGAAAAATTTAGGCTCAACTTTTCAAAATGCGGAAATTGTGACGAAAACAAATAAACAAAGAATACCTCATGTCAGCATACGTTTAGCAATGGGTACACGCAATCCCTACGTTGTCTATCAATTACTAGTAATAGAGCACAGAGAAAGCAAATAAATGCATGCAAATATTCTCCAGCTGGCAGTAAAAGTAGAGAAAATCTTTCCTGTCATAAAGTTTAGATTTAGCGACTTTGTTCCCATAAGTCCTCCACTCTGATAAACGCCCCGGCCAAATTGTCCCCACCCTACTTGTGTTACAAGAAATACATAGCCCATAGTAATGAGGTAAAGTTTTGAGCTGTCAACATAATCATACAACTGGGAAATGCGAGAAGACATCAAATAAGAAAGAAATAAAAACTGTCAAATTTTTTTAAGTGGTATTTTAATGGCCTTGAATTGAAAAATTATTCAAACCAAAAAAATTGCAACTAACTAATCAATAAAAAGCAACAAGCAAATCTCAGAATGTGCAAATGTCGCCTACCGGGGAAAAACGAGCTCAAGACGTGATCCATGGAGTGACTTTGCTCTTGATTGGTTAAAAAAAAAGGAAGAAAAAATCGTTTTCCCTGATTGGTTATAAATAATTCCAAGGACATGTTTTCCTTTGCCAACTTCAGATTATAGTAAACGTTAAACCAAATTAAACTACACATACTTTTTTGATGGTCTATTGAAAGCTGAACTTTTGAGATAATCTGGTAAGGTCAGGTTGGACTGTAGGCCACAAAACCTCCCGATGGCAGTTCTTTAGTTTTGATAATATTTCGAACTTAAGTAAGAGCGGTCACAATTAATCATGCTGATCGTATCTGAGCCCTCAGATCCGGCTTAAAAATGTTTTGCTCATCTCCACTAATCTCTGCTTGGGTTAATCTGTTACATTACTTGTGCATCTTTGACGATCACTTAGGGACAAAGTTTGATGAGATCGAAACGTTGATAACTATCATGGACGTTTTAAAACAAAGGTGACCATATTGTTTTTTATTCGACAAATTGACAAATAAACGATCATTTACAAAGCGAAATGTTCTGAAGAAAACTTAAGTCCACGTATCTTTTTGGAATAAACCTTAGAACGGCCAAATATTTTTGGAGATCTTCATAGAATATGGCAAAGTCATCATCAAAGGAGGCCGATTTAAATTAGAAAATCAATTAATTGTTGGTGTCTTAAAACATAGCTTGGCCAAGTAAATTAAAGGCAATTGAAACGCTTTCTCTTTAGCAAGCAAATGTTGAAGGTTTACTGAATATAATTCAAAATCGTGAAACTGACGCCTAAGCTTTAAAGGACGTTTTCTTTTGCGAAGTGCCTCGTCCTTAGCCTCAGTAATGAACGGCGATTAGATGCTAAAGTTTATAGCTTTAGTCTTTAGACCCAGCCAAAAACGTGCGACGTCGAAAAGTGCCGTAACTTCAGTAAATACTTTGCCATTGCCCAACTTTAGAAGCCAATATGATAAGATTTCATTACTCGTGTTTTTTCCTCTCAGGAACAAATGGCTTACGACCTTGAGTTAAAACAAAGAGAATGCCATCCTAGTTAAGTAGAAAATTGAGGTTTGATGGAAGGAGTGAGGTGTTTCTTTATACGCCATTTATTAAGTTCTTGAAGTGAATGCTTCTTTCCATTTTCGTGTTTACTTCAAGAGTCGAACATTGCGACATAACATCATGTCCTCACTTGACCATGGAAGAAATTACATGACCAAACAACTCAGTGCAGTTGTGTCGCAGGTGAGGCTTTTAGAAGGCGAACTATAAACACGACAGCTACACTCCCTGTGAATGTCTGTTTATTTCCTATAAAACGGTACTTGAGTAAACGAGAACCGATCCATATATCTTAAACTGGCAGTCATGTCAATCATATTGACGGCTTAAATGTAAGCGTACTGCTAACACTTTTATACAACGTTCATTAAAGCTTTCTAGCAAAATTTTTTACAAAATATTTACACAATATACAACTGAAAGGTGCAGAAGTACTTTCTGATTATCATTTTTTCATTGATTTGTCTTCATCGCTGATCTGTCGGCCTACCAGCTACACAGAAAAATTAACATTTCACAGCGGCAGCTTAAAGTAGACCAAGTTTTTAAAATGAACTTTTCTATACTCATCTTCTAGTATCAAATATAATCTATATTTAAAGTTCGTTTAAAGTTGTTCTTATAACTATATTTTCATTATTATTGAAAATGAGATTTTTTTTATTCTTAGAGATTGTCTTCAAGCCTTAGCTTTCCGGACGCTATTCTATTTACTATTGGCGATCGGGGCTGAGTGTGTTTACTTTCATATGTTGGAGGAATACCACTTAATCAAAATCTGGCGCCTTTCTCCAGTTTCTTCGTAATTAAGAAGTCAATTCCAAAAAACTGTCAGCTATTGAGGCGTGCTTTCTAGTTTAGGGGAGTCTGGGGAACGCTCGCTGTGATTTGTCTCGTCGTGAAGACCTTTCGATTTTTGAGCCGCTGCTTTAGCAGCTTCATGTAATGGTCGATGTCGAGCGGACTTCTGATGAGCGCGCAGTCCTGCAAGCTGCGAGTACGCGAAGTGACATACATTGCACTTGTAAGGCTTCTCTCCGGTGTGAAGTCTGGTGTGGTTCCGAAGCGTTGAAGACTGCGAAAAGGACTTCTTGCAGTATTTGCACTGGAAAGGTTTTTCCAACGTGTGAATGCGCATGTGCGAGCGTAAGTTGCTCCTGGAGTTAAATCCTCGTCTGCAAAGCGTGCACTTGAGTCTTCCTGGTACAACATTGCTTTTGACTCGCTCGTGGCTGAATTTGTAAATAGGATCTTCTGACAAAAAAAAAAAAAGAAAGAAAAAAGACCTGTCAGTCCATAATTCTCTCAACTGCAAACAAAGATCTATTTTTCTAAAATCAATATTCAAAAGAGATCTCCTGCAATTTAACGCCCAGTTGGGTGCGATTTCCTGTTTGGAAGTTTACAATAGCTTGTAGGAAATGTGGAAAGTGGTTGAGGTGGTTCAATTCCAAGATAAACATATCACGCTGCGCTGTAAATTATACGAAGTGCTTCACGAACAGCTTGAAATCAAAACGAGAAACAAAACCTTTTTTCATATAGTAAAACCAAAACAATAATTCTTCATAATCATAAATACGTCATTTGAAATTTTGGAAGATAATTAAGGCACATGAACTTCGAGCCTTTACTTAGAAAGATTCTTTGGACAAAACTTACTAAACTTATTATGAGGTTCTTACTTGTGAATACCGAAAATATGTCCCAATTATTTTTTAACAACCATTAAATTGTCGTTTCTTCGGGCGTAGTTTTGGTTAAACATAAGTGAAATTTAGAGTGTTATAAAGACTCCAAAATGTTTTATTATATCTACCACTTCCAATGAAGATTTATGTACGATTTGTGTTTTGAGAAGGCGAAATGCTCCCTCCCAATTTAAACCTTCCTCATGAGTAAGAAAAGAAATGATTATAGAGCATTCAAATTAGAAAAATCGCAGCTAGATACTAGGCTTTTCGGCTG
Source organism: Orbicella franksi (assembly GCF_964199315.1). Lineage (NCBI taxonomy): Eukaryota > Metazoa > Cnidaria > Anthozoa > Scleractinia > Merulinidae > Orbicella > Orbicella franksi. The sequence continues at coordinate 17,226,869 of NC_138145.1, read as the reverse complement.
GTTAAACAAATCAATACTTGGTAGGAGCCGCGGAGGGTAAATGAAAGCTTTTAATAAGACGACTGCGCGAGGTCGGAATCCTGTTACATTGGATGTTTTTAACATGTTGTTAGCCTCGTTCAATGTAATAAAGAACCCGCCATCTGCAGCATTAGCTAAGTAATGTAACCTTACTCCATATGAAAACAACCCTGCAGAGTGAGAAGGCAGAAGATGGTTGGCACGTGTTTATTGTCGTAAGGAGTTCAGATCAGAATAGAGTGCATCCCAAAAATGTTCAACAGGAAATGAGAAAAAAAAACTTGCTATACATTTCTCAAACAGGCAGAGCAAACTCAAGCAAGAGAAACAAAATCATGTCAGCGACTCAGCTTGCGCTATAACCGCACTCAAGAGTAGTTTTCTTAATTGACTTTATATTAAAACTGAGTATGTGTAAATGCGCTCACTGATTTCACTCCTTTTTGGACTGAAAAACATGAAAATTGTCACGTTTTTGGCATCGCACCTTCAATTCTTGGCCATTGTGTTTTCTCAGCTTCAAGCATTGGCTGTTAGTATACAATGTTTTGGTGACAGACTTGCTATCGCCCCGAAGCGAAAAGTTTCTTCGTCGTTAATGCTGGGCGTGGTTAGTTTTTTACTTGCAGCCGAAAAGGGTATTACAGCAAGTAAACTTACATTTATCATATGACCTGGGGGGCCAAGTGAATGAGTTTTGATTAACGCAAAAGCCTCACCGAGAAAGAAATGACATTGTTGATTCATGATATGTGATACGTGCTTTCATGACAAACGCTTCTTTACAATTACGCGAGCAGAAAATAAAAAGAAAAAAAAGCTGTCTTCAAAAACCAGGTGACGAACTCAATAAAACCAATTTAAAACTCCTAATTAACTGTGGCTCCAACCTACCGCATTTATTCCGAAATTCAAGAAATGCTGATGTAATTAGAAAGCACATACAGCAAAAAAAATAATTAGAAGACACTCTTTTAAGTGAGAGTCGCTAAATCTTGAGTTAAATGAAATAAGTAAAAGTTGCCAAAGCATTGTACTATTGTTGGACCCAGTAAAGGTTTTCGAAAAAGTACTACTAAATTAAAACCAAATTAAACAGAAAAACACGCCGAGAAATTAAGAAGATCCCGATTTACAAAATCTTGACGCATTTTGTTTGATTTGTTACAGTGCTTGCGAAAAACGAAATGAATGCACAGTCGCACGATTTAAAAAAAAGAAACGTAAGGTGTAAGGACTGAAAATGAAAATACTGGCTTAACAATGCTTATTCCATCACGTTCACTTTTTCGAGTAGTAAGCCATTCAAGCAAGATAGAATTTCAACAAAACTAGTGTGATGTTATCAGAACACAAAGGAGCCGATTTACAGATATAACAAAAATCACCTGTTCAGGCTCTTTCATTAGCCCCAGAGACAAGAAAAGAAAAAGAAAACGTAGACCAGTCGAGTGAAGCGTAATTAACAATGCTTGACAGTGTTTTTCGGTTCGCTGTTTCACCCTTCCCTTAACCTGATAAATTGTTTATGTGTTTTGAGATCTTTTGCAATTGTTAAATGAGGGTGAATTTGAGAAGAAAGAAATCTTGTCCCAAAATTCACAAGGTTCGGCGACGACCAGGCGAAAGATCGTTTTTAATACCAAATATGCTCCTCCTTTCTGTTTGCTAAAGCCCTTTTTATTAAACCACTTCGTTTAAATAAACTTCCCTTTAATTGAACACTTTTAAACATGCCGAATTTGAACCGTTTACAAATCATTATAGTTAATCCATTATTAATTTTATACCCCAGCGTCCTAATTGATTTTTCTTGAAAGCCTACTAAATTAATCGAAATCCAGCTGTCCTAACTCATAGTGTACTGTTTTCAGCATCACCAGTAACACAATCCATTTTCGATTCTCTTCAAAATAAACCTCATGAGTAAATTTACTTTGGCTATCGGGGAAATTCATATTTCTGTAATGACACTCCACACTCTGGATGGATCATTCTCTTTCTTTCTAACCACTTTTAAAATTAGTTTTCCGGGAAATTGAAGACAATAACAAACCAAAATTTTTCCTATCAGTGTTTACAAGCTAGAAGTTTCAAAGTTTTGTTTCCGGAACCAAGATCCTGCGTCGTTGCAAGGGCACAAGTGGGTGTAGTAAACAATCGCGGAATGAAAAAAAGAAAGCTATAATTTGCAAATTTCCATTAGATGTACATCAGAGAACATCAGGGAGATGATGTTAGCTCGAGGCTTAACTACCTAATAATTACTGTATTTATCTGTGCGAGTAATCAGTTTTGTGGCTAGAAAGCCATCTAACGCAATTCAACGTACGCGGGAAATCGAGATTTGCACATAAACAGTCGAATTAAAAAGCGCACTAACGCTTTCAAGAAATAGTTTCATACTTTCAGATATCTTCAGCAGACTTAAACAAGTTTTAGCATTGTTCTCTGTACTTCTGCTTCGTCGGTTTCCTAATTGCGCGTGCTCGAAGTTGCTGCACCCCACAGATAGCTTCATTATGAAAAACACTGGGCGCCAACGACCTTACTTCGTAATTTGTAAATGATAATATCTGTCTTAAGAAAGGTTGAATGCTTCACACCAGTCCAAGCTTTAACGCCAAGTCGCCCCGCCAAGTTTTAATATTTATTGGTTTGATTAACTCCGGATCCATGCTTTTGAAAATGCAAATTTGTCAAGACTTACCCCCTTTGATAATTATAAAAGAAAGCAGTTAAATTCGAGCGCGGTTTGTTTTAGTCGCCGAGTTTTCTAGTTTGTAAAGCGAAAGTCCAGTCGTTGCGGCACTCATAAGCGGATATATTTTGCCCTCTGGCTGTCATAAGATTATTTGGTTGTTAGTAATACGGCCACACAACACTCAGAAGAAACATTTTAATAAAAGCGGCATACTAATGGCTATGATAAACCTGCATCAAAAAAATGAAGAATTGAATTTAGTTCCGGTGAAAAAAATAACAAATTCGATGGCGCAGCAAGGCTTTTGCCTGTTCATATAAACATCAATACAGAATGGGCAAGAATATGTTATTGTATTTCTCAAATATTCAAACTATATCTGACAATGTGTTTCAGTGGCAACGCATTTCATTTTTAATAATCAAAACCCGTCTATTCGATGCATGCATTTACTCTTAGAACTATTGAAACAACTGGAAATAAAAAGATTTGTTTTTGCAGTTCCTGTATTGAGTTAAGTTAGCTTGTAAATTTAACAAATGCACTGATACTAAGAATATGAATATTTTTCTTTCGCTGTCGAGAACACATTTTCAGAGAACGCAACGACTCGTGTGTGTGATAAAAATAATTTCGAAAGTCTTTCGAAGTAATTTTGCATACAAAAACAAGTCTGCGATATGTCAGGGCGCTCGTTATACTTATTCAGATTGTTGTATGACATTTTACCTTGTAATTTCGAAAAAGCAGAAACAAATATGATTCTAAAGCAAGCATGAAGCTTTCAACCCGGTGTTTGTCATTCATTTGTAGATATCGAAGGTTTAAATAGTAGTACTAGCTTTCTAATCTATTTTTTAGCCAAACGCTTTGTGCGTGTTTCATGTTCTGATCCCTGTTGCGGATCCTCAGTCGTGTTGTTAGCGTTTTCTTTTTTTTAACTATGTAGCCTGTTGTTTAAAAGGACAGCTCTACTTGCTTGTACGAAGCGAAGGAGACAGTTGGTTAATTTGCACTGTACCATGTGTATTGCAGCGCCAGTACAAACTCGTGTCTTTCATTTCTGCGCTTTCGCTTTGATAATAACTTGCCGAGGAGTGGAAACATTTTCAGATCCAAGAGGCAACCTACATCTAACGGACAACATTAGTTTCAAGAAGTAAGTGCTTAGTTTAACTTGATATCATCAAACGCACTTGCTGCAATACTAACCGGGAATAGTGGGCTCAGGTTCTTCGTCTTCTTCTTCGGGTCCTCTTCGCTTTCTCCGGGTAAAGTCGTTCACCGGTGCAATTCCCGGTATCCCGAGAAACTGCACGTACGTGCCACCGTACCAAACTAGCAGCTCCTGATCGGGCGGGATGTCCTTGACAGCGCGGTAGTAAATGTTACCTCCGTACTGGAACACGTCCAAGTTCTGCTCTTGTTCGTTTCTGGCACAGTTAACAAAGCCCATCCAATTGCGTGGATTTTCGTCTTTAGCGTCGAGAAAGTGGCTGACTGTTCCGTCTTCGTTCAGAACCTATTATAAGGAAATGTTTGAATTTAAAGCGATGAAAGACAATCATTCCCGGTTCATTTTGTATCTGGAACAACGAAGAAACAGACTTCAGTCCCTATGTTCTGTCGATAATGTTCAATACGTTGTTAAAATGACTCTCTCGGCAGAATTCATAAAGAAAACTGCTTCATTTTCCTTTTCATAACGTCGGAATTGGCTTCTGTATGTGCGTGGGAGAGTTAGCTTTGGGAATTTATATATACAAAGACCTTCGTGTGTTCTAAGTCAAAGAGGCTCTCGACTGTCTTGTGTACTGTACAAACAAAGGCTAAATCACAGATAGATTACCAAATAAAATTTCAGAATTTATCGGTTTTTTAGTTTAACCTCGTTTATTTGGAATTTGAAATTCTTATGTAAAAGATCCTTTTAGAGGCCATGGTTTTCTCAGTCGCTGGAGACAACAAACAGGGTTTTTCCTTTTCTTACATTTTTGTTTTGTTTTTAGTGCTATTACTCTGCTAAATGGAAATAGAAATGGAGAATATAATTTTGAACCCGAGGCTATCGTGCAACATCGGTTTCAATCACGTTGTGATTTTCGTTGTAAAATGGGCATTAGATTTAAAACACATGTCTTTTTTTACCTCAGTGGTCAATAAACGAACGCGAAATCAAAGATCTTACATTATGTGAAAACACGTTAATCTAAAATGATCAGTGAAGCAAAATCAGAAAGAGAATTAGCATATATTTTTTTAGAACAGTGTTTCGCCAGAAAAATAATGGTGAAGCTCCTGGTCAAAGAAAAACAATAATTAAAATACAAATACAGTTATTTCTTAACTGATTCCATCGTCAACTGCCTGTAGTGCTAAGGTTGAATTTCACACAGCGCTTTCCGATTTAAAACACGATAACGTTGAACCCGCATCACAACGCATTATTAACGACGATAACACTCGAGCATCATAACGTTATTTGCCAACGTCGAATAGCTACTCACCTCCCACATGAGACTGTTATCAACATCAGAGCTCAGCTCTTCAACTTTAACAATGCGCCCTGTATACGGCCCCATCTGCGTGCCTTCTTTGATCCAGCAGGTACTAAACACGCCAAGTTGAACACCCGGAATTGATGAAGGCGCTATAGTAACTTGCTCCGGAAGAGAGACAAATGCCATGAAGAAAGAGTCATTCTCTAGGCAGAGTTGCTTGGTTTTCGCAGTGTCGTTGCTTAGAACCGGGACTAAAGCTGTCGATCCGACGCGTTTTATGTTGCTCATGTAACCAACGTCGTGTTCTTGAAATTAAAGAAAAAAACAAGATGATGAGAATAGTGGTTTTGATTCTTGTCAAATACAAAAAAATACAACGGCGCCATCTTTTCCTCGACTGTGTAAAAACTGATTTTTGCAGTTAAGATAACTGAATTGTAGTCTAGACAGTTCGTTTTCGTTCTAAATGAGTAAAATATGGGAAATAGTAACTGTTGTCAGACAACGGACGAACCAAGCGCCAACGAAAAGACGATTTGAACTATTACAAAGTTAAAGAACTTGCAAAAATCGTCAAAAGAAAAAAGTTGAAAACCGTCTTTTTTTCCCGAACGGATGAAAACCCAAATACTATTCTCTAATATAGTTTTCAATCGCAGCAAACAGAAGTCGTTTACAATCAATTATTTATAACGTTTTATTCCACCGCTGAGGAAAAAATCCGAAATGGTAGTTTGTAAAATTAGCTAAAACAGTAATGAAACGGAAAAAACACAAGAAAGCATAACGTGTTAAAATTACGGCGAAACGAATTTTCTTTTATCCTATGTCAGTAATGAATTTAGATGCGTTGAGGTTTATTCATGCGAGGCTACCTTCTAACACCTGCTGTAGGGTTTCTGCTAATCTTTATGATCTTGAATTAAAGTAAACCCAAGGAACGTGCTAAATACACTGTGATAAGCAGGTAAAAAAGGATGGTTTACGCGACGCATTAATCTCTAACGAATTGTTATGCTACGGGGCTTATCGGGTACAAACAATCGCCTTTGATGGAGCACACAGTATGGAACACAAACCAAAGAAGTAAATTTGGAGATGATTGCGGAAGTTAAGATATGACTAGGAAGGATATGGTTCGCGAATTTTCATTACTGGACACTTCTCTCATAATAGGTTTTTATTTGGGTATTGGTAAAATTTCATAAACAATGTGAAAGTAAAGAGTGTGGAACAATACGGCACACGTATTTGAATTAACAGAGCACGGAAGCTTGTTTTATGAAAACAAGCAGGTCCACCGACTTTCTTTCAATGCTTGTTATTTTTTATTTTTATTTTTTTGTAATTTGCCAAGAAGCTGTGATGTTTGATGTGGGCGAGACGGATTGTCACGTGGGCAAGGCTTTCCAAGTTGTTTTAGAAGACGCGCTTGTCTGTATTCATTGATTTTGCTTTGAGTTTGACTGTTTTAGGTTCATTGTTACTCCATCATGTTACTGTTCTTTGATATGCTAATCTTTGTTTAATGCCAACTAGTGGACATTAATTACATGATAAAAAATGTCCAAACATGCTAATTTCTCTCGAAAAGCAAATTCGAAATTAGACCAGATTAAACATATTTCTTTTGCTTGACTATATTCTTTTATATTTTCTGTCACGCCGACACTCGAGATTTTCAATGCTGGTACATAGTTTTCGATGGCGCTGGAATCACATCGCAAGCAAGAAGTAATATCTGACCTCGATGCGATCGAGAAAACAATAATTGATAAGACATGAACTTTGCTCAAAGAGCTTAAAAGTCCACGAAATACTGCACGTTTACAAAACTGGGTGGAATTAAGTGCTTTTAGTTAAATTTCGGAGGTTCGCATGCATATTCATTCAGAGTGAATCCACCTGCCTAGAGCAAATTGGGTATTTAAACCTTATTATCGTTCCGAAATTACAATTGAAATAAGGAAGCGCTTTTGCCTCCATTTTTGAAATGTTGTTTGCTGGTAGATCACACACTAATGACCGTTTCACCAGACAGCCGGAAACTGTACAAGGCGTTTCGAAAACATTGAGTAAAAGACGAAGCAAAGGATAAGAACAGGCGCGCAGGGGCTTTATCACACTACTCTGACTCACACACCATCACAGATGTTGTCAAATGACCTTGAAAGCAAGTACACAAATTTCATGACAAAACCAGAAAAGAAATCAGAGCAATCGCTGTTTAATTTTCTTTTCGGTGCAGCCTGGAGCGATGTTTTCTAAAGCTACGCAAAAAACCGAGGGCCAGAGTAATCTCACGCGATTTTGCAATTTGCGGCACAGCGCTTTCATTGACCTTGAATGTCTCACTTCTAAGACTATAAGACAAAAAACTAGCTAGCGAAGCGTGTTACTTTGGAAATTCTGTACGTAAAACGAGAGGGGAAAATGATGTGTGTTTAATAAACCCAAGTTCTTCTCATTAAAATAAACCAGAGATTATAAACTTCCCTAAGTCGTTAAAATTTAATGGCATTCCTTAGTTAAATTCCAAAAGAATACGTAACATGAATCAATTTACAACCCCTTGACCGTTTTTCTACGCGCAAAACTAGAGAAAATGACATAGCGATGTAAACTTCCAGTAACTAAACACACCGCTTAAAGACGAGTAATTACATAATTTCGCATTGCTCGAAACTCTACGAGTGTCAAAGCACGCAACGGAGTTTAAATCACTCCGGGTTTCCCCACTACATATTTCGTTTTTGAAACTGAATATTATTCATAGTAATAATGGGAACTTTGAGATTTACCTTCATCGGAGTTGTAGTCCACTTTCTCCAGACCGCCTGATTTAAAAGTGAGTTCTTTTTGGCCACCAAATACGTTACACCACTTGCCGTACAAAACGCTTCTTAAAACCTCCTGACTTATGTTCAGGGGACCGGTTGGTTTCTCTATGAGTGACGGCGCTACCCAAACGGACATTTCGGCACGGATCCACACCGCTGGGTCGGTCAATCGTGGCGATTTTCAATCTTTACGTATTCACTTACTTTCGGTTTATGAGATTTTAATAAAACGTCAGCGCTTTATATGTTGGCCTATGTTTGCCGTTGACAATGATCAAGATGTGAACAATGGCTAAGGAAAACTAAATAAGTCTTTGTAATAAATCAAATATTTTTCATCATGCCCTTCACACCTCATTGAGCGCTGTGCTACTCGCTTATAATGAGCTGCCAGTGCTAGGAGCACCTGCCTAAGGTAGCTATCAAGCATGCGCCTGATGTTACCCCTTACGGAGACTTGAGTAACTGATCAACAGGGTTTCGCGAAAGAAAAAAAAAATAACCGAAACCTTGCATTTCCTATGAGGCTTAATGTTTTTTTTTTTTTCTGACTCAGAATTGAAGGAAAACGTTTTGTTGCACGAGGAAATAGGAACGAGCTATTTCGATTAATAGGCGCCGCGACAACGAGATTTGTAGCAAAGTGCAGAATTAGCAGAGATTAAATCTACATTTTTTTTTTTCCTTTAACCGACATCCGGATGGTCAAATCTAGCGATGGAAGAAGAAGGAAATTTAGTTTCAAATAATAAATCAATGATACAGGTGCATACTTTGCGCTTGTATCAAATTTGACTTGATTTGTTGCCTCGTTTCGCTCGAGGTTTACGGTCACTTAAACCACGCAACTTGCTTCTCCAAACGCAATTTCTCCTCAATACTTAATTTTAAACACCCAACCTACTGTTCTGATATATTAATGCTGAGGAATTGTAAAACGGTTCTGCTGTAAAAAAAATCAATTGTTTTTTGCATGTCGCTTTAGGAATATTATCATTTTTTCATTGATTTAGCTCATGCCGCGACCCGAAGGCAGATTTTCCTAAATTTACTCCTTTAGATAAAGATCCTTCGAATTAACATTGCAGAAATAGAAAGATGTAAACACGCTCGGTCCCAATTACGAATTAATGAACACAAAGAAGTTAGCGCCCAAATCAATCACCAGTGATTAGATAGGTTTATTTAATTAGTAGTATTCTAACATTTTCCAATAGGAACGAGCCTTATTAAGACCACCAACTCTTTATTAAGAGAGCATGCAGTAAATGGTAATAAAAAACAAATATGTGTTATTTTTCAGGTTTCGAATTTGGTTTCGCATTAGTCTGTTATCTAGTTAACTGTTGATGTGCTCTGTAAGATATAACCTCGTGCGTGCAGCTCCACGTTTGTTAATCTCAAAAGTAAAATACACAACTGGCCCGCGTCTCATCCACAGAGTAGGAAACGAACAAATCTAGGCTCAAATCTAGGTTTTTTTGCATAGGCGGGGCATTCCCTCGGCACCTGCTGATAGGCGCGTGGCAGGCGCGTGTCAAGAACAAAGGTGCTTAAACATATTTGCTCGAACTCGCAACCTTTCTTTTATAATTAGAAGGTCGTGTTTTAATCTGGACATGATCAGCTAGATTGCTGCACACTGAGATGAAGCTAAAGAAAACAAACTGACGGTGGAACACCGGAGCGCTTGCTTAATATGCAAACCGTTTAGTCTTCGTGTTACTGTGCCAGGGTGTGGACCGTTTTATTTTAAACGCGGAAATTACTTCTGCTTTCTTCACTTTGTTTAGAAACTTTTAAGAAGGTTCTCGATTCCTTTCAAATGATATCGCAAATTGAATTAAAGAAAACATTTTATCATTGTACTTGGTTTTAAAAAGTGGATAAAATGGTGCGGAAATTTTTCGACACTTAAATAGAGGTGAAGGAAATTAAATTTGCATCAGAATAGGAGAAGGTTCATTACTTCTAAAAACTCATTATTTTTCGTGCAATCACAGCGCTAGCTTTGGTAATGGACTTCTAAAACTAAAAATACGGTACATTTCACCCTTTACAATAACTACTCTTTTATTTAAACTATCTCTTAAATGGTATAACTTTCGTTTCTTTCATTACTGAGAGTAAATACGCGAGCCTCATTAATAATGAATTAGAGTAAATGAGACAGAAAATAACTTAAGGGGTGAAAAACAGCCAGACTTTATTCCGAAGATCAATAAATGGTGGCCAGTTTTTTTGAAGTTTTGTTTCGTGCTTGGTCCAATGTTTACTCAAGCTAAAGAAAGCGCTTTCGTTGGCTCCATGCGCCAATTGACGCCGAGGTTAATTTTAATTCCCCGGTGGAAAAAGGGTTATTGTGACAGTGTTGTATAGAAACTTGGCTGAAGGAAATTACTCACTCGGCAGTTCATGGTTAGATAATAGATAATAGTAGTCTAAGAGCAACACGTAACCAAAAACATGCCTTATTTCCTTTCCGTTTGAATGCCTCAAACACCAAGAGCGGGGGATTTCATTTTTTAATTTTTACTTTAATACTATAATCACCGGAAAACACCCAATTTGCAGCTAATCCCCAGAATAGCAAATTAAAATCTTCGGGGTAAACTAAGGAAGGAGAAAATTTATACAAGCGAACACTCTAGCTGAAATAATGTGTAATTTACCGAGATTTGTTGTTGTTTGAAATTTAATGAGTGAGGAGTTATACGCCTTTCAACCAAGCAGCCCCGGTTGCAAATTAAGCAGTTCACTCGCCGAGCTCCACAATGAAGAAAGCGAGATAAGTTTATTAAGTCTTTTCAGGCAGGCACGCGTCAGATAGGCCACCAACACTTTGTTTCGGAATACACGTGCTGCAAAAAATAGACTTAATAGCAAACAAATCGCCCGCGAACAATATATGATCAATTATTAAAGTATTAAATTGCCTTCAAAGAGCTTATCCCATGTGAAGTTTCTTGCCCCTCCATGTAGGCCACTGGTTAGGGAAAAGTTCCAATCACCAGGTGCCTTCTATAGAAACTTAAGCAAAAGGGTTTAGGCCGAGCCATGGAAGCCGACCCTGTTCTGATTTATTTGCTATCTAAGAGGCACAGGCAAGAGCGTAGCCCCGGAGATGCGATGAGTGTTTTGTTTGAGGTCTGCCCATTTCAGGGGCTTGTGTGTGGTTCCCTAGGAGGACAACATGCGGAGAGTATATACTACAAAATGTCCATGTGCAATGGATGAGACACCGGAGATTCAACTTGCTTTCTGTTTCTCAGCAAACCGTTAAGTGATCGGCCTGGTTGTTTTTGTGTAAACCGAGTAACATGAAGGGAGCTCAGTGGGCGATTCTCAGCCAGGAATGTAAATTACAAAGATCTTGTTCATTAGCCGCCAGCTCCAGCGGTTCTCGTTTCCTATCTTAACGGTTATCAGCAATTTTTATTTTTCCTTTGTTTAGGTTTGTGGTAATCAGTGATTGCTTATTATGGTTCGTGGTGCAAAGTAAATTTAAATACATTCTTAATTGCCAAGGGTCACTTTGCGGTACTTAGTGAAAGATATGTGCCCTCAGGGAACCGGGTGATCAATGCACAAGGAAGCTTCAAAAATAAGCGAAATTACAACTTGTATATTAGCCGTCGAGAAGCGACCAACTTGCCAAGGCAAAATGATTTCCTTTATCCCACATGATGGACAAGTGACTGAAGAACAACTCAGTTCTTTGTAAGGACAGATAGTGTGTAATGGCTGAATAAAACCCTGCCTTTAGTGAAACAACTAAGTAGTTTTCGCAGTTATTTCACGGAGTGAATCCTGGTCAGTCAGATCATTATTAAGTAAACATTCTATGAAAACAAATTCAAATGATCAATCTTCATCTTTATTTCTCTCTTGTTCCACGAACTAAATGGCAATTCTACTAATCGCGAGTTTAACCCGAACATCAAAGCTGTCTGAAAAGGCAACAGTATCTCTAAAACGACCGCGTGCTACGCGCCAGTGATAATATCATCTTCGACAAGATAGGAAATTTATGTACATCGGAAGTATTTTGGAAACTTAAAAGAAACGTTTTAAATCTTAAATCAAAACGTACTTAGCACGCTAAACGGCACGCACGTAAGGAAACTCACTAGACAGATGTCTCGAACTCTTTTTCGCCGGAACAAAAAGAGGGAAAAAGGCCCATTTTGATCGCCAAACTGATCATAGATCACCCTCGCAACATTAAGGTCGAAGATTATATCATTTACTTAGCAGTGGCGGCCATCCAGCTTCATTAACAACTCACACTTTAGCAAGTAGCAAGCTTTGTCATAACAAAACTATTTTTGAATATCCGTACCTTGATCAGAATCACTCTCCATCAGGCGCCTTCCATTTGCTCATTATTTTATACTAAACCATTTGATAAAAGGCTGAAACAAGTTTTTTTTAAAATTTGATGTTGTCGGGTGTGGTTTATTTCCTAAATCAATTTTCCATCTAGGCGTCGTTTGGTTCTCTTGTTACACGAGTCATAACCAGCTTTACCAGCCGATAACTTTTTTCGCGTAATTTCGCAATAAATCTTTGGTTCCTACGCGGCTCATTTCTGTTAAAAATTTAAGCTGTCCCGCAGAGACCACAAAATTTTGATTGTTTATCTGTGGAAACGTTATTTTAATTTTTAATTCTCGCATTTGAGTCAGTGATAACGAATGTAAATCGGTTAGCAGCGTATAGAAGACGAAAAAGTTATGTTTGAACAACATAATGTACAATGTATTTTCCTGAAACAATTAAAGTTTGAAACGACTTTTTAGATCCGCTAAAGAAGCTTTCTTTACACTGTACGCCAGTTTCAAATTTTGCCGAACTGCATTCGTGTGTTGCATCGCCAAACCCTTGATAACAGTATAGGCTTCTTCACGGGTGTAAATTCAATTTCTACGATTTTGCTTTTAATTTAACTATAGTGATAAACTTCCGAAATGAAAATTAAACGCCATTTTGCGAAGGAGGGGGGTCAAGCGGGTGAATTATAATCTGTTATATGAAGTCCTTTTTAGTTCTTAATTTCGTAAAAGCCTCAGTTACAGTGTCAGTAACTTTGGATGAAACAGCTCGTCAGGTTTTCAGTTTATATCGATAGTCATCTTGTTGCCTCCGTAAAGAAAAGAATAAAGAACGCTTATCTGTTAATAATACCGTCTTTTCCGTTTATCTATGAAAGTTTTAAATCAGGTCTAACATCAAATAACTTGCCCAGTGTACACAGTAATTTTCTTGAATCATATTAGTTGTTCGACGCTTTCCTATTCATTTTCACAGCAGGCGAGCGATAAGACGTGACAACACTATTTTCCGCATACAAAACATGGTCAATATTTATGAACGTAAGTTGTTACGCCATCGAAGTAAAACCAAACAATTCTACAAAACGGCTTGGCGTGAAGTTCATCAATGTGAATGTTTACGAACAAATATTTCGACTCGTTTGGCGCATGCGCCAAGGTAAAGGCACGAACCAAATGGCACGAACAGTGCTACTGGATCCACTTTCTTCGGTAAAAGTTAAAGAAAAGAGAGAGGAGATTATATATCTCTACGACGAGCGCAATCTCAAAGAAAAATTAAAAATTCTTATCTATGAAATCTAGGAAGTAAACTGCACTGACAAAAGTGAACTTCCACTGCATCCGCGTACGTTACAAGAAAGTAACAACTGGAAATTGTTTTGAACCTGACCCTTCTTCAGATTGAAAAATTCTCTTATTTCACTCTGTTATTGTTCTAAATGAAACTTCATACAATGTCATTTTTTCCTTCAGCTTTTTTTTCATTTATCTCAGTCTTGTATATCACCATGGAAATTGATTCAGAGAAAATTCAGCGTAGATATTGAAGCGCACGTCATTAGTTTTGTAAACTATCTCTAGGAATCGAGCATTGGATAATGGCTGGGCTTAAGACTAGGAAACTAGGAATGAACTATATCCTTTTCAGATATTTCATTTGACTGGCTAAGGGTTCTTTTAACCATCTTTGAAAAAAGCGGATGGTTTTGTACAGGAAAACATTTGCTTAGTCGCAACAATTGCAACAATATTTTGATTCCAAGCAATAAACACCGACTCAAAGCTGTTGCTCAGTTCGAGATCTCTGCCAGTGTATTCACACTGTATTCTTCTTTTGTTTGTCTTTTTATTTTTATTTTTATTCAATGTTCACCTTTTAACGTATGTGCTTTGCAAGAAAGAATAATTCTGGAAATCAATCTCGCTATCTAACTTATAAAGGTAGCGCGTGATTTACTCCCTTTCATTTCAAAGGAGCAGGAAATTAACCTTCTGGTCGTCCAAGGCTAAATAAAGACCCTTTAAACCACTCAAAGTAACTAAACCTGTAGACTACAGCACATTTCTTTTCGTTTGAACTGTCCGACAATTAGTGACGGTTAATTATTTCGAAGAAAGGCGGCTTGTTTCCTTCCAACGAGGAACGTACTTAAATTATTTAACACAAATACAAACCGCTATGTTAACGAGTCGCTCGACACACACGTGCTGCATCGATTCTTAACCACCGCCGAAACAATTGATTTATAGCACAGCATTTGCGTTCACTATTATTCACTTAATTTGTAGTCTTAGCTCTACCAAGTTGTTGTGAGGAAATGCAACAGAAGACAGGGAATCTCCTAAGCAGCGAGCGCGCTACATGTTTTAGAATCTCAAAACCAAGACGGTAAATATGATCAAGAAACTCAGTAGTTGAATCTAAAAGATCTAAAGCGGGATTAACAGACCTGGCTGGATGACTGAATTCAGTCTAAACTCTCCGTTTGTGGTTGTCTATGCTGCCTCGTCTGGTCACGTCTGGCTGAGAGCCGACAACTAATAAGCGCTTGCTTTATCCTTTCAAACAATAGCCTGGATCTGTGGAGTAGTTCCCCTGAGTTTTCACCCTTGTATGATTTTATCGTCTGACACAAAAGAAAAATCAGTAACATTTTGATTAATGCTAGGCTTCAAACTTTACAAAAAAAAGCATTTGCATCGATAACCTTTTTGCGGGGAGAAGGGTTTGATGGGAAATTTCAAGCAAATACAATTTTGTGGCACAGAATTCGTTCTCTTTTGGTTCTATTTATTTAATGACCTTCTTTTTCTTTTTTCGTCATTTTTGCAAAGATTCACATCTACATCTACTTTTGATTTCAATTTCATTTATTCAAAATACAAAATAAAAAGAATTTGTTTCCTGTCTATCTCTCAATCAAAATTCAAATAACGGTAGATATCGTATTTTAAATGCAAGAGAAATTGAAGCAAAAAAAACCCATAGCATTAACGATACTAAGACGGAAGATAAGTCACCGATTCAAGATTTTGAAGCGAGTGGCAATATTGAATCTTGCTGTGTACTTTTCAACTTTTTTCAAATAGACAACTGGCAAAACTTCATAAAAAGATCACAATTCATAGACGTAAATTAAACTATCATATCTTCACGTTCTTGTTTGACCTGAACAAAAAATACGCATATTTATCTTACCGTTTGGCGTATTTCATCAGTAAGAAACAGAAAGCAAACAAATAAAAACATCATAAGAAAACAATGACCTAAGATAACTGCGTTCGATAACCGTTTTATCTACTGAAAGATAACGTATTTTAACTGATGACATTAGTAACTTCACAATTGTTGTACCGTTTATGATGCAATCGACAAGTCTTGATCATGTGTTAAAGCGCTCTAACCTACTGCATGTGGCGTCGTACTTGGTCTTTTTAAGTAAAGAAAGTCTCCGAGAAGTAATATTTGAGAAAAAATTCGCATAACGTTATGTTCTTGGACCGTGAGATGATTTACTTCCTTACGGACTAAATGTGCAGCTATTTAAACTAGCACTGACTGCGGTAATTGTGCAAATTGAGCCAGTAGCATGAATAACAAGCTTAAAATAAGGAAAACAGCTAAGAAACAAACCTATATAATGCTTTAGCAACCAAGTCAACCTTGCATATTCAGGCTGCTCAGTTAGCACATCGTTGAAATTTCTTATCGTACACAATATGTCTGGAAACCTTACTAGGAACACTGACAACCAATTTTTCGTTAGAACCACCTATTATCACCAGAGCGTGTCTTTCTCCTGAATACAGCATGTTCACAACGGGTGGCTTAAGATTGGAAAAAGAAAAGCAAAATTGATCATTACGAAAACAATAGGAAAATGATGTATTTACTCTTAGTTTACGCAGTGATGGGCAAATGGATCACGCGACACGGCCCTTAAAACAAACAACATCTGCAAATGTTAAGTCTGAACTTAATAAAACTATTGTACACGAGTAAAGCATGACAGAACCATGTGAAAGGAAAATTCTGGAAGTTCATTGCGAGAGCATAATTCCTAAACCGAATATATATCAACATCATAAATCTGTTTTACATTCCTGTCACTTTAACATAATTAAAGTATTTTAACCTTAACTAGTTCAAACAAGCATAAGATAAGAAACGAACGAAAAACCTTATTAAAATAGGATAATAAACTAAGATAAGCGGCCATAGTTTCTTCCACTGTGAAATTAGTTTCAGCTGATGTCACTCTTGAAATTAGTAAATGTACAATTGTTGTACAAGATAAATTACTTTTTAAAAAGAATATTGAATTAACAGCTCCTAGCCTTAAGCCATCCCAACCGCCTATTACGTTGTGCATGTTGAACCGGCCTTTTCAATAAAATTGATTTGGAATAACGTTATTTTCTTATGTTATTTTTGAAACGATGTGCAGCTATTCAAAGCGAGTATAATAAATATGCAAATTAGAAACGTAGCGTGGTTGAGGGTAAAGAAAATAAAAGAATTCAGAAAACAAACTTTGTTGTGAAGTTAACCACATGGACATGCCTCTTCAATATACAAGGGTACAGTTATCCGATTTCCTTAACTAAGGCAGCTAAATTTCCTCGTTTTTCTGAAAATTTTGCAAAATAGAGAATGGCCAATTTCGTCGTGGATTATATTCTGTACCTCATTACCAGCGTGCGTGTGTCTTTCCTGACAGTACTATGATCTCGACGGGTGGCTTAACATAGGGAAAGAAAAGCGAAATTGACTATTATGAGAACAATGGGTATAGAATGTATTACCGTTAGTTTACACAGCGATCGCCAAATGGATCACGACACTTGTTTGCCAAAAAACAAACATCTGGAAGGAAAGCCTGAACTTCAAACAGGTCTCATGCCTGTATTAAGAGGTTTAAGCCACGTATAAATGAGAATACCGAGGAAATTGCGAGCTTATCACCTTCAATTACATTATTTTGTGATGAGATAAGGATAAGATTGTTTTTAAATGTGTGTTGATTCCATTTTCCTTATTGTACTGGCGATATTTTGAATGATTCATTCTCCGGAAATCTTTAGATATAACAGTCAATCGACATAGCCATTGGTTTATCTTATATTCTGGAGTGAGATATTTTCAAATCTACAGTTTGGTCTGACTTGATATCAGATTTAGATAGTTTGTACTTATCAACCGTGGTTCAGTTTCCATTTAGCGCTGGTATCACTACAGGAGGATGTCGCACTACTATGATGCTTTCAGTCTAATCAGTTGTTGTCGCTTTCCCCTTGAGTGGCATCGAGGCGCTGCAGGTTGCCTATTAGGAAGCATTGAAAAAAAGATTTTAATGCAGATGCAATTTACTTAAACGAAACATAAACTACCAAACTTTGAACTGATTTTGCCAGATTTTATTTCTGACTGTGAACAAGTTTTGCAACAGAGATAAATACTTGGCTTATTCTTTTTCGTTGATGTGTCGAATAGCCAGAACGCTATCATCATTGCCAGCGAATTCGTTAGGTACTTAGTTCGGACCGGTAAACCTATAGTTTGTTATTGTTTTTCATGTCAAACGTAATAGGTATTTATAAACTACTTTTAAATGGGTAAAGATTTACTGATAGGAACAGTTTTCTTACTCACTGCTGCGGTTGTTTCTTACTTATTAAGCATTTTTTTGTTGTTGTTCTTAAAAACACGCCGTTATTCAATCTGATCTGATGACTGACCAAACAAGAAGGTTCCATAAACAGGTCTCAAATGTCCTCGGTGATAAGAATAGCTGAAATCTCAAATGGCGTGTCCTATGCTTCTTCTTATATATTAGGAAACAGAAAGCATCAGTGAGTTATATTTGTTTATTTTCACTTTTATAGTTGTCAGTCGTAAAAACACTTTTTTTTTTACGAAACCTAAGGTATAGGAATTAAGAAATCCGGCCCTGTATCGCGCACATATGGTTCATTTAAGAAAGTAGCACATCAAAAGCAGTGATTACTTGGCCAGAAAAGCATGTAAATTGCCCGAAAGTAAACGCGCCCTTGAAAGGATTTATTTCCGCTATAAGAATGAATAAAAGAGAGTAACAATACACAGAGACTGATCACAGCCGGTGACATCGATCCGATTATGACACAGCAAATTATAACGTTAATTGTCACATTGATCATAATTATAAAGTTCGACTTGAACTTTGTTAATTAGCGATCTCCTGAACTGTCACTAGCCTCTATGAGATGCCCTCTTCTGACTAATAACACAGTCAATTCAGTTAATTGAAAATGTCTCGTGGACAGAGCTTGTTACAAAGTAAAAACCATGAGTACATGATTGTCACGATTTGACAAGATTGCAGGTGATAGAAGATAATTCCGGGGGGGTACTTTGGGCATTTCTGGGTGGGGATGTGCCGCTGGGACACTGGAACCCTTAGCCTATACCAGAGCTAGTTCAGCTGAATTTTGCTACCCTATACTAGAGTAAACTCCCCAAATCCCCCCATCTATTGACACTGTTGAGGCTGATTTGCGTAAATTTAAACTTGCCGATTTGATTTTTTTATATTTTTGAGTGGCAATTCCCGGTTTCCTTAGTCTAGATAAAATCTTGAACCAACTAGTCAGTTTTGTGAAACATTATACCCTATTCTAGACCCAAACGCTCTGATTTATATACCCTATCCTAGAGTAAACTGCTTGAAAACCATGCCCTTCACAGCGGCACATACCTACATAGCCCATATATGGCAGTGCCCCCCCCCCCGGGAGATAATTACGGTATCAAAGCTGAGCGGGTTACGTAATCAATCGAGCAAAAAGCAAAATCAAAACTAGATGACTGGTGTAAAGTACACATTAAGAACAACGATTTTTTCATTTCAATTCTTACTTTTTCTAATTAACTTTGCAGTCAGTTCGTGTCAGACTTGATTATAAGTAAATTATTCGCTTTAGCGTGTAATAGAGTCACTTTTAAAAGGTTGCCTTTAAATCGAATCATTCAAACAAATAAAACAAAAGAACTCCTTATTCTGACCAAGTACAAAAACTTACTCAATTAAACTGTTTTTCGAAGCTAGTAAAGCCCCGTCACCTGAGAAATTCTTCACTTTGGAAAATATCATTTACAAAGATTCAGGAAACATCTCGAACTCAGTTATTTAAAGTTACATCAGTTGTCCACAAATTTCCGGGGTATATTTATGCTGTATAGCCACTCCCGGTGAGGATCTTACGATGGCTTCCGATCACTCTGCTGCCGAACCTTTTTCAACGTTATTTTCTTTACAATATTTTTTACTGCTTTGTTAAACCTCAACCAGTTTTAAATTTATTTATTCAATTTCACTGCGATTACATAACAGAGAAAAAAAATCATAAACGATGTTACAATAAAATAATAATATTAATAATAATAATTGTAATAACCACATTAATAAGAAAAAATCTTAGTACATAACGAGGCAGTGAGGAAGACTAGAAGGGAACTGACGAACCATACGTGCTAGTCAACCCATTATGAAAATACAACAACTGCGGTTGTAGATGAAAGTGAAGAATTGCTTTTTTCATGATATATTCAAGCATTGATTTGAAGTATATATGAAATAATTCATATTTGAACTGCGGTTGTAGATGAAAGTGAAGAATGATCATCGCAGTAAATTTTTCAATTTAAGCAATTGGAAAGAAGAAGCCTGAAAAAAAATCAGGGCTTCAACGGGATTCGAACCCGTGACCTCCGCGATACCGGTGCGATGCTCTACCAACTGAGCTATGAAGCCACAAATTGGGAGCGAGGTCGATTAATTGAGTTCATATCAAGTTATTATCAAGTTAATTGAGTTCATATGAAGATATGAATTCAATTAATTGACCTCGCTCCCAACGTGTGGCTTCATAGCTCAGTTGGTAGAGCATCGCACCGGTATCGCGGTTACGGGTTCGAATCCCGTTGAAGCCCTGATTTTTTTTCAGGCTTCTTCTTTCTAATTGCTTAAATTGGAAAATTTACTGCGATGATCATTCTTCACTTTCATATTCAAGCATTATTGTCCAGTAGGCGCTAAGATTACGAAACCTTATCCACAGCCACTGTCAATAGTACATGCAGTCTATTGCCTTGATTCCTAAACACAGTATTCTTAACCGTTGATCCGGCTTTCGTTTATATGTCACAGTTTCATGAAATAAAGCATGCCGACGAGTAGTTCAAGGTTGTTGAAAGTCAAACTCAACGGTTTACAATCAAAGTGCTCTATGAGCTACAACGGTTGGCCAAGCGCCGAACTGCATTATGGGTAAAAATAACAATGTGCTTCAGTTTAGACGATCTCTCATGCTGTTCGGATCTCTGGATAGGCGACCGAAGATCACACCGGTAAATTACCCAGTGAATGATGATTGATATGGGCTACCTTGCGTAATATGGAAATTGCTCTTAGCGTAAAAAATACTTACTATTTTAAGGAGGAATAAGCAATAACCAAGGCTTCTTGAACTGAAAATAATGATTCTGACAGTAAACTTTCACAAAGATATTTTCTCCGGACTTTATATCCACACCAGAAACACATTGTTGACAAATATTAGCCATCCTTTTCGTGACTTCAGTAAACCTTGCGCAGCATCTACGTCACCGTTGTGTGACGTACTCTCGAACGCTTCAGTGCGATTAATACTTTCCTTGATCAACAATTTAACCAAAAGTTTAAATTTGAAGTTATTTCAAATAAAAGTTCCATTTTTAGCCTAGAGAAGTAAAACGATATATGCGCCCGAAAACCAGTTGGAATGGGAAGTTAACAGATAATCGACCAACCTAAATACCTTGGCATAATCACTACAACCCGTAATTTAAGCTTGCTTATGCAATAATAGCCTATACGGAGAGGCCAGCTCCGCCCGAATTCGAAAGGGGTACCTTTTTCAGGCTTCAGATGTATAAAAGGGTAGGGATTTCACAAGGTGAGCTATTTGAAATGGTAAGGAAATCTGTCATTTAGTTATTTTAAAGGGCCTTTAACTGAATATTTCGAACAGACTCACCTTATGCTGTATCATTTTATTTATTAGGCACTACATAAAAATGACAAGACTTCGTTTTTTGACGATTTATTCATAATACAGACCAGTTTTGAAAGTATGTGAAAGGGCTACCTTTTTTCAATTAAAGGCATACGAAAGGGAGTACCTTTTCTGTCAATAATGGGATAAAAAAGTGTAAGAGGTTCGACCTCGGGGCGGAGCCTCCCCGTATAGAACTTTGAAGAGTAGCCCTCCCTCGGGACCGAATAACCTCTCTGCGGGTGGAGTTTTGGACCAGCGAACAAGGAATTACTTATTTTTTGGTTGTCTTGATTAGTTTCTGATCTTTTTTTGTCCTTCTTTTCTCTATTTTCGGTATTTCTATAACTTTCTATCACGCGTAAAAGGAAAAAAGTATCGGCATTATGGCTGAAGATTTCCTATTTGCCCGGTGTTAAATTTTAAGTTACTTTTCCCTATTCTTGGCTTAAACTTGCTTCTACCTTCACCGTTTCCTGGTTTTCTTGCTCTAGAAATTGCTTAACTCCCCCTTTCAAAATATAATCGTTTATCCTTGATTCGCGATATAAAGCTTACGAAGAAGTTAAATATTACAACACAATAGTGTATGTCTCTTTCGACGTTCGTATTTTTCTCTTTGATTAACCTAAACCTTTCTTTGACTTTCTTATGACTTAATTCCCTGTTCCAAATTCATTATAAAACTTACTCAACATTTAACCACGTTTCTATGCTCACCTGAATATTGACTGAAAGCATGCGCCAGATGCGTCATTCTTCTTAAAGCTACGCCTGTCAGTATTCAACTTTCATTTCGTAAATTGAAAAACTGTTTCAAAGCGAAACACGCAGCATGTAGTAAAACTAGAGCAAGCCGCCACTCGCGAAGCTGTTTTGTGAGTGAAGTGATTACTTGGTGTGTTTTGGCGGGAAAAACGGGCGGGAAGCCTGCCGCCGGGTGACACAATCACAGGCATCCCAAACTCTAGGATCGATCTCCAGCCGTTTTGGGAGTCTCACAAATAAAGATGACTTGACTTGACTTGATTTACCGTACCCAAATTCGGCCAAGGGAACATGATATCGTAGCTATATCAGGCCAGTGACTTGATAACGCAGGATATCAGGGCAGTAGACGCGGTTCCTGATTGGCTAGTTGCGAATTTGGGCACGGTAAATGCCCCCAAGGCCCGTCCACACTACCCCGGAGAAATTTGAAAACACAGCTTTAAACCTTTTACCTTTTTATCATAATTAACAGCAAGTCTCCTCTTTAATCTATAGAGTCCTAAAGTGTGACGTCACTAAAAATAAATTTGAGAAATTATGGGATTTGGCGCCATTTTCGAATAGAGCGTCCTTAAAAAAGGGTCCTTGCCAAAAATTACCTCTTAATTTTAATTCCCAGCCGAAATATAAAGGATGAAAATTTGGTACAGCCCCATATAAATCTCTCTAATTTTGAGTCAGTTCTAAACTGAAGGAACTGAAACAAATTTTGAAGGGTTTGTATGGGATGCTATCAAACTTTGATCCCTTATATCTCTATCGGAAATTGCAATTCAGAGCTAATTTTTGGGATGAGGGCATCTTTTAGGATCCTCTATAAGAATATGACATCATATCCCATAATTTCAAAAATTTTATTTTTGTGACGTCATCACTTTAGGACTCTATACTGTGTACTGTGGTTTATATTTAAACTTAGAATAAAGATAATGATTTACAGTTCTTGTATTAGGCGTTGACGAACAGTGTCAGCAATTTCTTCTTGGATTTCAGGTTTCAGCAATTCTTTTACCTGAAAACACAAACAAACAAAGATATTAGACTTCGTATACACAGGGTAAAGGATGTGCTCCAATGAAATCGGCCTCCACTGCCTTCAGGGATTTTCCTTGTTTATCTCCATCTGTCAGTTAGGGTAAGGTTTAGTCAAAGATGCATAAACCAAACCTGACGAGGTTGCTTACCGAGTGCTTCAAAGAGGCGTCATAAGCATATTGCAATGAAGTGTTGAATAACATCACGCCATGATCTGTAAGTGTTACCACACAGTTACGAAGTCGGGCTATTATCTCACGATCTGAGTCTTGAATCTGGAACGTTCAACGTATAACGCAGGTTACATTAAATTACTACTAAGATCCATTTACACGTCTTTATTCTGTCGGTAATGATAATAATTCATGATGCTGGATTACACCAAGTAAACTTTAAAACATAAAATAAAATCAGTGGCGGAAACATTAAGCGTGAGGCTCCGTCCACACTACGCCGGTGAAAACTGAAAAAGGAGGTTTCACTCTGAAAACATATCAAATGCTTTCTGTCCACGCTACGCCGGGGGAATTTGAAAACACAAAACTCACCGGTCATTGAGGATTTGTGTTTGAGGAAAACTCGGGTAGGTCGTCTTCTAAAAGCTCCGTTCTCAGAATTTTTTCCGTCCACATTAAAACACAAAGCCGGTGTTTTCAAATTTCTCCGGTATGAAGAGCGTTTTCGAAAAGCTGCGCTTTCGTGACAGATTAGTGTGCACGAAGGGCCTACTCGTAGAAATAGAGCCGGCGTTTACAAATTCCTCCGGCGTAGTGTGGCCTGAGGCTTCCACTTGTGATCTTACTACAACAACAGTGAAGTCAGTAAAAAAAAAAAAAAAAAAACATAAGCTGACTTTAAATGTAAACCTTGTTTAATGTTTTGGTACAGTTTTGTTGTACTGGGATCGAACATTTTGAGATAATTTTCCAATCGAACACTTCCAGGTTATTTAGATTACATGAAAATTTGTCATTGCCTTTAGAAATGTGCACTAAACTTGTCAGAACGTATAACATTTCGAATCTGAATCTAGGTTAGTAAGTCAAGATATATATATTATGCCTCCTTTGTGTGTCTGACGGGTTTGGGAACGATTTCTATTCACGCGGAACGGCTTCAAATTTTTGACGCACGCCGAAAGCAAAACAAGTCAATTTGAAATCGCTTTTAAGTCGTTAGCATGTTTCAATACATGATTTAAAATAAAAGGAAGTTTTACAGTTATAAAAGTTAAGAACACTTGGCGATTAATCACTAAACACTTTGGCAACAAAAACAACTATAAAATAGCGGGCCGTACAGTAGAATACGACCAGCTAAATTGATCAATTACAGCACGCATAGAAACTGAGAAATATAGTAAAATTGTTCAACTCTTCCCTGAACTGAGATATGAAAAGAGCCAGTGAAAATTAACACTATATTCTGCTTATAATTCTAAATCCTGCTCATTATCTGTAATAACCTCTTTAGTTGCTGTATCATCATTTGCTAGCCTTTCAGTCTGGCCGTCTGCGAGTGTAGCATCTTCATTGTCCAAAGGACTAATCCAAACATAACCATTGTTACCCAGGATAACAGTGGCCCCACAAGGAAGGTTGAGAAAATGAGTCTTACAGCGTTTTACTAAAGAAGGTGGCACTTGAACAAGACTGCCCTCTTTGAGCTGCAACAAAATGCACAGTAACATCATCATCATCATCGTCATCATCATCAGTCCTTTAGACGCCAAGTGGAGCACAGGGCATCAGTTCATGTCAGTCTTTTTCAAGCTGCGAAGCTTGCTCGGAGGTAACGTTTAGACCCTAGAATACCATAAATTATGAGTTTGCAACACCAGTACGATATCAAAATAAATGGTGACAACAGAGGTGCTACTGTTTGTGAAGTGGAAGGCACAATCATCTACTAAATCATTGAACGTTATGGGAAAGAGAGGAGAGTGAGCAAGAAAAATGAAACGTCTGAAGCTATTAATGGTAGATTGTGTACAGAAGTGAAATGTTAAAAAAAATCATTTGAAACTAAATATTTAATTGAGAAGTGGAACGAGATGTAAGTCAAAATTTGTTGGAGGCTGGCCACTTGGCATCTAAAGGACTGATGATTATTATTATGCTCTTTTTCACTATTACATCTGTGGCATATTTTTTCGAAAATGTGTCTGTCCATACCAACCTTTCCATATTTGAGACTGCGAGTGTGTAATGAAAGTGAGCCATCACTATAGACTGACTGCACTTCTGCCTGGACTGTAGTCAAGGAGAATGCTAATGAAGCTGATTGTAAATTTAAGACTCAGAGAAAAGTAGATTTCAAAAGGATACACTAATCAGGTCACCCTCTGCAAGGAAATGACGCATCATCAATTCATCCTCAGCAGATCGTCTCCTCTGTTGGAAAACAAACAGTCAAACTAAGCTGGGCCCAAGCTGAAGATTATTGTCCTCTATGATGGAAACTCATTATAAATGGGTTCTTTATTATTATTAGTATACATCTATGGTGTACCTATGTTTCACTGTAGTGGTGGAAACTTATGAGAAAATAATTAACAGCATAAACAGGAATTAGGGAATGTGTTTTTTACCAGTTCACCACCAGGCAAATTTACTGAGGAAAGAAGCAAAACAGAGTCCAGCCTTGAAAAGGTTTCCACTTTCCATCTCTTCTGTCCAACCTTCAAAAAAAATCAGTAACATGTATCACCTCTGTATAAAACTCCACTACTGCACCTTTGGTAAAAATAAAATGTTTAACAGACCAAAGAACAACAAAGAAGGTTGTAATTGCCTTTTTACAGTCAACCTTTCTCATTTACATTTACAGAATACGCCAACAAGTATGCGAGGCACTTCTGGGCAATTTTGTAGTTTCTGCCCAAAATTGCCTCATATCCATGTTGGATTACATTGTAATGCAAATGAATAATGTTACCTGTGAAAAGGGCTATTGAAGAAAACAGACTGATTTTGAACCAAAAACTTGCAATTAAACAATCCATGATGACATAGCTCCTTGAAGATACAATGATTACAACCAATGCCAATTGTTGCATTGTGACCATCATTTGCTATTCTATGCAGTAGTTGGCCAATCTTTTATACTGTAGATTTCTGCTCACCTCTGTAATTCTACCAACAACAACGTCCCCCACTTCTCCATTGTACCTGTAATGTAAAACATCAACTCTACTGCAATAATCAAACCAAAATTATTTATTAATAGCAGTAATAGGCCTTTTGCAACAGTTGGTCAATGGCGTGCTCTTCAAGAACACACTGATTAATGCATTGGTATGTGCACTGTTCCTTCTCTTCTCCCTTTACACTTGTTCAGTTCCCTTCTTTGATCTTCTGCACCTGAGTGCCTCACAGGCTGATACATGTAGTACTGTTAACAGGGGTACAGTGTGCATTTTTCAAGGAGTATTAGCACTGAAGAGAAAGTTTATGGAGGGCCAAAGGTGCAAACCAAGGTGGTAAATCCTTTATTATAAGTGATGGTATACCTTGTTTTAAATGGTCGTACACAGATCAATTTGTTCACTCTCTCAACTACCCCAGCAACTGAAGCTATCAGTTTGTCACCATCGACATGAGTACCATGGCCCCTAAAGAGGAAAATATTCCACCTCAGCTTGAAATCTGTACTACAGTGAAACCTCTATTGAGCAGACACCCTCAGGACCTTCCCAAGTGTCCACTTAATAGAGGGTGTCCGCTTAATAAAGGTTTATCACAATTGCACAATGTTGTGAACAATTAACATTCAATGGTTCCTCTGTACTGTAATAAAGTTCCAGGTTTCTAAGGAAGCTATCCAGAGTTCAGTTTCATCAGATTTCATTAGCAACTTTAATTTGTTTGTAATAATGCCCTTTCCATACAGCAACGATAACACAGGTACATTTAATCGACTATTTCAAGGACATAATCCAATGCCACATTGTCAATTCAGTCCGGTGTCCGCTTAGTAGAGGTTTTTAATAATAGAAATTAGCCAAATACAATTTATTTTAGTGTCCGTGTCTACTTACTAGAGGTGTCCGCTGAAGAGGGGTTCGTTATAAAGAGAAATATAACATGTTAATTTCGGGACCAGGCTAAGTGTCTGTTTAATAGAGGGTGTCTGCTTAATTTGGGGTCTGCTTAATAGAGGTTTCACTGTCCTTTATAATGCCTGCACTTCATTCTACAATAGCCCTTCTGAAATTCAAAAGAGCAAGCTAGTCAAAGTATATCTACAGTTTTGGGAAATGTTTCTATTGAAGCTATTTGATATAAGCTTATAATTTATCCAGTTTTCACAAATTTTGAAAATTAGAAACTGATATTATGTGGATACTGCAGATGCCATCTCGGAATTTATACAAACTAACTTAGTCTTGAAGTAACGATAAGCTCTATCTTCAATTCAAAAATTGTCAATCGCACACGGACTATTCACAGCAGCAGTTTGATGTCTTTGATTACCTCATGTATCCAGTGTCTTCTGTTATGACATCTCCAGGGGATACAATATGCCTTGGCTCAAACCCAGATAAAGCTGATATTCTTTTCCTTTTCTTTGGTAATCTTGCGTCCACAGACATCTTTTTTTCAGCTAAAGTGAACCTACATATGGAATGCACGCAGTTCAGCCGCCATTTTGAAACGGTTGGAGACTGGGCAGCACTCAGGGAACAGCGGTAACTCTCTGAGCTGGGTAACCATGTGGTGTAAGCATCGCCTGGTATCAAATAGAGCAAACCGACCACCGGATGACCACTATATGATCGTTATACCACGTACGTACCTGTATTTCAAAATGGCGGCAAATGTGTTGTGAGTTGGCACTATTGTTTTCTTTTATATTTTGCTTTGTTTTGTCCGAACGAAATGGACTTTTCCAAGTTCTCTGATGAGAACTTTGATGTTAAAGAGTGGGTGAATTCGGCGCTCAGAATCCGCGATGATCGAACGCCTATTGACGTAAGTTTTATGGTTTGCGACGTGTAAGCTTACTGTTGTTTATGCATGATCCATAGATTACTGCATGATGTTCAGCTGTTTGTAAGCGCATATATTGGAGATGTGCTGATCGAGTATCTTTTTGAAATGTCATTTCATGTAATCTGTTACTACGCATGGAAAATCTAACGTTTATTTTTGAGGTGGCAATGTAGTAAGTACCTTAGTTTGATTATAGACTATAAAATGAAATATGTTAGTTCTTATATATATATGAAACGACGGAAATATACACTGTATGACTTACTCTGGATACTTACTCGTCGTTGATTAAGTGCATTATGGTAAATTATTTATCATCTTGGGAAGAGGAAAAGGGCTTCTCAAAACATTACTATTCATGAAGAGGAATTGTTGAAGGGGACCTAACCTGGCTTTCGTGACAGTGTTTTAATAGTTTTTAATTGTTAAAGAAAACGTTGTTAAGACCTGCATGAAGGTTCTTGATAGTAAGTTTGAAGCATTTTCACCTACATGAATCTCACCATGATCTGCAAAAATGATCAAATGACAAAATCACGTAGTTTCAGTTCTGAGGAAGATTGCTGTTGTGGGGAAAGATTGCATGAAGTGTTGTCTCTGAAAGTGGTTGATTAGACGTAGTTCCTAATGAAACGTTTGAATTAGTTTAGCTATTTTTCTTTCAGGCACATGCGTCAAACTTGGTCATGAAATTACAGTTATTTATCCAGGTTTGTAAAAAAGGCCAACTTAAACTCACAAACAGATACACTGTACTGTACATGTAGTACATTCTCTTTACCTGCAGTGGCCTTGATAATGCATAAACAACAGCCTCCACTTGGCATGAAAATATGCTCGCATATATTTGTCTGCAGACATTATCTGATTTAAGAAGCAAACAGTTTCCTGAGAGCAGAGCTTGAGAAAAAACATGAACTTTGTAGAAACAGATAATGTCCAAGGACAAATATCTGAGCATATTTTTAAAGTCAAATGGGGGCTATTGTGTTCATTATCCAAGAGTTACCAAGTCCCAAGACTGACTATTTAGGAAGCCATGCTATACAGTGGCACTCATGTAATGTCAGGTTAGAGTGTGGAATTCCAGATTAAGTTGTCCAGGTTGGTGCCCAGGTCAGGGACATTGAGTTATGGGCAGGACAGTTGACTCTCTCGGTGCCTGTGTTCACTCAGGTTTATAGTTCAGGGACATTGAGTTATGGGTAGGACAGTTGACTCTCTCGGTGCCTGTGTTCACTCAGGTTTATAGGTCAGGGACATTGAGTTATGGGCAGGACAGTTGACTCTCTTGGTGCCTGTGTTCACTCAGGTTTATAGGTCAGGGACATTGAGTTATGGGCAGGACAGTTGACTCTCTCGGTGCCTGTGTTTACTCAGGTTTATAGGTTAGGGACATTGAGTTATGGGCAGGACAGTTGACTCTCTCAGTGCCTGTGGTCACTCAGGTTTATGGGTCAGGGACATTGAGTTATGGGCAGGACAGTTGTTTCTCTCGGTGCCTGTGTTCACTCAGGTTTATGGGTCAGGGACATTGAGTTATGGGCAGGACAGTTGACTCTCTCGGTGCCTGTGTTCACTCAGGTTTATAGGTTAGGGACATTGAGTTATGGGCAGGACAGTTGACTCTCTCGGTGCCTGTGTTCACTCAGGTTTATAGGTCAGGGACATTGAGTTATGGGCAGGACAGTTGACTCTCTCGGTGCCTGTGTTCACTCAGGTTTATAGGTCAGGGACATTGAGTTATGGGCAGGACAGTTGACTCTCTCAGTGCCTGTGTTCACTCAGGTTTATAGGTTAGGGACATTGAGTTATGGGCAGGACAGTTGACTCTCTCAGTGCCCGTGTTTACTCAGGTTTATAAAGTAGAGGTATAAGTAACAGCATATCAAATACAGTACTAATATTGGGGTGACCCTGTAATGGACTAGCATGGAAATATTTTTATTTTCATGTTAATATTCACAAATTGGCATTCCTGATTTATATTATTTACAGTTATAAATTATAGCAATGTTGCACAATTCTGTTTTTTGTGTGATAACTTTCTTTCCTGGTATTTCAACATAAAATGTGGTACTTTATTTTTAGGAAGTTAACAATGCCTTGGAGGAAACCAGCAATCAATCAGTGAACAACATTCCAAGGTACGGTACTATTGGCACAATAGTATAAGAGAACTGTTGGAATTATTACGAGAATCAAAGAATGAAAAAAAAAATTAATAATCTTTCCCCGAAAGATGAAGTTCTTTATTCACTTTATTGATGAATATACATGTACTCTATAAAATGTTATTTAATTTTCAGTTTTTTTTAGAACAGATTGAGCCTTTAGTTAGTCATGATTACTATAGGTCATTGAAAATTGCTTGACATTATAAATTACAATCTTAGATCACTTTTGTTCACCCATCAGAGTTCTGAGAGAGATAGAGAACATACGCCATGATGCATCGCTGCTGAAAGAACAAATGAATCTTGTGAAGGAGGACATCCGAGTGGTAATATCGAGGCTCTTGAAATTAAAAATACAATCATTTAAATGTGCTATAATATAGTAAGTAAATCATGTTTGATAAGTACTGCACACAGTGAAATCCAACTTATGTGAATTAACAGGTCTTCAACCCATGAGAGTGTCATTTTGAAATTATAATTCTGCAAACATAGGTCAGGGGGTGACATTTTAGTGGAGGAACACTTATTCAGACTATTCCAGTCATTTATATATACATATGTACATGTACATAAACACCGTAACACTTTGTATTGTAGCTTCAACATGCTGTAGTTTTAAATAATTAATTGACTATTACTTTTAAGGTTGAAGAAAACACAGCCCAGTCAATGAAGATGTTGATGGAGATTGACACAGTGAAAACAAGAATGCAGGATGCATCAAGGGCTTTGAAGGTATAGTGTATATCCTACTGTAAACTGTTAATATACTGACCTGAATACTGTAAAATGTTAACATTAAAGTGTCCTAAGGCTTACTTCTCACTTCTCAAAAGCTGGGACAGGTGTTGTTCAGTGACCTTCTGTCCTTGTTACACTGTACAAGTTGAATAGTCAATGGTTCCAGACTTGTTAACTGGGCAAAATGGTACAGCTGTACAGATGGTAACATGATGGATGGTGACTGTTACCATCTGTACAGGTCTACAAGATGGTAACAGCCATGCTGTTGTGCTGGAGCTACAGTATAAGGGGGTGTTCCCTACACCCTTGTCAGGTCAGCTGTCACTGGGTTACAATAACAGCCCCCTTTGATAAAAAACCCTGTTGCAAGACACCATATATGTTGCCTCTAAAGGAAGATGATTCTCAAAAGCTCATAATTTAACCAATGGAAAATGATTTGCATTTCTATAGGTTTTGAGATAGTGGGGAGCTTAAAGTCATCAAGTTCGAGATGCATGTAGCAAACTTTAACTCTCTCCCAGTTAACTACCTTGACTTTGTTATTTTTTATCACCTGTTTACCCACCTTTTGAAGTATTACTGATACTAGAATGAGACCACATTTAGGAATTAAAGGGTAAAGGAAACTTTTTGTTCAGTTCTTGATGCAATTTTACTTTTAGGAAGCAGATAACTGGACAGTGCTGTCATCTGATGTGGATAAAGTTTTTGAATCAGGGGATGTTAAGGCTGTGAGTATAAAAAATGTTGTACATGTTGCACTGCTTCTTGTACAAATTTTGGGCATTTCTGTACTTTGTTTAGGAAACCTTTCTTTGTTTTAAAACTAGTTAAAATGATAATCCTAAGTAATTGATCTTTGCCTTCCAATTTTAGATAGCAGCAAAGCTTGAAGGAATGCACAAGAGTTTGGTAAGTACATACATGTAATTATATATTCCTTGTGGTATGATTTACCTTTGGTTACATGTAGTTTTTTCTTTCTAATGGTTTAAATCCTGGGCTTGACACTAACTTTTCAACTTACTAGCCTAGTGGCTAGTGATATCTTAGATATTACTAGCCAAAACCTTTTTTTTACTAGGCAAGCGTGGAGGTTGGCTACCTTATTACATGAAATTTTCGCGACATGTTTATTTCACAATTTAGGGGTGCACATATTTTGTGACACTTAAATGCGGCAATTTTGCTAAAATTTTGTATTTTGAATCACTTTAACCTCACGTTTTTGAGTAACACAAAATTTATTTCCTTGGCAATGTTACTTAAACATGTCTTTGAATTTAGTAAACTGACTTTATCAAAGGTACAAATTATTATGTCAAAAGTAACAAAAACGCAATGGTGGTTCTGTATGTCAACAGTAACATAATGTGTTATGTTCCCGACACTTACTTATTCATGTCACTTTAATTTTGGGATTTTTTTTAAATCGTGAAATTCGCAAAATTAATGTGTCGCAAAAATTTCAGGTAGGTCCAATAAAAACAGAATTGCTATAAGACTTGAAAGCACAATGCAAGCGATTCTGTTTAATACATAACGTTGGTAATAATTATACTCTACTTAAATTAGTTTCAAAAAAGTTCCAGTTCCTGAAAAGACTTTCAGGACTCTGTTTTTCTCTGAGACTTTCTTGGAAAAATATCGAGACCCCCAAGACATCACTGTAAAAACTGTTGAGACTTCTTCACAGACAGGCGCCATAGAAATGTTTCAAAAGTAAAACAACTATCTGAACAATACTGTAAACCATCATTGGAAAATTTGACTGCAAACAATGGCTGGTTTAAATGTTGAAGGAAATAAATCTTTCTCATCTAATTATTTCTGTAGTGTCAAGTTTGTAAGTATGCATACAACCAGAAATCACCCATGTATTGAACTATGCTAAATGAAATGTTATCCCTTTACAGTTCTGCACTATTTTGTGCATAAAAAAAATTTCCATATGTCCACAATGAAATTCTGACCTTGTTTCCGAGAAAAGTGTAAATTTTGTGTTTGTCGTCCTTAAAGGAGACAGAAACTAGTTCAGCCAATTTCATTTTGTTGACTAGCCAAAGTGGCTAGTGGAAATCGAAAACCTACTAGCCAAAACTAAATTTCTACTAGTCTGTGGCTAGTTGGCTGCCGTTAGTGTCAAGCCCTGGAATCTCTATACTGGAATATTTCTACACTATTAAGTGCAAGTTTATAGTACAAGCTTGACTGTTAGACATCACAGTCATGCAATAAATGTCCAAGTAGTTTACTTATCTCTTTTTATTAATAGACTGTCTTACAAGATGTCCCTGATTATGCTCAGAGGCGTCGACTCCTTGAAGGACTGAAGAACCGGCTGGAGGCACTTCTAAGTCCTAAGATCGTGTCTGCTTTTAATAATCATTCTCTTGGTAAAGATAATGTCTTTAAAAAAGCATCATATGTATTGTATTGTATAATGTAGGTTTTTTCTAAGGGCTCACAGGGTACATTGTATCCTTCTCAGGAAAAAATGTTAATTATTGAGTTTTGTTAGTTTCTTGCTTTGGCTGAAATGCAGCTTGGTGTGTTTGAAGTATCTGTAGTTTTGAAAGCTTTTTTTCATATGGATCAAAATCAATAAATCATATAATTTGCTTGTGATTTTACATGTGCCATGATATGAATGCATGCTCCAAGTTCCTTTATTACTTTGTTGCAGATGACACCAAAGAATATGTTAAAATATTTTCAAACATTGAAAGGCTGGATCAGCTTCAGAATTATTACATCAGATGCCACAAGGTTAGCTATAGTAGTAACTCAACATTGAATTATCAGTTTCTAATAATTAAAATCATGACAAACATATAGTATTATGTTGCAGTTTCATTTATAAACATTTTCTAAGTTGCCCAGTCATGTTTATTACAATAAATTGTTTATTGCAGTGTGTAATGTAAACAAAAGCAAAGAAAAACAGTACTTCCAAGCAGTGCTATAGGTTGATAATTTATCTGCAAACTCTAAATCGACAGACAAAACTCCAAAAGACTTGGAATGAAGTTCGTGTTGAGGATCCAAATAAATCAATGCTGGAGTGGCTATCAACATTCTATGATGTTATCCTTTCCACCTGGCACACAGAGGTACACTGTGAACAAGACTATCAATGAATCTTGTTCTATTGAATAGTTGTTTAAAAATCCAAGAACAAGTCAGACTTAAATGATTTTGGACTGTGGATCATACAGTAGTTTGCGTGAATATGGCATGGTTTACACATGTTATTTATTCGGTTTAGGATATGGAAAACTGAACGTTTTTAATTCAGATAACCGCCTAATTTATACAAAAGTGTGGTGGTTGTGCTCTATGCTAATTACATGGTTGTGCATGCTGTGCAATAGGTGCTTGTGCAAAGGTGTGACATATTTACATGGTGTAACACACACCAAGTGCATACTTGGGTTGACATTGATGTAATCAACTATGCTACCAAGTACGTGACTAAAATGAAAGCAAAATTTTCCTACTGTGGCCAAATCAAGTTTTATGAACCTATACTTACAGTGTAAACCAGGAATAACAGAACAGTAGCATGTCATTAACCACCTACCATTAAAATCTTCCATCTGAAAAACTAGTTGTTATCCGTAGAAAATCATACTGAAATCCAACTGTAATTTACATGTTGAGATGTAGCTCCTATAAAATCTCCACAATAAGGCAAGCTGATCATAATATTTGTTTATACATCATTAGTCAATACTGTAGTGAGAACATGCTACAAATATTTGTACACCAAACTAGTGATAGACAAACAACAAAATGCGAATCACTAGTTGAGCTATTTCTAGTAATCTCTAAGTATACATTTTTACAGGTGACATGGTGTGGGCAAGTCTTTAATGAGCCTGGAACTGTGCTGTGCACACTCATTAGCCAAACACTTGCTCACTTAGACCCATCTCTGTCATCATGTATCACAGAGTTTATAAAGAATGAGTCCAATATCATAGGAAAACTGATTGCGCTGAGACAGGTGAGAGTGCTTCATCATCACATTTTCCTACTTAACCTCTTAGTCACAGCTGGGACATAAGGCTGCAATGATACCCTGCCACTGAACCCTGTGCCATGCCTTAGCCTGTGCTGTCCCATCTATTCCAGCTCCTTCAACACCATCTTCTGCCAGGTGGTTTTTGGCCTGACTCTCTTTCTTCTCCCAGTTGCAGTCCACCCCAAGGCAACTTTGGTTATCTCTTTATGAGCATCCTCAGTACATGACCAAACCATCAT
Organism: Orbicella franksi; assembly: GCF_964199315.1. Classification (NCBI taxonomy): domain Eukaryota; kingdom Metazoa; phylum Cnidaria; class Anthozoa; order Scleractinia; family Merulinidae; genus Orbicella; species Orbicella franksi. The sequence continues at coordinate 17,191,398 of NC_138145.1, read as the reverse complement.
AATGTGCGATCCTTAATCTCAAGGGACATTTAAATTCCTACTGTCTGTCTTGCTACACAGTTCCTCATTAGAGATCTTGTAACGTGTAGGCAAGTAAATTATTACAGGAAGGTTGACATTTTCCACAATAGCTGCCTACATGTACACAATTTGTGAAGAAAATAATGTTTTAATTTCTCATGATGTGTAGTGTGTTGTTGGCTGTGTTGTAGCCAAAGATCTTGTCATTTATCTAGTAAAACCAGTCATAAACTTATCATATTAAACTTCTATTTCCTTGTCAGGTAACTTTACGCTTTGCTCATGGTTTGGAAAAAGCAGTCTTGCAGCAACAAGGTACAGTACAAAACATTGTTTTTCTGTTCTGTTCTTTATCACCTGCAGTAGAACTCCCATCTAGAGTTTTCCATGAAAACAGAAAATTGATTATATCTTTATTTTCCTGTGACACCAGACAAATGTAGTGTGCATGCTGTGAATACGCTGGTTGATGCAGTCTACTCACCTTACATTCCATACTTGTTGGATTACCCCACACTGCAACAGACATACCTCGTGGAGCAGTTACAAGCAACACGGCTGGTAAACTTCTTTTGCTACCATTTTCATTTTCATTTTTCATTTTTCATTTCTGCCATCTCAATAATTCAATAATTTCAATTGTTGAAAAATGCAAATCCAATGCACTTAATAAATGTAATTGACTGTATTGTTGATATGCCTCTGTGTCAGTCCTTGTTATTAAGGACACTTGGATTGTGCTTTGGTGCCAAGGATTTTTCATTTGGGATCAGATTTTTTTAGCATAATTTATGTTATTATTGTCAAGCACGTTTAACACAAGCCTTTGGCTGACATGTTGAGATTGTACAAGCACTCCTCACATTACTAAAATAGATAAATTAATTTACTTGGTACTTGCTTTTAACCATATGGCTTGTCTTATGTTTTTTGTGTTTCTTCGCAACACACAGCACACAGATGGCTTCATGGAGACTGCCGGCTTCATGGCTGAATCTGTAGAGAAAATATTTCACCTTGCTGAACAGGTAAGTCAAGTGCTCATCAGCAGTAATCTGTAAATCAGTCCTACTTCTTAAATATGTAGCTATCAAATTTCCAAAGTATGTGTAATAACAGTAATTTTTGAATGCTTCTTTATAGTTTGGTTCTATGCTACCAAAATTGAGTTTGTCCTGGGGATCCAATGATGTTCTACTTTGTTGCTCACAAACATTTGCTTTTAGCATATGCCTCGGATCAGGATGTTACACACTGCACATGTATTTCTGTATGTAATTTAGTTGCAGAACTTTTATAAGTATTAGGTATTTATTTTCTTTTCTTTAGGCAGTTGATTATTGTGTGGAGCTCACTGATGGTTATGCTGTACATGGTCTCTGTCATGTCTTGGAGGTGAGAACCCCTCCAGCTTCTCTGGCAACCTACTGTAGTATAATATTGACAGTAGCAAACTTACATGAAGTCTCATTGTAGCTAAGGAAAAATTGACCCAAAGACTGTGAAGTGTAGTATTCTGTATACACTGTATGATATATTGACAAAAGTTGTGGTTGAAGTCACTCTTGTCTACATGCAGGAGTTCTTTGGTGCATATGCAGGACGTATGGATGAGTGCATTTCAAGTTTAAGAAAAGAATGTTCCCTTGATTTGGATGTTAAAGTAGATATCCAACCAAGTGAAGAATTCAGTGAAGACTGGACGATGTTTCAGAATGCATTCCATCTAATTCAAATTTGTGGTAAGCCACTTGTTTCTGCTTTTAATTGTACTACGTTGTGTCCCTGTGTGGTTGATAGAGAATGCCAATGTAAAGCACAGATGGAAGAAATACCTGAAAAAATTACGAAATTGAATTGTTATGTTCATATTTATTTTGTTCTTGCTTGGTGTCTGAATAATATTTTGAACAGAGCTGTTTTAAATTAAAATAATTAAGCAAACATGTTATTTATCATAAACAGAAACCTCTGCATGGGTAGTCTAGATAATTCCCTTTAAGAAGAACTGTAATCCATTTAAGTCCATTGCCTACTTACAGTGCATGTAGTGACCCTTCAATTTTTTTTCTTTATTTTGATCTGCCTCCAAATGGAGCTAGGTAGTACAAGTTCACACTTGTAATATCGGATCCCCCTAATGTCACTGTCTTTTATTTTGAGCTAAATGTGCGTGTAATTGAAAGTATTCGAACTGAAGGTGTTTTCATCTCACAGATTGCTCACCATTAAAATGTTCTTCCAATTTTTTTGGGCAGGTGATTTACTGATAAAGATGGAAAACCAGGATAAAAGATTACTTGCTGCAATTCTAAGTTGTACAGAGGACGCTGAAAGCCCTGATACTGATGCAATCAAAGAAAAGACTTCTACTCACTTGAGACCATTTCATTGGTACAATTATCTGCAGAAAGAAAGACCTGCTGAGTTTAGTGCATTGAATGAATTAGTCCAGAAGCTTCAAACAGGTAATTTGCACTACAGTTCTTTTACTATTGGTAGTAGCTACTAGTTAAAACAACATTTAGATTCTAGTACAGGTATAATAATTATTATGTCCCAATCCAAATCCTACTGGTAGTCATCCTGTGGTTTGATAAACCAGCTGATTAGTTGTTCTGCACCTTATTATTTTTATTTTGTTAAAGCTAAATACATGTAAGTGTTCTTCAAAGGTAATGCAACATATATTCCAGTCCTGGATAAAATAAAAGTCCATTCCAGGTCACACCCATCTTTGTGTTAGGCTTACTTACAGTTAAATTATCTTCAAGATTGTTTGAATGTAAATTACAATGTCCTGTCTAGAAAAAACCCTGACCAGGGTTTCATGATGTCTTGATCCAGAAATCATTACTAACACTAATAACTGTAATACCACACAACCTAGAGTGGAATGCCATGACTCCAGCTACTAACTAACCCCTGATTCTAAACTAAAACCATAAGGAATTCTTAGACTAACAAACCACTCTGTGACTGCAATTATCATAAGGGTAACATGGAAGGCCTTAGGCTAGTCATGCCCTAATACTAACAAGGCTGCATACCAGAGTATATTGACTATATTATGATATTCTTGTATATCCTGCTCCATACTCCTGTGTTATATAATACCTGCTCCTGCATTGTATATTCTCTTCCCTGCCCATGTGCTCCATATTCTACTCCATACTACTCTATTATATATTCTGATCCCTACTCCTCTGATATATATTCTGCTCCCTGCTCCTGTATTATGTATTCTGTTCTCTGCTCCTGTGTTACATATTCTCCTTCCTGCCCATGTGTTACATATTCTGCTCCATACTCCTGTGTTGTATATTCTGCTCCCTACTCCTGTGTTATATATTCCGCTCCCTACTCCTGTGTTATATCTTCTGCTCCTTGCTCCTGTGTTAAATATACAGCTCCCTGCTCCTGTGGTAAACATTCTGCTCCCCACTCCTGTGATATATATTCTGTTCCCTGCTCCTGTGTTATATCTTCTGCTCCCTGCTCCTGTCGTAAATATTCTGCTCCCTACTCCAGACCTGTGATATATATTCTGCTCCCTGCTCCTGTGTTATTTATTCTGTTCCCTGCTCCTGTGTTATATATTCTGCTTCACACTTCTGTGTGATATATTCTGCTCCCTACTCCTATGTTATATATTCTGTTCCCTGCTCCTGTGTTATATTTTCTATTCCCAGCCCCTGTGTTATATTGTCTGCTTCCTGCTCCAGTGTTATATATTCTGTTCCCTACTCCTGTGCTATATATTCTGTTCCCTGTTCCTGTGTTATATATTCTGCTCTCTGCTCCTGTGTTATATATTCTGCTCCCTGTTCCTGTGTTATATATTCTGCTCTTTGCTACTGTGTTATGTATTCTGTTCCCTGCTCCTGTGTTTTATATTCTGCTTCCTGGTCCTGTGTTGTATATCCTGCGCCCTGCTCCTGTCTTATATATTCTGCTCCCTCTCCTGTGTTACATATCCTGCTCCCTAATCCTATGTTATATATTCTGCTCCTTGCTCCTGCCTTATATATTCTGTTCCCTGCTCCTGTGTTGTGTATTGAGCTCCCTGCTCCTGTGTTATATATTCTGCTCCCTCTCCTTGTAATATTTTCTGTTCCCTGCTGCTGTGTTATATATTCTGCTCCCTTCTCCTGTGATGTATATTCTGTTCCCTGCTCCTGTGTTGTGCTCCTTGGTCCTGTGTTTTATATTCTATTCTCTGCTCCTATGTTATATATTCTGCTCCCATTCCTTTTTAATATTTTCTTTTCCCTGTTATTGTGTTATACATTTTGTGTTATAAATTATCCCCCTACTCCTGTGTTATTTATTCTTCTTCCTGCTCCTTTGTTATACATTCTTCTCCCTGCTCCTGGGTTATACATTCTGCTCCCTACTCTTGTTTGATATATTTCTTCCTTCTCCTGTGTTATACATTCTGCTTTCTACTCCTGTGTTATATATTTTCCTTCCTGCTCCTGTGTTTTCCATTCTGCTGTCTACTCCTGTGTTGTACATTCTGCTCCCTGCTCCTGTTTGATAGATTTCTTTTTTCTCCTGTGTTATACATTCTGCTTTCTACTCCTTTGTTATATATTCTCCTTCCTGCTCCTGTGTTTTACATTCCCCTCCCTACTCCTGTGTTATACATTCTGCTCCCTACTCCTGTTATACATTCTGCTCCCTGCTCCTGTGTTATATATTCTGCTCCCTACTCCTGTGTTATACATTCTGCTCCCTGCTCCTGTGTTATACATTCTGCTCCCTACTCCTGTGTTATACATTCTGCTCCCTACTCCTATGTTATACATTCTGCTCTCTGCTCCTGTTTCATATATTTCTTCCTTCTCCTGTGTTATACATTCTGCTCCCTACTCCTGTGTTATATATTCTCCTTCCTGCTTCTGTGTTTTACATTCCCGTACCTACTCCTGTGTTATACATTCTGCTCCCTACTCCTGTGTTACATATTCTCCTTCCTGCTTCTGTGTTTTACATTCCCCTCCCTACTCCTGTGTTATCCATTCTGCTCCCTGCTCCTGTGTTATACATTCTGCTCCCTGCTTCTATTTTATATATTACTTCCTTCTCCTGTGTTATACATTCTGCTCCCTACTCCTGTGTTACATATTCTGCTCCCTACTCCTGTGTTTTATATTCTGCTCCCTACTCCTGTGTCATATATTTTGTTCCCTACTCCTGTGTTACATATTCTCCTTCCTGCTCCTGTGTTTTATATTCTGCTCCCTACTCCTGTGTTATATATTCTGCTCCCTACTCCTGTGTTATATATTCTGCTCCCTACTCCTGTGTTTTATATTCTGCTCCCTACTCCTGTGTTATATATTCTGTTCCCTACTCCTGTGTTGTATATTCTGCTCCCTACTCCCGTGTTATATATTCTGCTCCATACTCCTGTGTTATATATTCTGTTCCCTACTCCTGTGTTATATATTCTGTTCCCTACTCCTGTGTTATATATTCTGCTCCCTACTCCTGTGTTACATATTCTGCTCCCTACTCCTGTGTTTTATATTCTGCTCCCTACTCCTGTGTCCTATATTCTCTTCCCTACTCCTGTCTTATATATTCTGCTCCCTACTCCTGTGTTATGTATTCTGCTCCCTACTCCTGTGTTACATATTCTCCTTCCTGCTCCTGTGTTTTATATTCTGCTCCCTACTCCTGTGTTATATATTCTGCTCCCTACTCCTGTGTTATATATTCTGCTCCCTACTCCTGTGTTATATATTCTGCTCCATGCTCCTGTGTTATATATTCTGCTCCCTACTCCTGTGTTATATATTCTGCTCCCTACTCCTGTGTTATATATTCTGCTCCATACTCCTGTGTTATATATTCTGCTCCCTACTCCTGTGTTATATATTCTGCTCCCTACTCCTGTGTTACATATTCCCCTTCCTGCTCTTGTGTTTTATATTCTGCTCCCTACTCCTGTGTTATATATTCTGCTCCCTACTCCTGTGTTATATATTCTGCTCCATACTCCTGTGTTATATATTCTGTTCCCTACTCCTGTGTTTTATATTCTGCTCCCTACTCCTGTGTTATATATTCTGTTCCCTACTCCTGTGTTATATATTCTGCTCCCTACTCCTATGTTTTATATTCTGTTCCCTGCTCTTGTGTTACATATTCTCCTTCCTGCTACTGTGTTTTATATTCTGCTCCCTGCTCCTGTGTTATGTATTCTCCTTCCTGCTACTGTGTTTTATATTCTGCTCCCTGCTCCTGTGTTATGTATTCTCCATCCTGCTCCTGTGTTTTATATTCTGCTCCCTGCTCCTGTGTTATGTATTCTCCTGCTTGCTACTGTGTTTTATATGCTGCTCCCTGCTTCTGTGTTATATAGTCTGCTCCCTACTCCTGTATTATATAGGGTGCTTACCATTTAGCAAAAAACTCCAGAAATTTCGGTTGAAAGTCAAATGGAACTGTAATTTTCCAGAAAATCCATTCAGAAATTGTAGTCTACCTTCAGAGGTACTCCTCTATTTCTGTCTGGAATGGAACAGCGGGAATTTCCTTACCATTTGGTAAATTTTCCAGTTTCCAGTCTCTCATCAGCCGAAAACACTCACAAGAAATCAAATTGCAAATGGTAAGCGCCATCTTGTTCGGTTGGTTTGCTGATTTTGGAAAAACCCTTACCATAATACAATGGTCATCCCAACCGGTTTATTCTGACAAATGGTAAGCACCCATATTCTCCTCCCTGCTCCTGTGTTATAATATTCTGCTCCCTACTCCTGTGTGATATATTCTGCTCCCTACTTCTGTATTCTATATTCTTCTCCCTGCTGCAGTGTCAAGTATTCTGTTCCCTGCTCATGTGTTATACATTCTGCTTTCTGCTCCTGTGTTATATATTGTGCTCCCTGCTCCTGTGATATATATTCTGCTCCCTACTCCTGTGTTATATATTCTGCTCCCTGCTCTTGTGTTATGTATTCTCCTTCCTGCTACTGTGTTTTATATTCTGCTCCCTGCTCCTGTGTTATGTATTCTCCTTCCTGCTACTGCGTTTTATATTCTGCTCCCTGCTCCTGTGTTATGTATTCTCCTTCCTGCTCCTGTGTTTTATATTCTGCTCCCTGCTCCTGTGTTATGTATTCTCCTTCCTGCTACTGCGTTTTATATTCTGCTCCCTGCTCCTGTGTTATGTATTCTCCTTCCTGCTACTGTGTTTTATATGCTGCTCCCTGCTTCTGTGTTATATAGTCTGCTCCCTACTCCTGTATTATATAGGGTGCTTACCATTTAGCAAAAAACTCCAGAAATTTCGGTTGAAAGTCAAATGGAACTGTAATTTTCCAGAAAATCCATTCAGAAATTGTAGTCTACCTTCAGAGGTAGTCCTCTATTTCTGTTTGGAATGGAACAGCGGGAATTTCCTTACCATTTGGTAAATTTTCCAGTTTCCAGTCTCTCATCAGCCGAAAACACTCACAAGAAATCAAATTGCAAATGGTAAGCGCCATCTTGTTCGGTTGGTTTGCTGATTTTGGAAAAACCCTTACCATAATACAATGGTCATCCCAACCGGTTTATTCTGACAAATGGTAAGCACCCATATTCTCCTCCCTGCTCCTGTGTTATAATATTCTGCTCCCTACTCCTGTGTGATATATTCTGCTCCCTACTTCTGTATTCTATATTCTTCTCCCTGCTGCAGTGTCAAGTATTCTGTTCCCTGCTCATGTGTTATACATTCTGCTTTCTGCTCCTGTGTTATATATTGTGCTCCCTGCTCCTGTGTTATAATATTCTGCTCCCTACTCCTGTGTTATATATTCCTCTCCCTACTCCTGTGTGATATATTCTGCTCCCTACCTCTGTATTCTATATTCTGCTCCCTGCTCCTGTGTCAAATATTCTGTTCCCTGCTCGTGTGTTATACATTCTGCTTTCTGCTCCTGTGTTATATATTGTGCTCCCTGCTCCTGTGTTATATATTCTGCTCCCTACTTTTGTGTTATATATCCTGCTCCCTGCTCCTGTGTTATTTATTGCTCCCTGCTCCTGTGTTATATATTCTGCTCCCTGCTCCTGTGTTGTATATTCTGCTTCCTGCTCCTGTGTTATGTATTCTGCTTCCGGTGCCTGTGTTATATATTCTGCTCCCTCCTCCTGTGTTATACATTCTGCTTCTTGCTCCTGTGTTTTATATTCTGCTCCCTGCTTCTGTGTTATATATTCTGCTCCCTGCTCCTGTGTTATGTATTGCTCCCTGCTCCTGTGTTATATATTCTGTTCCCTGCTCCTGTGTTATATATTCTGCTCCCTGCTCCTGTGTTATATATTCTGCTCCCTGCTCCTGTGTTACATATTCTGATTCCTGCTCCTGTGTTATGTATTGCTTCCTGCTCCTGTGTTATATATTCTGATTCCTGCTCCTGTGTTATGTATTGCTCCCTGCTCCTGTGTTATATATTCTGCTTCCTCCTCCTGTGTTATATATTCTGCTTCTTGCTCCATTGTTATATATTCTGCTCCCTGCTTCTGTGTTATATATTCTGATTCCTGCTCCTGTGTTATATATTCTGCTCCCTGCTCCTGTGTTATTTATTCTGCTTCCTGCTCCTGTTTTATATATTCTTCTCCTTGTTTCTGTGTTATATACTCTGCTCCCTGCTCCTGTGTAATCTTACCTACATTGCTTCCTGGTCCTGTGTTATATATTCTGCTCCCTGCTCCTGTGTTTTATATTATTCTCTGTTAGTATTGTTATACATTGCTTCCTGCTTTTGTGTTATGTATTATGCTGTCTGTTCCTGTGTTTGTATATTGTGCTCCATACTCCTTCTTCGGATTGCGCCATCACTATGATATTCATTAAGCGTTATTATTGTATTATATTCCCATCAATGTGTCACATGAATACTTTTGCATTCTTGGTGAAAATATTTATACTAGTTATTCAACTTTTTTTTGTGGTATACCAAGAAATATTCTAGTTGTCACTTATTCGTTTTTTTGGTTATACTTACCATTGTGTATTGATGTTTAGCTGGTGAATCTGCTGTAGTCCTCTCCAGTGTTTCTGAGCAGCTTCAGGCCCTTAACGAGCGAGTACACACTTTTGCTTTTGACATTGTGTTCATCCAAATAAGGCAACAGCTAGCTCAGACTCCTAAACTGCAGGTAATATCTGGTTAAAGTGTCACTGGTGTTTTTTTTTATGCTCAGTATTTTGTTAGCAGCAGTTTTTTTTTCCAATTTCGTTGCATTTAAAGCATTTTAATTTTTTTTTTTGACGTTTTGTCACTTCTCTGTTGCTTGGTAAGCGAGAGAAATATTATGTGATGTTTTTAATTTATCATTTATGTTCTTAGTTAATTCTTTTTAATTAAGTCGTAGTCAATTATATTAATATATTAATTATGTTCTTAATATTATTAAAAGGAGATAAACTAGAAAGGGATAACCTCTTTTATCTCTTTTTAACTTTTTCGTTGAAATTGTGAATAAGCAGTTATTATTATTATTGTCATTACTATAACTATTACTATTACTATTAATATTATTCTTATTATTATGATGATGATGATGATTTATAATGGTTTTGATTTTAGGGTACATGTTCACTTGTTTATAGCGCTCAATTGTACTTGTTTGCCAGTTAAGAACGTTTTAAGATCTCTTTGTCCTTCTTAGTTTTAAAAGTCTGTGGTATGTTTTCCAGGTTTGGTCTGCTAAGTCACCTGAGTCAGGAGCGGCATTAAGTGATGAACTGCCCACCTTCAGTTTGTCTCCTTTAGGCTACATTACCCACGTGAGTATGTCTATATCCGTGCTCCACATTAGATCATTGGCTATGATTCATGGTGTAGCGGTGTTCTTATGTGGGTATGGTGTAAAGCCAATAACAGTGTACACGTGCGAGTTTGGATGCAACATCTCTTTGTAGCTTAAAGCCAAGAAATAAGAGAAATCCGTGAAATAATTTTGACTGAAGACACAAGGTTGATTAGGTAACACCGCTCGTTAGAATAGGCGGCTTTCCAGTGATTCTGGTTTCTATGTTATTTGCCTTTGCTGCCTCATCTTGTCTCATCGCGCCTCTAGTTGCATAAGGTGGTAAGTTTGCTGCATGGAGATTGATAATAGTCTTAATAAACGCTTTTAACGTACAGTCCGAGCAGTCTTCACGTATCAATAGCTATCATATGGAAACCAAACTAATCGTGAACTAGCTTACGCTAGTCTGCCCCCTACGCTTGCCACTGTTACAGCAATTGACAATATGATTAGTTTGGTAAAGCAATCCTCTCGATTTCTTTGTTATCATTAGATTGGTGATTACCTTCTGACTCTCCCTCAACAACTCGAGCCGTTCATAACGCAAGAGAATCCTGCACTCGAGGCTGCCATGAAAGCAGGGAACCTGCCCTTCCCGGATCTGCAAGGTATGGCTGTAAGAAAGTTTGGAATTTTGTACAAACTGACTACCAGTAACTTGTATTATCCCTCAGTGAATGACGTGGTAAATTTGTTGTTGAAAAGGATAATCTAGGGTTGATAAAAAATTAACAGGTTCACTGTAAACTGTTTGAAAATTGTATAGAAAAGAGGAAGCGTTATTTAAATCTTCTTATCTTGAACGTTAATTCGCGTAACACGACAAGCCATTTTTTAATGAGAAACTGGAGTGTAAGAACCCGAAAATAACATTCCTGAAATAATCGCTTCCTCGTAACTAGAAAGATTTGTGGGCATTTGAACTCTTGACTATGAACGCAACTTGCCTGTGAGAGATAGAGGGGATTAAAAAGAAGTATTTTGATGACCTTGGATAGTACAGGACAGAGTAGAATGGAGAAATATCGTTGGTGGCTTATGCTCCGGGAGGAGTAACGGGCCAAAGTAAGTAAGTATTTTGATAGCAGTAGTTATTTGTTTTTGGGGTCTGCAGATGAAGATGAGCACCACCCTGGGACTTACTGGATTGGGTCTATCGCCCGTGGAACCATGCACGCTTACACAGAGAGTATCCTACGGATCCATGAGCTGACTCCCTACTCCACTCAACAGCTATTGGCTGATATAGGTGAGTTGATATCTGGCGGCTCAAAAATCTAGAGGAAACTACCAGTAATTCACTCCACGGCTATTCGCCACACGGCGAGGTGCAGGAAGTTGAAAATCGACCTTCAAAAGAGTGGGTAAATAATAGCAAATTAGTAAAAAGCCATTGGCCGAAGTTTTCCCATCCCGTTCCAAAAGCGCAGGAAACCTGTGGGCAAGTAACCTGTGACGTCTGCTATCCAGCTCTAAAAGATCGGGAAAATAGTTGCTACCTACTTTCGTGGGGTTTGAGCTCTACGACATCCGTGCTGAAGAGGAGAGGAAAATGGCTTAAAGCGAATGATGCATTTTAGATCATGCTGATATCTAATGAGATTGTTACGTTGTTACTGTTTTGCCAGATTATTTCTGCAACGTATTGGAAGCACTTGAAGTGACACCAAGTCAGACGTTGACGCACATCAATGAGCTACTCAAAGCATCGGCTGATAAGTAAGTTAATATGTCAGCTAGTGGATTAGCTGACTGTTTGACCGGCTGGCCCAACGAGCAGAGAGTCTGTTTTTCAATTGGTCTGCCTGCCTGCCTGCCTGCCTGCCTACCTGTCTTTCTGTCTTTCTGTCTTTCTGTCCACCTGTCTATTTGTCTGTCTGTCTGTCTATATATGGCTGAAATGCTACTGACGTGTAGGCTAGAAGAAGGGACTGATTTGCCTTTCAGTTAAGATAACAGTGTCAAAAAGATCGCGATCTTCTATCGAGCCTTGTTTTAGTCATTACTAAATACTTCCTTGACTCATAATACTGACTTATTTCATTTCTTCTTCAGATTCCATGACGTTGCCACTGATCTTGGTGTGGAGGATCGAATCACCATGACAATCGTCGGAATAAGAAGCATTCACTAAGTTTTATCGTCAATCAAATAGCGGTTTTAATAAACAATGATAGGTTCCTAAATTCTCTTAACCTAAAAAAAGAATTCCTAATAGCAGTTATGAGAATTTTAAGGCCGATCTTGGGAGTGAATGGGATTCACTTGCAGATTCAATTGTAGAGTTGAATATGACATTCTGTTTGAATGGTAAACGGCTGTCGTAAACCATAGTGCATGGCAAGAATGGCTTGATATATCTTGCTAAAGTTGTCCAAACTTACTTTCTTTTATTTGTAGATTAATTTATAAATTGAAAAAGTGGAAGAAGAAATAGCGAAATTGTCTTTTTATATCATATTATCCCTACAGTTGAAAATATTTTGTAGTCTATGGATCAACTTATAACTGACCGGGACGGAAAATGTGGAAGAAATAGGCGTATTTATTTGTGAAATCCGAGAAAAGTTGTTGAACTGCAGTCCAATAAATTCAATAGACGACAGAAAGTTATCGTCATTGTTTACTATTTGTTTGATATTAGTCGATAATAACTGCGACAAAGAGTCGCTCTTTTCACTCTGAGGGATCCATACTTACTATTTTCGTTGCCTTCATTGGTGGTGTTGTTGTTGTTGAACATTGTTGTTGTTTTTGTGTATTAGCCCGCGTATGAGAGGGCTTGCAGTTGGACGTCCCGTCCAAACTTGAAAAACTTTTTTTAGCGGATATTATGTGATGTAAGAAATTTCACCTATAAACTGCAATCAACCTGGTATTTGTCTATTTTAAAAGAAATTAAAAACAGCACCTCTTTCCGAACCTCGTGCGAGCGCGCACCGAGCGGCTGCTGTTTTCAATCCTTTTCTTTTAATTATTTTCTCAACTTTACTGCAGCATCATTCAACTCTTGTTTTGGTCGTTTCTGCACATTTTTCATCTTTCCTTTACCTTTTTCGCTTTTCAATCTATTCTTCACGTTGTGCTGAATCTTTCCACCACGCTTACCATGGCTTTATGTCTTCTGTAGATGACTATGCTTCTGCTAATGATTTAAAATTTTTACAAACATTTTTAGATACTTACCAACAAGTTCGCGGATCTTCGTTCTCCGCACATGACGATCGCATTCCTAATCTCCATTTGTTGCAAAAAAGAAACTGTTCAAAGCTGTGAAGTTAGTTTTTGACTCAAACTTTAAAACAGCAACTTTTATTCCCTGCGCTCCTCGAGTTTTCAACTTTTTCCTAAGTGCCAGTTGAATCCATTGTCACGTCATAACGTTGACATAGCAACACGCGCGCGTTGACTAACGTATAAGCGCCCTGCTGACACTGAACGAACGCGCACTTTTGAGTAGACTTCAAGCTGTCCCTCTTTTTTCTAAGTACGCCAAAAATCACGCAAAAGAAAGCACAGGAAGAAAAATGGTCGCGCTAGGGCGAAAAAGGTCAAACAATGCAGCAAAACTGTGGGTAATCTTGAACTGATACAGGAGTCCGTTCCAATGATTTTCCATTCAAAGAACTACTCGACTTCCCAGCATTCAACGCGTGGAGTGTTATGAAAATGGCAGCTGAAGAAATGGTGACCTACATGTACGAGCCCTCTGAAGCGTTAAGGAGCCTTTATTTTAAAGTCTGGGAGAACATTTCCTAGCCTGAGCATAAGTTTAAAATGCAAGACGAAGCAAGATATCTAAAACGGTAAGGAATTTTGTGTGAAATAAGTGAATTGCTACAGAAGATTGAAGTGATGCTTGATGATCAGACTGGTTCATTGTACTATATATCTTTGCTTCGTCATGTTTAGCTTATTTCCGTTCATTTCTGACAAAGTTTCTTCTTCGTCTAGGAGGGTGAAGGGTGGAAATATCGATGCCCATCCCACAGAAAAAGCGATTGTTGTTAACTATGAGCTGGAAGCTGTTATTCTTGGCGAGATGGGAGAGCCCATGTTGGGCGAGCGGAAGGAGTGTCAGAAAATGTAAGTTAAAATGATATTAATTCAAGCTTAAAAGCTATTACTCCTTGCTGGTATACCGAAGGCATCGCAAAGAACGGTATCTGCAAGAAGCTGTGGTAAAATATTGACGACTTCAACACTAGAAAAATGGAAAAATTTCATAAAACTGCAAATTATTTTTCTTCCGCCGGCCATCAGTGGTAGTAGCGTTACTCGTTTCCTAGTTACGCATACCAGAATTGTGTACGTTTACCATGAATGCATCATGAGCAAAAACCTCTTGGACACAAATTTGTTGCATTTTTTGTGAATTTTATTTTATATTCTGATGTTACTCCACGAAGAACAATTTTTTAAAACCTTTAATAGTACAAATAAGCTTGATTGAAAACAATAATCGAAAAATGTGTACTACCTATGTAAAACATCAGGATATGTTACATTGTAGTGATGTCACTTGACATTTTCCCTCCTAATAACATGCCTTCTATACCTGGTCAAAGAAAAAAGCACTCAAAACATCTTTGTTGGAACCAAAGGTGTCTCAATCAAGAAACAACTTATCTCATATATTTGTCTGTTTCCCACAGCCAGGGGTTTCATTAACGTTTCAGCAAGGAGTCAATTGGTTTCACAGGCAGCCAAAACTGCTTGATCTGAACGTCTTTATAAGAAAAACCTTTCCCTAGCTATAGGTACTCAAACTAGGAGGGCAAAATCATTTTCATGCCCGATCAATTTGCTCTGTGCCCAGTCCATAATGAAGCCCCTGCACAGTAATTCTCTTGTACTCCATTACCATGTGGAAAAGCACCTTCACTTGATCATGGGTTTCATTAACATTTTCAGTAGGAGGGCAACTGAGTTTCACAGGTGGGCAAAACTCTTTGAAGTGAGCTTATTTATAAGAAATACTTTCCTCTACATGGTCAAACCAGGCCGGCAAAATCATCCTCACAGCCAGTCAAATTGCCCAGTGCATGGCCCTTAATGAAGCACCCTGTGATCAAGGAGTTCTCCTTGAATAAGATCCCCCAGCATCATGAAATTTGAAATTAAAAGCACTCGTAATGAACTTAATATACATGAGGTAAGTGATGTAGGCATCACGGTATCCTTGCTCCTAGAATAATGAATTCATTCCATTTTGGTTTCTTATATAACTTGATTGGTTTATGCCTAAGTCTATATCAACAAAAGAATAACTTAGCCATAGGTATACTCATCATTAGAAGTCTTACAGTTATTGGCTGAATAACTTTTAAAGTTAATTAATTTTAAATTAATTACTTTGTTGACAGAATTCGTCTGCAGAGTCTGAATTCCACAACCAATATAGCAAAGTTAGCTACAGAAGTCATTGAAAAATGCAAGCTCATTCATCCCTCAAAACTTCCTGAAGTTGAGCAGTTGTTATACTACCTGCAGAACAGGAAGGATGCAGGCAAGACCAAAGGTGATTCACTTATTCTTAGCTTTTATTGAGAGATAATTCTGAATATGTCAGGTGATTGACTTGTGTTAAAGAATTTATACTGGATATGTGCCTTTCTGGGATTGTAACTTCATGATTCATGTCTTTTTGTTTAACTAGGCTTCTGACATCTATAAATACATGTACTCTTACTTATTCTCTGTAGGTAAAGAGAAAGGTGACAGCTTGAAAAATGCAGCTGCTGACTTTGAAGGCACTGAGGTACATGTTTATCAGTTTGTTCATGAAGCTTCTAAATCAAAGTAAAAGTAAAATTTTAATGATCTCTAATATTTTCTAGAATATTTGTGCTGAATAGCTTCTGACTGGTATCACAAGCGTAATTTCCAGGTTAACCTGATCAAAAATATACAAGCTGGGGATTAATGCCTTATAGCTATCCATGATAACCTTGTGAGTAGCAACCTCTGTCAAAAAAAAAAAAAAATTCTCTGAATTGACACTTACCAAATAAAGGAGATGGGAATGGGTGACAATGATCCACTAAAGGTCAGCAAACAGAATATGCAACTAAAGCCAAATAATATGCACTCCATGAGAAAATAGGAAACTGGTAATCAGCATTGTTATCTAGGGAGTTAATTTTTTGACGTATAAGGGGATTGAATTACAATGAAAAGATTGATGAAGGGGGCTTAGGTGACAGGGTCTTATGGTTAGTGCATTGGACTTAAGATCAGTTGTTTAGTTATTTTCATTACCTTCACTCTAGCTTGATGAACAAGCCAACATTAACGACATAGAGGAATATGTAGAGTTACTCTATGAGGAACTTCCTGATAAGATTAGAGGAACAGCTCTCATCCTACAGCTGTCGAGAAATCCTGACAACTTGGAGGAGCTTGCAGTAAATGGTAATTTATAGTTTAATATCAATTGATACAAACAAGTGATAAAATTAAGTTTAAGTTGTAGCAGAACTGCTTGCTACATTCATGTAGATCTCTGTGCTTGTTGTACAGTGTCTTTTGTTAGCATTAAAGCAAATATGTGCCAGAAATTACTGGCAAAAAAATTATTTACTTTTCTTTAAAAGTGTGTCAGTTTTGCTTAATATATATGTACATGTAGATACCTCTTTCAAATCTTCTTCTGCTTTCTGGCCTTGTCAGTGCTATACAGTTATCACTTACAGCACTTGTGTGAATTGGCTACATCATTGCCTCTGATCAGGCAAAAATATAATTGCAAATGCTGCAGTTTGAACTGGTTCAGAAGTAATTTTTTTTGCAATTCTTCTCCCCTCGTTTGCAGAACCTGTTTTGGGTGCCATGGCTAGAGTGTTGCGAGAGGACTGGAGGAAGAGCACAGAGTTAACCACCAACATTGTATACATATTCTTCTGTTTCTCCAGTTTCTCACAGTTTCATTCTATCATTATCCATTACAAGATTGGTGCAATGTGTATGCAAGTCATGGAAAATGAGATTAAAAGATATGAACAATGGTCTGCTGAGTTAGAGAAGAAGAAAAACAATATCCTTTTAGTGATCAGAATCTTACCAGTTTTAAATTTCTTCTTTATTGCAGGCCTTTTGGTTGCCAGTTTAAAGAAATAGCTAGGTTATTTTGAATTACTGGTAGATCTTTAAATTCCTGTTGGAGTGTGAGAAACATTTAGGTTCATTGATTTCAACAGTAGTTACTGAGAATTATAAGTAACAATTCCTTCCTGTCCCAGACAAACTGGTACTCTGTAGGCAGTGTAAGAGATAGAAGAGTTTACTAAATTCAATCTACTCTAACTATCTCATACCTGCTGGCTGGTTAAGTCATACTTCCCATGATCATAATGCATCAGTCTTTACGGATTTGTGTGTTTAACCACCTAGCATACTGTCTGTTCTACAGGCAGAGTTTGCATCCCAACTGTTAGTGATATATCACAATTCCTTCTAGTCAGATGCTGACCAACCAATAGGCTGAATGGCTGAA
>NC_138145.1:17156560-17169060 GCF_964199315.1 Orbicella franksi | reverse complement strand
ATAAATAAAACCAAAACCAATCGTCACTTGCTCGCACGCTTCTCCCCCCTCTTCGCGTCAGCTACATACCTTTGCTTCCAGTTTTGATTGGCTGATGGATTGTATGCATCCTTTGTGATTGGCCAGGGTGATTACTTTGGTCTTCATTTTACGACATTCCGTTGGAAACTCTCTAACAGGCAGCAAGTAAACAGAAGAAAGGGGCGAGAGGAGTCCCGGAAGATTTTGTATCAAGACGGGAAAAGTCACTATTACTTTTCACGGTTTTTCAACTGATTGGTCGAAGAGATAACATTCGCATTCTTACTGGTTCGGGTGAAAGTTTTGGTAAGCAGGTTTAGAGCCGTATAAGTCGTATATTCAACGTAAATGTGATGGGACTTACCAACATATGCTACAACATGAGAGACTCGTGCACTTTGTGCCCAACATTGCGAACATCATTCTCGCTTTTGAAACTTTTTCAGCTGTTATTTGCAGTAGATTTGATTTACTGATGTCGTAGATAACGTACCTTTTATCTTCACAGCAAAACAAGAGGATGACGAGGTTGTGTTACAAATAGTTTATGTTTTCTACCAAATGATATTTCACAAAGCGACCAGGGAGGTCATTATCAAACAAACACGTATCCTTTACACTAACAAATGCCTGTGAACAATTTTATATATACTGTGTGATATGAAGAAATGGATAGCTTGCACTCTGTTAAAATTTGAAAAAACGTTGAGATTTTAAAGTGAAAACGAAGAATACTGCACTCCGAGTCATTTTGTTAGAATTCACTCCTTCTCTCTGAAGAGTTGCATGTTAAAAACCGCAAATTTATCTCACAAGGTAACTAACTCCGCAATTGTAAAGGCAATTTAAACTAGTTCACTGACAATGGAAGAAGCAAAGTCGCTCGCATTTTAATGGTGAGTTCCATCTCTTCTTACTGATAGACGTGCCCTTCTTTGGTGATGTTGTGACTGTCCCCTAACTAATGAATGTCTCAATTCTCATAACCTGTTTTCTTTCCGATACATTCACACTGTAAGGAGAAGTTACGTGTTGCACAGTCTTAAGAATTTAACCTTAACGTTGTTTGTCAGAGGCTCCAGCTTATCTTATTGATCTGATGCATGACAAGAACACAGAAATACGCAAAGTTTGTGATCAGACGCTGGATATCATCATGGTAATGTTTATAGTTGTTTACTGTTTAGAATTAGCATTTTAGCATTTTAGTTCATACATGCGAGCAGAGTCTCCGATCTTCCCAGAAAAATCAGTCACGAAGAATTTTTTAGGAAGATTGGAGACTCTGCTCGCAGGGTTATAGATAGCAAGATGTCTCCAAGTTTTTCTGCCTTGCGCATGCCTAAAAGGACCTTTGCCACATACACGTATGAAGTTACTAACTTTACGTTTGTCCCAAATACTATTTTTTCAACTCGAAGGAGTTCCCAACACTTGCAAATGATAGACTTTCATAGGGTAAATCCAAGTCCTCTTTCTTATTCCAGGAGTATGATGAAGAATGGGCGAAGAAGATCCAAGCGGAGAAGTTTCGCTGGCACAACTCTCAGTGGCTAGAGATGATAGAAAACAGAGTGCCGATGGATGACAGTGAAGGCTTGATGTACGGTGAAGACGCTTTCATGGATGGTGATCCGTTTGACAGACCCGAGCTCTTCTACGGTCATCCGGGATACGACGACCCTGTCACGCTCATGTCGCGTGAAGGCGCCATGACCCCGGATTACATGATGGAGGATCCGGGCGAGTACGGGATGTATAATGGCGAGGCATACTTGAATCCCGGGGGACATCCAGTCAGTCCCTATGCCATGGCGCAATATCAGGGATACCCTAATGACGGCATGGGATATTTAACAGCAGAGGAAGCAGCCATGGGCACGTGGGGACATTTAATAGATGACGATCCTGACCAGGGGTCTTATGGTCCCCCGCAAGGTCAGGTCGCTCGGCCCAGTAGCCGGTATGGTCGGCCTGTGTCACCGGGTTATGCAGAGGCCTACGGGGCTGAACTAGTAGAACCTGATACAGATATGTATGGGCGGCCTGTGTCGAGAATGAGATCGAGCTATGATGAAATGCAGTATGGTTACAGATAATAGTGTTGAGTACGCGCCATTGTCATCACAGGCGCTAAATCAGCGTTACCTTCTTTCTTGATCCTCGCCATTTGTTTGCCCCGGTTGAGTTACACTGACAATTTTTCTGGTCATCTCTGAGTTTCCGAGCATCTTCGTTGATCTACCTCGTTCCCAGGTTGTTTTCTCTTGTCCCCGTCCTCAGCATACGGGGAAAAGAAGAAAAAAAGAGCCTAGAAATAAGAGTGTCAGTCAATGGATTGTTTTGGTGTAAGCTTTCTTCGGCTCTTTACTTTTCTTTTAGTCGGTTCAAAGACTAATTCTGTTCAAGAAAATAACAGATGAAAAGAAATTGGCGGTTTAGGGCAGACTAGTTAGTCTGAACATAAAAAGCCGAGTTGGAATTGTAACTTCTCTTCATAACTAACTGAAATACTAGGTTCTGGAAGTCAATGATCTGATCATCTCAGGAAAAGTGACTTAAATTGTTAAATCAAAGTATTCGAAGATGAATTGTAAAAAAATTGTGGAAAACTGTTAAAAGAATTTTGATGGCTACCTTAAGTCTTCGGGGCTGATCTCGTTTTTTCGTTTGTTTGTCTCGAACGCATTACCGAATTTTTATTTATTGTGAGCGTCGTTTCTGGTTAGACGAACCTCTGTAGATTGTTGGAGCGTGTTACTTCCCAGTCAGTCTCTGACTAATTCCAAAATTCTCTTTACCTTCTTATAAGTATTTTTAGCCGTCAGGTGATGAGAATGAAGTAGTTAAGTATCTCAGGGAAATTTCTTGATTTCATTTAAATTCTCCCAAGGTGGATTAGTGAATATGTGTGATCACGGCAAGGAGAATTTTGGAAACAATCATTGTAAATTTGTAAAGCAGCTGGCTTTTTCATTTCGTCATTAGTGCGGGACCATCTTTAAAATACGATTAAATCTACTGAAAATATGTGTGGGTGTCTGTCTCAATGGCAGTCGTGTCTATTTTCTTTTTCACTTGATATAAACTCGAGGCTTTCACGTGTATTTAACAAGTCAGTATGTAACAGGCGATAACAGAGCTGCCTAAAAGGGTGGCTAAGCGCTCTCAAAAGCCGGGTTTGTTTATAAGGCTTGTAATCGGGCTCTTCGTTACTTTGGTGTGTACATTCAGTTGAAGTAGCAGCTATGTGTGTCCCGGTACTCGCGCTACCCGCGGTTGCTAAAAATGAGTCATCATTAGAAACAAGCTGACAAGACGACTTCCTGAGCATCTTCGTTGCTCATTCAGCTCCCGAGATCGAGAACCCGATGACTTCCGGAGTGGCCTCGAAAGACGCTATTTGTACAGACCATTTCAAAACGCGCATCCAAGTTTGCCAGTTTTAGATAGAACGAGGACTGCTGTAAAGTTCACAAGGATCGCAGGGGAAAAATAGTTTAACACGGGATCATTTGCCGTTTTTCGGAAACATTCGTAGGTAGCCGAAGACGACTTTTCGAATTTTTTTGGACCCGCGAGCACTCGTCAATCATTCCTGAGCGCTGGTAGTCGAATTTCATGAATGAGAAGAAAAAGAAAGAAAAGGATGCCACACTGATGGTACATGTTTCTTTTTAGACATTTTCTGTAGGAATATAATTTTAATTAACGTTTCTTCCTTCCTAACTCTTAGTTGTGTTTTGCGATAAGTGCATTCAGGAGGTCTGTTTTGGTCTTTTAAAAAGAGAAGGTTTAACTGGTTTCTTACAAAGCAAAGGTCGTAGGATATTTACACTCTTGCCGCGTTATTGTCCTGATATCAGAGCCCTCAGGACAGCACTTTACCTTCCCTCCCCCTGCCCGGCGCATCATTTTTTGGTTTAGCGCTTTGAGAGCGCGAGTCGCGGGTTATATTGCACGTTACATGCACGAGTCGCGCGTTACATGGTTTGCGAGTTATTCAGTCTCGCATTGTCAGTTGGAGGAAGCTGTGGGGCTCAAGTTGATACACGTTTTAAAAACAATATTTAAGGATGCGACCCATGTGTAGGCCGTTTTATTCAGTGAATTTCCTTTGTTCTTTAGTTTTATCACCGGTGTGGTTTCCGAGTTTCTAAGTATACTTTGAGGTTCTTGTTTGAATTGTGTTTTTAGTAAAGGGGTTAATGCGTCAGTACTAGCTTCTTTTGTGCGAAGAGGCGCGCGCAAAGAGTGCCAAACTTTCATCGTGATGAAGGCAGATTAAGTCTAGAAAAAGGTGATTGAAACACTTACAAAGACAAATATTTAGCGGTTTAAAGCATCAGTCTTTAATATAAATGCAAAATTTAAGAGTAGCTGACACGTTTTGTAAAAAAAAATCCTGAAGAAACCAAAACACTCTAACAAATGCAGTTTTTTGTTATTTTTCGTAAAAAAAGCAAAAATTGTTTATTTGATTAAGCATAACCCAAAGGTAAAAAATAATTCCGTAACAAATATCCCACATAGAAAATCTTTGCTTTCTAAACTACACCATGCACCATAATATAAGCAATTTGGGTACGTTCCATGAAGGAAAACTATTTCTTGGCGAACTCTGGGTCATCCGAGTCAGAATTTAATCCCAGCTTATTCGCCAAAGCGTCTCTAACCTGAAAAAAAGACAAGACAATTTGACTCATCGGGAGAAACCTTAAACTTGCGTTAGTGTTACTCTCGTGATTCAGTCCAACCTGTGTGGGTGATGGGCATTTAGTCAAGTAAAGAATTGATTGGAATGAGAGATTTAGAGAAAATCGTCGAATAAATAAAAAACAAAACAAAACTGTTAGAGAGTTTTGTAAGCTCTTCCTAACACATAGATAAAGTGACTTCTAATAGAGGCTCTTACCGATTGGTTTGAGTCACCACTGCCTTCCTCCTCGCCTTTTGAAGGAGGAGTTTTTTCTATAATGGTGTCCACCTGAAATGATTCATAACAAGAGAATGGTCAACATTCGATTTCTGCTTACAACAATCAACAGATTGTCAAGCAATACAGCCACGACAATTTAGCAGAATTCATCAATTAGGGGCTATATTTCTCGTTGTATTACGAAATTTTAAGAACGCAAAAATAATCAAAAGATAATTTAAAGACAATATTTTAAGCTGTGGACATCAAGCACTCAGGACAATATCTCTGGAAGGCACGATTGCAACGTGACATTCAAGTCGACCAATCCTGCTGGCAAACGTGGACTGGGTGCCATATATGACGTAGCAAGTAATTTCATGTTACAGGGATTGCTGACCTATCATTTTTTAACGGGGGGGGAGGTGGGATCTGATTTGATTTTCTCTGTTTGACTCCTGCGATGCATATGAGGATAAAATATCATCATTTCTAACGTCTGTGAATGAAACAGAATTATATACAATCCTCTCCTAGTACCTGCAGCTCTATCAACACATTCCGGCGAGGAAAGGAAGTACAATTAAGAAAATAGGAAAAACGGAATACTTGAGAATTATTTTAAAAATTTATAGCTTACTGGTGGGCGCTTCTCTCCGCTTCCCTCCGAACCAGTTTGGTTCGCGTCATCATCATCCTGAAATAAAACCATTAGATATATAACAGTCAAATTTAACGAAGAAGAAAAACAACAATGAAACAATGATAATTGCCTTAAAACCATCGGGATCCCTTAGTTCGCCATCATCATGTTCCTGTCAAAAAAAGAGGCTATGTTCGTTTTCACTGGTTCTGTAATTTCAGCGATAAGCGGATTTATAGCTACAAAAGTCTCTGACTAAAGTAAAAAACTCTGCTATTTAATTCCTGTATGTTTCTTTTAACTTCGTTTCTGAGAATTTGGTGGCACATTAAGACAAATGAGACAATATATTCTATTTTTCATGCCCTATTCTCTTCACTTACTCCTTGATATTGTAGTGATATTAAAAAGAGAAATTGGCGGATTGATCACTTGGGGATCAAAAGAAGGTTCACCTGACACAAGATTTTATTTGCATGGAATACATACCTCTGGGATAAAGTCTTCGTCATCTTCCATGTCCTGCATGTGAAGAAACAAAATAATACCATCAACAAAACGATATTTAGGTGTACAACTATCTCAAACGTTTGTTCAAGTTCTTTTTTATGGCAAATAACCATTGCGGGAGAGAGAATTCTCTGCCCAGAAGTAGTTTGAAAACGAAATTTAGCACTAAATCTCACGTGTGTCTGCATTGATAGCAGATTTAGTCAAAAGAAGTGCTTAATTTATCCGCTTTTTATGTACTGAGAGGCAGGGCATGGTATTCTCTAAGGTACAAAAAAAAAAATGATACGCGCTAACATTATCAGATATTTTCTCAGTATCAAACCCCTGTTAGTTTAAGGTTAAAACTCGTGTAATTCAATCAATTATCCGATTTCAACTCGCGGTGACAAACATTTTTGGAAGCAATTTTAAGAATTCAAATTATCAACACAAGAATAAAGAAATGATGAGCGCACGGTCATGCGGTAAGTGAATATTCCAATTATTTCGGTGTGTCTCTGAATTTTGTTTGGCCCAGAAAACTCGCTATTTCGTTTGTTTCGGTAAGAGTTAGCTATGATGAATTCTCGTACGTTAAAATCTGAATTTTCTAGAGTAAATGTTACTAACAAATCTTCATTTGACCATAAATTCGACCCTGACTCAACCAAAACAAATTTACTCAATTTAACTTACGTTGTCTTCTTCGTCCTCAACATAATCGTCTGGCGTGTCCTCGACCATCTGTCCATCGTTTGCGTTCAGATCGTCAAAGTTGGGCTGTATGTCGTCTTCGTCACCGAGAACGAAGCACAGTGAGGTAAGAACCAAAAGGGAAAGAAGAAACAATTTCATTGTCGAACTGATCGCTCAGGAAGACTTGGTGATTCAAACTTGCTCTCCACAGAAGCTCCTTCAGTTTAGCACCTAAGCTGAGAATGTGGTTGGTGAAAGATGAGCACAAATTTTCTTCCATGGTCACAAGGACACGACTGCGTTATCTTGCAACGGGAATATTCTTGTTTGCATTTATTAAAAGTTTGTTTATATTTTTGACAAAGTTCTTTTGTTTTAATTTGACATCGATTTCCGGGTTTGGTCAACTTTACTTCCGGTTGAATTTCCGCTGACCAATTGTTTTGACGTCTCTATTTCATACGCTGAAGTGTAGACTGTAGCCATTTTATCGTTGTAGTTTTGCTCAATTTTTCAAAGTTTTTGCTCTTTTTTAAAATGGTAAGCTTAGCGTTTTATTGATAAGTATTTCCTTTATCCATCTTGCATGAGATTGGCCTTAATTAGCCCGTTTTCGCGAGCTGTAATAGCTTCAATCCTGTCACAAAATTTGCGTCGACACCATGTTTCCGTCAAAGTTCGCTCGTTTATGTATTAAAAACGTTATCCTCTTTAGGCTACAGGAACGGACCGTGCTGCAGGATATGGAATGATGCTAGTTAGTGCTGTAATATTTGTGTATTACACGATATGGGTCGTTCTACTGGTAAGTCTTCATGGTAAATATTTCTCACTCCCTAGCAGATATTTAAACTGACACATTAGAAAATGCCGGATTACTGATTACTAGATTCAAATGTTAAAGAGACTTTTCCTGGAACATTAAAGGGTTCGATTCTGCTAGATTCTATTTTCCGTTTAACCGAAAACGCCACGGAACATGTTGCTTTCTTTGTAGATCTTTCCAGATTTTTTCTTTGTGACTTTTGTTGTCATGGCTTTGGACAGCCAGGGGGTAAGGTACGAGATGAATTTGAAAATAGGGAGGGGAGGGATACGTTCCATGGGTAAATTACATAATTAACCAAAAATAAATTTGTGAATTAATATTATCATTAGTCAGCTGTTAGTAAAACATGTTTTATTACCTTTCTGCTTGTTATACTTCCTTTATTCACTATGAGGAGCTGGCATTTTTGAAATTTTCCTGCCTTCTTATTTATGGTTGAAGATGACACTCTTCATCTGATGAAGTTCTACTTTTATAGAACGGTTTTACTCAACTAAAAAAAATAACATTTAATGATCACTGTCTAGATATAGATCATTTTACAGTTTGGACATGACTCAGCCTAATCCCCTGACCATATTAGGAGCAAAATAGCACAACTTTAAGGGTTTGTAAAATTGTCAATTTCCACCTTAACGTCTCAAACTTTCAAACTGTGTATTTCAAAGAATATTTTTGTAAATATGAAAATTTATTTCATATGCCTTGCAAAGATTCAATTGAACAATTATCCAAACTCATTTTCTCAAAATCTGAAGAATTCAGATGTATGCAAAATTTTGTTTTGTACAATGCATGGACATTTTTGCTCCTGAGGACAGGATAGAACTTCAATTGCAACATGATTTTGCTCATGCTGTTGTGCTATTTCTTAAATTTTTATTTTATTGTCTTTCTTTCAGCCATTTGTAGAGAAAGGTCATGCTATCCAGAGATTATTTCCACCACGAATGTATGCTGTCATAATTCCAGTTGTTGCTGGTCTGGTGTTACTAGGAGTAATAGGTATCTATCTTTCCTCGTGAACTTGTATAAAATTTGAAATTCTTGATTAATTATAATAGAATGTTAGGGAATTTGACTAGTAGGAAATGGTCTGGAAATACAGAGGAAAAATTCCAGCAATATTCTCTTCAACAATGAACAATATTTTCATTACTAAGTCTAATAATTATTATGAAGTACTTGTTATATTTTTTGCTAAAGTTTATATTTATTTTTCTATTGAGTTTATTCTACTGAGGTGCTAAGTTTATTGCTTGGTCTTTGACAACTAAAAAACATATGACAATACATTTTTATTCTGTGATAGAAATTATTAGTATTTTTGTATGGGATTTTACATTTAGTGTTTTGGACTATTTTCCTCAGATTTCACTTAAGCTAAAAAATAATAATCTTGAAAAGAAAATTATAAGCTCAGTATTTAGACTAGTTGTTTCATGAAGTGTTAATGACTTGTAACAATTCTTTTTTTTAGTAGGGTTTTATTTGTAGTGAACTCTGATAGCATTGGTTTACTCCCTCATTAAAATTATGAGCTGTTTTGCTTCCCCAACTTGTGATTTCTTTTCTTTTAAAGGAATATTTGTTGCTGTTGTGATGATCAAAAGCAAGAAACCAACACCAAAGAAAGACAGTTGAAGAACAAAATGATAATTTTATAATTAGGACCAACAATAATTATTAGGAAAGTTTTTGTATGTTAAGCATTGTAACATAGGCATGCACATTGAGGGCAGAGTTTTGAAAACAAAGGAGCAGGTTGCTTTAACCATCAGAAAAGCACCATGGAATGCCTCATGTTTTAAATCACCTGATGTACACTCTGGTGTAAATTATGATAAAAAGTAAAGATTTTTACTATTAACCCAATTGTGTGTTTCATTTTTGTGATGTTTTTTCTTTGGAAAATGGGAATGGATAACTTTGCAAGGTTTTCCTTACAACATGACCCAAAGACAGATTTGTGTGAAAAAACATCTTTCCCTCTAGTTTGATATGAATTATCCTTTGCTAAATCCAAGGAAAAGCTCAAGATTGCTTTTAACCTTTTGTATATGAAATTTGATAGAATTGAAAAGGGCTTTTAAACACCATGATTTAATCACCTTATTGTCAAAATTTCCCTATTTAATAACCAAGAAGACAATGCTACTGTACTGTTTTAAAGGAAAATCGGTAATTTTAATTAAACCCCTAGTCTTACTCTGTTTTGCCAATTTGATGGATCCGCTTCCAATTCCAAATTTCCAATTCCAAATTTCCAATTCCAAATTTCCAATTCCAAATTCCAAATGTACGCATCTTCTGAGCACGCGCAGTACAAACATGGCGAGAAAGGCGCCATGTTTGTTTTTAAAAAGATTGCTTGCTGTTTGCGTTATAACTGAGCCAGTTACTGGAGCAATGGCTGCAGAAAGAAGTGTGCATTCTGCAGGAATCGCAGAGGTTCATCAGGTACCTATAAATGTGATTAATAGACCCATACCGCCTGTACTCGAGGAAGAGAAAGTGAAGTCACTTATGAAAACAATTGAGGTGAGAGAAGCTCATTTCACATGTAATTTATGAGCGTGTCGATAAAAGGAGATCACACTTTATGCAACTTTTTCATGGTCAGCACTGTTACATGAAAGGAGTTAAAAGGCCGGGAAAAATGAAAGAATGAACCAGACATGACGTTCTTTCTTCCTGTAGACCTGCAGAGATATTGCTTAAGCTTTATATGTATAAGCTTGATTCTTTTATTATTATATTATTTTGATCTATTAAGATCAAAATAATCTTCATGCCACCTTGTAACTTTCTCTTGGTCTTCAAGCATGGCTAAACACAGCTACAAAACATAATGATCACTCTTTCACTTCAGGATAAGGATTCAAGACATTCAGTACCGCCGATTGATGTGTTGTGGATCAAAGGAAGGCTGGGAGGTGATTATTTCTACTCATTTGGTGGTTGTCATAGATATGAAGCTTATAAAAGACTCAGCAAGGAAACTGTTCCTTGCAAACTGATTCAATCAACAGTTGAGAACCTCAAGGTTTATTTAGGATCAGCTGTACCTGACCTTAAATGATCATTTGCTGGCAAAGACTACTGTAAGTAGGTAGAGTAGTTAAGTTTATAAAAATAATGCTATTGTATGCAAATGTGAGTTGTTATTATCCTGAAGGATATCATTGTATTTTATAAAATAAATCATACTTATATTACTGAAATAGACCAGTAATAATTTTACAAGACTTTTTAATAAACAATCAGTTTTACAATACGTGAAGTATTTTAAGTTGACTTTGTACGCCTTTTACTACTTTGGTACACTTCCACACATAAACACTCCAGGACCAGTCAAGATTATTATTATTATTATTATTATTATTATTATTGTTATTATTATTATTTTTAAAAAAGAGGTTTATTCTTAGAAAAAAGACCTCTTTATGGATTTAAGATTTGACTTGATGCAAAAAAAGAGTAACTTACAGTATTTTATAAATATACTTTTATCCATACTTTAAGCTGTTGAAAAGTGAACTACAATAATTTGCGGTTCACTTTTATTACCGGTTCATCATTTTATTCACATGTATTTGTCTAAACAACTTTTTATTAATAGGTGTTTTGCGGGTAGCTGGGGATTCAGTAATGTTATAGAAAGTTACTGAGAGTAAGTGGACTGCTGGTGAGAGAACACTGTCGCATGACAGTGCTGATAAGCTCTTAAAAGCGCTTAATTTGTCAGCCTTTTGACATATCACTAAAATGTTTGAAACCCTGATGAATACTTCAAAAAGCTATTAAACTTACATCTACATGGCAATCCAAACAGAAATTTTGTCAATCATTTGCTCACCAAGTCACACCTACACTCTGCCACGAGTGAGCACTTGGACCCATATGCCATGCATGTTGCTCTTGATATTGTGGTTGCAATGTAGAGATCCTGTAATCCAGACCTCCCTGCACCTCAGTGGGGCACAATAATATTTTCTACCTGTAAACCTCAGAAGCAACAACTTGAAGGGGTAAATAAATTTTCTTTGCAACTGTTCTTGGGGTCATCAAGTTACTTGCTTGAAGAACAGCTGCTTAATCCTGAACTGTAAAAGAGTTAGGAGTATTGTATGGAACCCCAGAACTGTCTTATGATACTTTTTTTTATTATATTGGGTGGTTATGTCATTATATTGAGTAGTTATGTTATTATATTCGGTGATTAACTCATTATACTCGGTGCTTATTCCATTATACTCGGTGCTTATGTCTTTATATGCGGTGCTGTCTTCATTATATTCGGTGCTTATTCCATTATATTCGGTGCTTCCCTCGTTATATTCGGTGCTTTCTTCGTTATATTCGGTGCTTTTTTCCTTATATTCGGTGCTGTCTTTATTATATTCGGTGCTTATTCCATTATATTCGGTGCTTACTTCATTATATTCGGTGCTTACTTCATTATATTCGGTGCCTACTTCATTATATTCGGTGCTTACTTCATTATATTCGGTGCTTACTTCATTATATTCGGTGCTTACTTCATTATATTCGGTGCTTACTTCATTATATTCGGTGCTTACTTCATTATATTCGGTGCTTACTTCATTATATTCGGTGCTTACCTCATTATCTTCGGTGCTTACTTCATTATATTCGGTGCTTACTTCATTATATTTGGTGCTTATTTCATTATATTCGGTGCTTTCTTCGATATGATCGTCACCAGTCTTCGCAAGGGGTCGTACAATTTGGAGGTAGTCTAGGGAAAGCCGGGAAAAACGGGTGTCACGAAAACTCAGACCCCGAAACAGACCCCGAAAACTCAGACCCCTCGAAATTAAAAACTCAATTGTTATCACCCGAATTGCTCTATGGCCACAATGGGGCGAGATGTTTAT
>NC_138145.1:16934060-17151560 GCF_964199315.1 Orbicella franksi | reverse complement strand
TTAGGAATTGTGTGGAAAAACGTAATAAGTCTAAACAGGCAAACTTGAGCTGGGTGCTATTATAATAATGTGAAATATCTCAAGTGGGAACTGATGAGAAGAAACTCCCCTGTACCTAGAAAAAGTACCCCTCCCCCACCCAGAAAAAGGGAATTTATTAACCAGGCAGAAGACTGCTCTTTTCTATAGTCAAAGTAACATGCAATGTATGGGTCACATGTTGTTACATATTTATATCTCTATCAACAATGCATTCTGAAGCACAGGCACAACCCAACAAACTTGAAACACATCCAAAGACCAAAGACAATAATTTTATTAACAACAGTAAATAATTATTGTTAATACCACACAAAGTGTGTTAAATGTCAGGTGCAATTAGCTTTATAATAGAACTTCAAAAATTTTTTTAAATTTTTTTGCATGAAATAGACTAACAAAATTTAGGTTAGCTGGCAATGAAGTGAAATGTAAAAAATATATTATAGACTGGGTAAAGTGGTTTTAATTTTGAGAATATACCTAGTCTGTGGACACAGCTTTGAGATTTTCTTATAGCCTAGAGTATTCATGGTACAGTTCTTTCCTTTCATTATCTGACCATGATGTTTTGATTATGTAATTATTAATGTATTAATTGTTATTTAAATCTTCCTCACATTACTTTTACTGGTTTGCAGCTTTAGCACAAAAACAGTTGACATGACACAACAGCCATTTGGTACCAGCACAATGGTTTATATTTGTGTGAATAATTGAAATGATGTCAACACGATTTTTGTAGTAAGTTAGAAAGTAAGCTATTAATATATTTGAAAACCATGAAGTTTCTCTGAACTGCAGTCAAACTCCAGCTGCTATATATAATTTAAATTTACAATTTCGAGGACTAAAAGCAAAATAATTATAATAAATGTCACTGTCAACAACAACACAATTGTAAGGTTCTGCAGTAGATAAATCCTGCTAGCAGGAGCGGCTAATACCAGCTTAGCTTTTGCTAAGTATAACATATCTCAGCGTATTTAATGAAAATGATAACTTTTGGTACCATTCGTGCAATCACCAGTGGAATGCACAGTTACTGGTTTGTTTTGAACACCATGTGTTACCATAGCATTTGTAATTCAAATGCTTAATGACCTTTCTTTGAAGAAAATAAAAATGTAACATCAATTCTTATTTTTTTTTCTAAAAAAAAAGATTCTTTGCCATCTCTGCTTTACTAACAAAAAATATACTAAATTGTACCCAAACTACATAATTATTTTAATGAGGTAACATGTTATCCTTTAAGCTAACATGTTGGTATATAAACTTACTTTGTAGTCAATTTTATGTATCTTAGGGTGCGTTTCTTTAAGAAAATCCAAAATGGATTTTGTGTTTCTTTTCTAAGTGGATTAATCAAAGGTCTCTAGGATCATGGTGCGTCAAAGAAACCAAAGAATCCACTCTGGGCAAGGATTCTTCGGTTCCTTTGATGCACCATGATCGGAGTGATCTTGGATTGATCTGTTTAGTAAAGAAATGCAAAATCTAGATTTAAGAATCCAATCTTGGATTTTCTTAAAGAAACGCACCCCTAATTAAATGATGCTATACATAATTATCAAAAGCTTGCTTGCTATGGGTAGTTCAGCTCAGAATACACAAGATAAATGGTATTATACAATATTTATCTGTATAGAATAGTTCCTTTGAATCTCTTATATCTTCAGTTGACGAAATCTCCCAACTTTGAATTGTAACTGAAATCTTAGCAACACTATATCCTTACAAATATCACTGACAATAAATTGTATTTCATCTGAAGATAACTGCAATTTTTAGTTACAGACATTTCAAATGTTTCAACTGGTGTCAAAATCTTAACATCAACCCTTAAAGACTCTCTTGAAGCATGCGTAAGGTTATATACATGTATCTCTGCAAAGTTTGAAAAAATGATAGTCAAATTGGTAAATTTTGAGTTCAAGCAATACTCCAGATCCTTGATCTTAATGTACCAAAATATAAAATTCTGTAAATTATGTAGTCATCTTTAAATAGTCATCCATATAAGAAGCCTTTTAGACAGTTTCTTCATGTTTGCTTTAGGGTACATGATTCACATAATTGTTGTGAAGCCTTCACACAGAGCAATTAATTGTTGTCGTCAATGAAACGTGGTTATCATCTGTGTTTTTATATTGATGTACCTTTGAACATAATAGGACTTTCCATGTGTGCATGATTTTGTCTGTTACCAATCACACTTCCACTGTTCTCCCAGAGTGGTGGTGTCATGGATGAAGAGTCAGCTGGTGAGGATCTACCAGACTCGCACGAATCCTGTTTTGGACTTTCCTGGCATAAATTACTAGAACTTAATGAATGGAAAATGTTCCCTATGGGTGGAAGCTTCAAGAAACTCCATTGCTGGGGCATGTCATAACTGTGAGCAGGCGCACTTGGAACTGCAGGGTGGTTGCCATGATAAATGTGCTTGGGCTTGGAGTGAAATGAAGAATGGGGTGCACTGTATTCCTGGTGAATGTTCATTGTGGCATGTTCATGTGATGAGTGATGCTGCATTAAGTTAGCACTTCTGGTGTTACCCACAGTGTGACAGCTGTTGAATGCCGAAGGAGGTGAAGTTGCCGGTCTAAAGCTTGCTGGTTCAGTTTGATGAACATGATGCTGCTGTAAGGGAATTTGGGCATGTTCATGACCAGGCCTGATGTGAAGGTGTGGCACATACATAGGCCCTGTTGTGGTTACCATGGCTGGGGTCTTGCCTTGAAGTGGTACAGACCTCATGTAGAATGGTGGTAAAGGGTGTGGTAGTCTTGGTGGTGCCTCGTGAACATTTGAAGTAGGTGCAAGTCTGCAATGGAAATTTTAGCTAACTGTTTTCATTTATCATTTTCAAATACATGCTCATTTGCAAGATATATGTAGCTGCAAGATTGGTTTATTGATTGGTTCATCGGATTGTCTGTGTCCTTTAGTTACTGGCTAGAGTGATTACTTTAGTATTGGATTTATGATACTCAATGAAAATGAAAACTGCTCAACAACATGAGTAAAATTCACTGTTAGAAGTAGTAATTGAACGTGTACCTTGGCCTTGCCTGTTTGTTGGTTGTTATGTCTCTATTTGGTCTTTTCCTGGGAAGTATTAAGGTTGTGTCAGCAATATTCTGAGAAATCTAAAAGCAAAGAACATATTTAGTCTTATTTAACATGTGGTTTTACAAAGAACCAATGCTGGTGATACCTTTCTCATAATTAAATGATACAATGTTTTTGTTTGTCAACTGACACACTGTATCCATTTTGGGTTGTGTTTACTGTGGATTGTCTCGACTGATATATCGCTTGACAGTCAGGCGATATATCAGTCGACAGTGAGTTGAAATGTCAGGCAAAAGTCGGTCAATAGTTGGCCAACAGTTGGCCGAGACTTGGTCAATAGTTGTTAGTTATATCAGTTGAGATTTTGTGTCGGCCAACATAGCTTTCAGTTCACCGATACTTCACCAATACTTCACAGATACTTCACTGATACCTCACCAACACCTCGCTGATACTTCGCCAATAATTCACCGAGTATTGGTTGACAATCGGTCGAAAGAAACACAGTACTTCTGACATGATATATATCCACACCCAGACTAGTTTGTTTAATTCAAATTTAACGATGAACATCCCCAACCTTTTATACGGGAGTCTTCCCACCCAGGCTCAACATTTGACTGACAGTTGACTGAGAAACCACTCACAGTTGACCAATATATCACTGACATGACAGTTGACCGATAAACCACCAGCATATGACTGATACTCAATTAAGATGTGTGTACAAAATATTGACAGACTCAACCAATAGTTGGTCGTTGGTCGCACCTTGCCAGTTGATCCAACTTGGCATAGGCAGTCATCAACTCCATGCAAAGAAGCTTTTTCTTTGAAGTGTATATGACACAAAATTTTTTTTAAGGTATTTTCCTTCCTTGATATATGTAATACATGAATAATGTTTTGAAAATGCAAAAAAAATTAATTTGGATGATTTTTTTTGTGGCCGAAATACGGCCAATTTCCCCATAAAAGTGTCCCTGGAAACTGGGGACGAGAATTGTGTTCGTGATGTCACAGTGTTTGATAACATTGCTGTCATGGGAAACCGCCTTGTCATTTCTCTTGCACACAGCTTCAAATGTGCCAGTGATTTGCTAGCTAGTAACGCTAATTTTCGACCCGCCTCATGCTTCAAACGTTTCTCTTCGTTTTCAGCCATATTGGTTTGTTCATCAAACACAGTGACGTCACAGACGTAAATCATGTGACATTTTGGCCGCGTGATCTGTGGGACAATTTCAACATGAAAGTAGCGTGTATTTTGAAAGAAAAAAAGGGGTTTCAAAATATTCTCATGATCTAAAAACTTTACAACCATTTTTCTAACATTATTAATGACCAGAATCAGCGGAAAAAACAATTGTGTCATATACACTTTAAAGTGGTTGAGTATTTGCATGACTATCACCCTGAGACAGGTTGGTTGGAGTCGGGTGTAGCATGGAGTCAAGACTGTGTTTATCACTTGGCAAGGGATTCAGGGCATTATATGACTAGCCAACAAAAACTAATGATGATAACATGAATAACAACTGGAAGAATCAAACTCAGACCAGGTTAAAGGCTGATGCTATGGCAAGTTGATAAATAGTGAAGTGTTTAACTTGCCTGCCAATGCAGCCCAACAGTTTCTTCAGAAACTAGCTCATACCTTGGTTCAGCCCATGTTAGTCTATCCTGAACATACTTATTAATTATTATAATTATTACCTCTTGCAGAACAGCAGGTGGTAGCCTTTCCTTGATCATTCGCACATATTTCACTGTCATTTCAAGTATCTAATGAAGAAAAATGATAATAATCAACCTCATCATCATTACAATCACTTTTCAGAATGAATCCCTTCTTACATTTTTTTAAAAGTTGTTAAAACTGATACATACATTATGTATGTATTTCTCACTTCTCATAACTTACAGAAGCCATATCAGATTTTTTTCCAGCAACACTTGGTAACAGAAAGCGCAGTTGATCACAACTCTCCTTGATACGTTCTCTACAAATATAAAGAGTAGAACAAACCAAACTGAATTGTGGATAAAAGGAAAAATTCTGGATCAAAATTGAGACAGTTTTTGCAAAATGAATAACAATAGGCCATATTTGTATTCTCATTAATGGACTGAGACTAGCTTGCAACTGAGGCTTATGCAGGACATCTTTTCAAATGCAAATAACTTTTATCTCATTGAGCATGAGCCTCCATTGCAAGCTAGTTCCAGTCCAATATCGAGAATATGAATATGGCCTATTGGATGTCTGTCATTCATTAAATGTTCTTAGAAGATCATGGGACAGTGAATTTCGGAAGCAAAATAAACTCCTTTTGACAGACATGTACATAATAGTAATGTAGTCCATTGCTTATCAACAGGAGAACGGTTAATTTAAGTAGTTTTTTTTTAACTTGTTATAAGAATAAAGAAAATCATCAACAAGGAGATTATTGTCTAAATGTTTCCTCTGTAAGAAGACAAGCGGTATGAAATACTACCTAGAAAATGGTGGAGACTTTTGATCCTATCTTGAAACCTTAGAATCCTTTGATGAGCCACGAAGTCTCGTTTTTGTGTTTTTCAATCTGTCTCAGAGCCTAAAATGTCCAAGTCTCAGTTTCAAATTTTCAACAAGGTTCTTTCATTGGTGTTTCAGCATCCCAAGGAATTAACCATTTGTTGGCCATACAACAGTTCTGTGCAATTATTACTTTACCCACCTAATATTTTGAATTAAATGCACATGCAGCATAATTATCATTATTTGTGTCACTGTTTTATTTTTCACTTTTACCTTCGGATTCTTTCTTTGGAGCTGTGTTTAGACAAATCATCACGTAGCAGTGTGATTTTCATATCTTTACTACCCAGTGGTCCACTGATCATGTATGCTGGAGTCCCAACCATCTTGGTACCGTCGCAGTCAGGTGATGCTTGTGTGGATGCTGCAGGATGTTCAGCCTTGGATGCCATGTGGCCAGCACTGAAGCCTCCACTGTTAGTGCCATGAGCATTTGGACAGAGTGGTGGTGGGTTGCTGGGAATAAAATGTTGTGGAAAATTGCCAACTCTACTTGGATCTGAGGATTGTATGTTGTGGTAAACATAGCCTTGGTTGCAGTGTTCAGAATAGTCTTGGTTGACCGTGCCAGTAATATGAGTGGAGACAAGCCCTCCATGGGTGCTGATATGGTCTGGTGCTGATCTTGGAATAAATAGAGATGGCAGTGGTGGTTCTTGCAGTAGATTCCCTCCATGTGCAAAGTGTTGTGGAACAGTAGTATTTGAAACATGGCCATTGTGTTGTTGCAAGCCACCATCATTTGTGAGGTGATGGGTTTGGGTCAGATCACCAAAGCTGCCTCTATCAGCAGAAACACATTGTGCATTGTGAAATGGCTGTTGATAGCAGGATTCTGAGTGGCTACCTTGAAGAGAGGAGGGTTTGCCAAAGGACTCTGATGTTACCACAGAATTAACTGCCTGAGAAATTGCATTACTACAGTTCTGTCTGCAAGAGATATAAAACATGGTACTCAACTCACTCAATCCTCTTTCTGCCCTAGGGCGCATAAGGCCATAAAATGGCAACTCTCTAGATATTATATAGCATAATATATTATTCTGTTACTTGTATGAATTTCTTTGTGAACATCTGCCTTGGTTTGGTCTCAAAGGTGTGACTCAATGATTTTAAGGTGTTGTTCTTGGAGTAGTTTCTCTTGTTGTTGTAATTTCATGTTTTCTGGCTCGTGAGAAATTTGTTTAATGCCTCAAATATTATAGGATTGTTGCCAGAAATTGTCTCAAATCTTGGTTCAAGTATTTTGGTTTCAGAATTAAATATTAATAGGAAATCCTTGTGCTGGCTAAATATTCAAAGTTGTTCATACCAGAGACAGTGAGTTAAAAAGTTATTAAACTATTTATTTCCTAGTAGAATAAAAACAGCACTCCCCATTCTCAGTGTATTTCATTGTTTTTGCCCCCCCCCCCCTCCCCCAACTCCTCCCTTCCCCCCTGCCTTCTCCTGGAGATGCAGACACTTCCCATAAGAAAGCACCAAGGTGTGAATCCGAAGGTGCCCATGGACAGTTTGACTGAAACAAACTAAATTCTTTAAATGAATAATTTGTTGTTCACTTACTGAAGTGACAGGGATGGTGAATAGTGTACAAGTGATGATGATGGTTCTTCAGCATTCTCTTTACTCCTCTCTGGACCTTTTGATCCAAGTAATTGAACTCGATCTTCAGGACTCTCTGGTGTCAGTGGCATACCTGAAATGATTGAAACAAAGTGAATTGACAGGAACATGAATGAAACAAACAGTTTAGAGAGCCAAAGGGAGGTAGACCAGCCACCTGGGTGCCATTAGTCTTGCCAAAATTAACCATCCCCCATTACATATAGGTGAATGTTCAGCTTCCAACAGAAATGTCCGGGTTGATCTGAATAATCAATAGACTTTCAATCTACAGACATTCAATCTGTAGACTTTCAGTTTAAGCAGGCTGTCAGGTCTGACATTTATTAGTTATAACTGTATCTTTTCAATGTCATTGCAACATTGAATAACAGCACTTAGCCTTCATAATGAACAAGCAACAACCTTGAAGAAGTGGCACCCTTAAGGTGGCTGAACACTGTTTTTGATACCTGTGTTTCATTCACCTTTTTCTCTAAAACCCTTGATCTCTCGGTCACCAAAAATGGCAGCAAGCAAGATAACAACACAAACTTTGGTTTTTTGACGGTTAAGCTGATGTATGTGCCGTTGCCATGGCAACATGAATAAAAATAAACAGGACTTTAAAATCGGTTTTGTTTATTTGTAGAAAATCTAGTCATTAGATTTTCTTTATAATTTGCATGCAACAAGCTTGTAGCGATTCTCACAAGTTAACACCATTTTGCTAATAATTTAACAGAGAGATCTTGAATTATCCCTTCTTGAAGGTTCACTGGAATATCTAGAATTTCCTTTGTTAAAGTTCAATTATTTTCAATACCCCAGTTACTTATTTCCTATAGTATTTTCGTGCCAAATTTCGTGAAATTCTAATGAGTGGTTTTCGAGAAATAGGTGTATTTCTGAGAGTGCAAATTTTCATTCAATCAATTTTTTTACTTACTACGCATGCGTTGCATTTAATTGGGTTCTTTCGGTAATAAAGAAAAAGCTGAGAATTGCTGGGTTCTTTGCATCGTTACCTTTTCTAACATATCTTTTGTGATAAAAGACTAAAGCCATCAATACAATGTGTTCAATTATAGATAAAAATAGCACGGATACTGTAGGTGTTGAGTAAATAAAATGATTGCTCTATTGACGGCATGTTTATTTTTTTGCAATCCTTGTGCGTGCGCTGAATTGCATCAGCAAAAGCGCGCGGAAAACTGTGTTCGGCCACCTTAAATAATGACAACATCGAAAGGCCAAAACATTTAATAAGCATCATAGCAACTATTTTTCAAGTAAATATAGTACGCCAATTTAGGGGCCAATGTTGTAATAAGTGCATTTGTTCAGTTCATTCTCACCGACATTGTGCCCTCTCATGTTTCTGCACAACTGACTGGTATATGCAACTGTGACAGAGATGATGTGGTAGTTGTATGTCACCAAGTGAAATTGGGTGCAGACATGGTGGTGCAGGCTTTGCCAGAAGGTTTCAGTGGTTTTGATTTATTTCTTTACCTTCACAGGTCTTGTGTCTAGCCCACTTCAACAAAACCTGATTCATTGTTTCCTCTGTCACTGGCAAGTGAAGGATGTCATTTATTCCATGGGCACTGAAGTCCTCTGAAATATGAAATGAAAAACGTTTGATTCATTAAAGGGGCAAAGAGAAAGGGGATAGAATATTAAGGAGGCTATTCAAAAAAACAGGATACATTTCAGTACCTTTGCTCCCTTCACTTGTCACTCCAATTATTGCGACAGAACGGTTCAGAGAATTGGGATTGTACCTGTAGTGATTTTAAACAACAATGATAAATTAAGATTATCTCTTCAACACTTAATTTCTCTTTCTACAACAGTATCCAGGGGAGGAGCCCGGGGTCCCCCTTATTTTGGGTTAAAAAAAAAAAAAAAAATCACAGAAGGAAGAAAAGCCAGCAGGCAAAACAAAACCGGGCCCCCTCGTAGCTCAAGGTCTGGATCTGCCACTGGTATCTTAGATAAGCATACTAAGTACGGGTCACAAAAACATTTGGAAATGATCACCAAATAATTTTTTGTTATTTTAAACAAATTCTCTGGTACAAAATGACGTCTCAAAAGACATCTCAAGTCTTTTTCTCTGCAAGAATAATTTTGCAGGGATCTAGCTGTAGTATCTTGATATTCACCTACGTTTTTTTCTTGCAATTAAGGGGAATTGTGCAGTTTCGATTAAAAGTAACGAGCTGGGGAAGGTGTTCTTAATCCCGAAATTTTATTTACACTCACAAGCTGAGCCAAGCTGATCAGATCTAACTTCTTACGACAGCAGAGGCGGAGTTTACTATGTATTGTGTAATTAACAGCAAAGAAGAAACAGAAATCTTATCATGAACTCACCTTACAGTAGAGCATATTTTTTGAGCGTTGCTTGCAACCGAAGACATGTCCAGGAAAATGAGAAGAAAAGTCTCTTTTGTACAAACCGAAATCAAGTCTGTACAATGACAACTTGCAAGTTTTATCACTTCGAGTGCCTTCAATTCTGTCCATGTTTCACGAAGTCTTTCGTTTTCTGCCTCGTGAACAATTAGGATTTGCTTCTCAAGATCCTGAAATTAAATCAACGTTTAAATATGAGAGAATTGTTTCAAACAGAACCGGGCGAAGGAAATTGTTAAAACGATTTAGAGTTATCGCAGAATTTTTCTGTAGGATGACTTGGTCAAAAGATACTGATTTTTTGCAAATTGTTTAATGTACTTTCGTGGAATAAAGAAGAAATAAAATGTGTACAACTTGGCTTAATTACCTTCTCTGAGAATGACGGAGCTACAGGTCCAAACACGTTTTCTTGAGGAGTTTTCAGTCCATGTGGATTTTCCACAATTTGTTCTTTCACAGCAGCATCCCCTTCGTTGATAACAGTGTATTCGATAATTTCTGTGCGGCCATTTTCAAAAGCTTCGTTGTTTTGCCTTTCGACGATTGTTTCCGAAGCCCAAGAATTTGAACCTTCTTTGAATAGTTTACGTCTCACGGAGCTCATGACAGAAATTTCAACCGCTAAATTCCTAATTTTGCACTTCCCAGCTGTCGCGATATGAAACGGCTTTTGGTGTAAACGTTAGTGGAGATTACGCTTTTGTTTTATCGGCTCGTCTTTTTCTCACTAGCATTCACGTGTGGAACGCGGAGCTCATTCAAATTTGGCGCGGACAGTGCGCGTATATTTAAATCACTGAAAACCAATCACACTGAACAGGAAGATCACATGACCTACCAAATAATTCTGCCCCAGGATTTTTCGGATCTCAAGACACTTTCACACGGGAATAAAACCGCCCCGTCTGTTTATATCATGGGAAATCTCAAAGGATGAAACTGTGTTTCAAGTTTCCCAAAAGCTCGTTTTCACTGTCACGCAATAAAGAAATAAATCAAAAACAATTCAGTGGATAAAGTCAAGAAATTGTGATCTTATAGGAAATAGATAGAGGAGACACTTCTCCAAGTTTTAAGTTTGTACGTTTTACCAGATTGCAGATATTTGTCGAAATGTTTCGCAGAAATTTACAGAGCCCAGTAATGAGTATGGAAACGCCATGTTGGTGCATCTCTGTAGTGCACCAATATGGCGGCAGGAAAATAGTGTAAACATCTGGAACTTAGTTTGGCTATCTAGGCTACTGATTATCTGTACTGAACAAACACACATTTACATAAGCACTTTTCCAAATGATCTAACTTTTAAAAAAAGCTAAAAATCATGAGTTAGGTATATATTTTTCGACAAATGCGGTTGTAGCTTTGTGTCACGCACCGCCATAATTCTGAAATTCAAACGAAGCACACTATTGAGCAGAAACATTGTAAACAGAAAAAAAAATTACCCCCTCTTATGCCTGATGGAGATAACAACTTTGGTGGCTCTTTAGTTTTCGATTTTAGAAAATGATGACGTGACATGAAAACGATCTATTGATTGCAATTGCAATTTGTCTAAAACCTGTCAAGGTAGGGTGTGGACAAAACGTGGGGTAGGCCATGGTCTAGGCCAATGGTGGTCGCTGAGAGTATCCAAAATGGCCAAAATGGCGGCTCCGCGATCCTTACCGGCTGCCAGTTTGTAACATAGAGTGGAGTGCTAGTGTAAACATGTAATGAAAGGCGTTAGTGACTTTTTAGTATACCCCCATTAGAGGGATACAAGAAACCACGAGGGATACAATGTTATGCCAGCTAACTCGTTCGACTCTTACTGATGTTTTGTTAATGTTTTTAAAAATCTGACCACTGGTGGGCCATAGGGTAGGCCACAGGGTAAGCCATGGCCTACACCATGGCCTAGGCCATAGCCTACCCCACGTTTTGTCCACACCTGTCAAGGTATGCAGCTGAAGCCATCCTCGGAGACCCGGGTGCTGATAGTTGGCAAGATGCGACATTTTCGGGCGAGCGCTCGCCCGAAAATATCGCTGGGTCTCCCGGATGAGCTGAAGCAGGAAAATTAGCAAATAAACAGATGTGAGAGAACCTTTTCAAAGTCAGAGTCGAGAAGGAAAATTCACAGATATATAGAGGTAAACTGCAGAAAATTTTCCGAGAAAAAAGAGATGTATTTGCTTCTCTTATACTGCATGTACATTTTTTTTTTCAGCTGCGCTTGATAAGCAATAATAATAGTCTGTTCAAGTCAGTTCGCTCTTAAAAACACCCGAATAAAAACAACTGTATTGGATTTCTTAATTTCATGTATCGTTGGAAATCTTTTCCATCTTCAAATTTTTTTTATTCAAACCCACATCCTGACTGACGGGATGGTGTCAATATTTTCTCGTCTACCTTCATGACGTCATAGAAGTAAATCCATTTGTATGGAAAAACAGGCTTTTCTGGTGGGAAAACAAATGGAACGGGCACTCCCATGGGTTTTTCTTTTCGGAAAATTTGGAATATCTTTCTTTTCAAAGGTACATGTATTCCTCTTTTCTCGTCTTTACGGGAATTTGATCGGCAAATCCGCCTTTACCATTTGCTTTCTCACACTATTCCCGTGCTTCTTGATGAAATACGCAGTCGTTTCAAATCAGTGGGAAATGAAATGGGACCATAGTTACGGGCACATTCGGACTTGGGGGCGGAGGGGGGGGGGGGGGGGCGGCGGTGACCTTATTGCCCGAAAAATATTACACAATGCCCGAAAGCGTGAGTGTTGTTCAAACGCACTCAAATCGCAGTAAAAGAAAAAACCTTCACAACTCTAACTGACGTCTAATGAAACTGTTATCATTCCAAAAATAGTTATTTTGAAACTTCGCATACTCTATGACCTCGATCGACAGCCTAGTAAAATCGGAAACTTATAAAAGAAACAGTTAGGTCTTTCCCGTACCAAAAATTCAGGAAAATTTTACATGTAAAACGGCTCTTTGTGGAGCCATTTAAAACGGCTCTTTTCAGAGCAACCACAAAAACAAAAATTGTGGTCTTCGTTTGCTTTTATTCTTTTGTCATTGCTTTGTTGATGAACCTAATACACATATCGCGGATTTCCGCGATACACATTTAAACGATATATATATGGCTTTACCAAAACAGAATACCTGGATCCTTATGTCATTTGACCTTAACTCCATTTTGACAAGGCAAACGTCAGAGAAAGTAGCCCACAAGCCTGGCCTTGACAACCTTTAAGAATGTTTTTCCCCGAGTACTCTTGCCCAAATCATCAGCGTTTTGCCCGAAAAATTACAAAAATGTCTGAAACTAGGGGAGGCTGCAACGCCCCCCCCCCCCGCCCCACCCCGTACGCCTATGAATGGGACCGACCGTTTCACTGGAAAGTTTTCAGATGCTGTCCAATGGTACACGTTCATCCCGTCTTTCTATTTGTACAGT
This sequence comes from Orbicella franksi, assembly GCF_964199315.1. Taxonomy (NCBI): domain Eukaryota; kingdom Metazoa; phylum Cnidaria; class Anthozoa; order Scleractinia; family Merulinidae; genus Orbicella; species Orbicella franksi. The sequence continues at coordinate 17,138,368 of NC_138145.1, read as the reverse complement.
TCCATTCAGCGGATAGACTGTTCACAGTCCCCTATTTTTCCGTGAGATAGTAGATGTCGATCGTTAACGTTGAATTCGACGGGCCGCCATCTTTGTCTCTTGATGCGAGCGAAACTGGGGAGAGTACAAAATGCCCGTGAGTAGGGGTGGTGGAGGGCACGGCGAGCGGATTTTTTCCGCCCCGTCACCCTGACGCTATTAACCCCACCGCCACTACCCACGGACATTTTGTACCCTCCCCAGTTTCGCTCGCATTAAGAGACCAAGATGGCGGCCCGTTTGAGACTTGCTAACTCAACGATCGACATCTACGATCTCACGGAAAAATAGGGGACTGTGAACAGTCTATTTAGCGGAAAATTCTTACCAATTTTAATTATCATAATTACGGTCACCCAACTAGCTTTTTAGTTATTTTGGGTGTCCCACTACTGTATGTACTGTACTGTTTATTTATTTATTTATAATTATAATCTTGTAAATTCTCTTAGTCGTTTACAGTAGTAGAAATAAACTGTTGTTGTTGTTGTTGTTGCTGTCCACGCAAATGGAAAGCAGTCCTCCAGGGTGCTCCTTGTTTCTCCTGCATTCGCTCACCGACCATACCCGAGCTTTTTGTGTTTAATGCCGCCTCTGCTTCAGTTTACTGATCATTGCTGGAAATGAAATGGTTTTATGCGTCTTTTCAAATGAAATCATTGTCTGTTGTTCAAAGCCCAATGGCTAACCCAGGATTAGCGAGAATTTTGATATCATTTTTTGTAACTTCCGGTGAGGTTTTCTATTAATTTTAATTAGATTGTTTACCCCTCAGTTTTCAGTTTGAATCATCTCAAACTATACAAAACATAAGCAGTGAAAAACATTTTTACAGAAGAAAATTAATACTTTGGTTAACTTTTAAAACAGGCTTAGTGTTACCCGGCTTTGGAACAACCCGGCTCACAGCGGTGTTTCGAGTGTTGGCTGTTCGGAGTCTGAAAATACTGTATGACGACTTACATGCTATTGCTAAACACTGCTGGAGCAATTACTGACTAAATTTAGAAGCTAATCTCGTGCAAGTTTCAAAAAAAGTTATTTACGTGGGAAGATGAAAATTAGTGATGTTTAATTATTCATGGAAGGCTGCGCCAAGTTTTTTTTTCCGTTGGAAACGTTTCAAGATGCGTTGGAGCTTCACCTTGAAAAATACACCTGTTGGTTTTCACCACTGCTACAACACAAGGATATTCAAGGAGTTTCTAAAGAATGCTTTTTTTAACAAAGAAAAGGTGGCCAGCACAGGAAAGATTGGGAAGGACTGTTGACGATCTCATTAACAACTGAGTTGTTCCTGTTTCTAGAGAAGCAGATGTTAAATACGACAACGGAAGTCTATTAGACTAACGCCGTAAATTTGACAAGGAATCACTCACAGAATGTCCTCCTTTTAAAACCTATTTATTTTGCTCAGGCATGTTACAATTACTCTGATATTATGCCGTGATAGTGTCCGACATTTTAGTACAAGTATGCGCACCGAAGTCATTTGAAATTACATTTCCATAAGCCCGTCAGCCCGACAGTATGGTCGTAGATGATCTACAAGGCGTTCCATGAAGTTAAGTTCTTACAGCATACCTTGAAAGTTAGAGCAGGGCACAATTCCTTAATTATGGGAGACGGTGACGGAGACTGGCGAAAGAACGCGACAAAAACATACGTAAAAAATTGGTAAAAAGGAATTAAATGGTTGTCACTGGCTAAAAATATGGTTATCGGACGTTTCGGCCACTACTGTTGCCTTCTTCAACAAAAGATGGAAAATGCAAATGTTAAACGGCGTCCTGCTAGAATATGTAAAAGATGTGTGATAACATGCCTGGCTACACACCGAACATTTTTAAAAACATACGTACCTATTTCAAAGTTTGCTGAACATGTCAAGGGGATAAAAACCGACCCGAGCTAATAAAGAAACCCACGCTTTTTGACCATCTCTCCCATCTTGTTGACATCTTGTTCCGCTTTGCTCCCACCTTCTCAAGCAAAGCTGCCTCAGTTACTATATTTGTAAAAGTAAGTTGCATTTGGGCCACATTGCCGTAGCTTATCATGATTATAAAACAATTGGGAGAATTGCTACCCCCCTAGGATGGGATGCTAGTAGATGGCCAAAGTAACCCCCGGCATTTTGGTTTAAGTTGCCCTGAGAGTCTGCCTTTCGCCGGTACCTAATTATACTTATGGTGTGTCTTAACAAAAACACACACGTACTTGGTCAGGGGTTTATACAACCACCCCGTTAACACAACCAGACTTTGTTCCCTCGTTATTGGTAGGGGTTCCAAGTTCCGTTTATACTCCTCGTCAACTGTGCCGGCTCGAATTTCTTTAGTTCACTGAAGATGACGCTTCTCTCTCTCCCAACCCCTCTCTATAATTTCGATCCCCTGAGAAACTGCTGTGAGGTCCGTGGATCAGTAAACAGTTACAGCAGACTCTGAATGAGAAAGACATGAACAAAAACACTTCTCTAGAAAAGTGATGTTCTTCTAGTTAATTTATTTCACATAATTCCCTTACAATTACAACATCCGGCGGTAGATATGAATTGTCAAACAAAGAAACGACGCAAACAACTTTACGCCCCCTATTGGGGAAGAGGATCAAGGCGCACCTCGATATAAGGTGAAGCGAGTTAACCCATCAGATAGTTCTTATTCGTCCACTGTGGCCTTGTGATATAGACGTTGCCGTCTTGGACCGGATGCAGACAAATGTCCGGTCAACCTGGTAACAACAAAAAATATAATTAAATATTATTTCAGCTACATTAATCAAAGCAGACAAGCTTGTAAGTGTCGTAGCTAAGCCGTCACTGAGTCGCCATCGCGCCAATATTCATTGCCTGAACAACAACGGTTTAGATCCAAAATATTTCGCAGCCGCTATAAACAAAATTCTACACGACAAATGACACTCATGTCAGCTCTCAAATTACAAAGTAAGCAGTTTTTATAGGTATAAGTGCCTGAGAAAATGCACATTCGTGTGATGCAGAAGAACACCTAAAGGCTCATGCTCTAATTGGCAAACAACGCGTGTCATTATCCAATCAGATTGCAAGAAAGCCTGTTATTGATATGGTTCTATAGATATGATTATCCACGCAATCAAGGTTAAGGTAGCAGAATTCATTTGAAAGATGATAAAGATGGCTAAGCTAAGAGCAACAAGTAGAAAGAATGGACTGTTGCGAGGTTAAAGCGAAAATGAGAATGTTTTATTTTTTGCGTGTTTCAACGTTGGAACAAGTAGGATGATGAACGATGCAGTTTAATGAAACCTGACAGTGAAGTGATCAAAGATGCAGACAATTCGAGCCGACAATAAAGAAAAATATGAATAAAAAAGGGGCTCTAATTAAGCGCCTACAATTTAAGATGACAGACTGTAATTCACGACAGGTTCTCCAAGAAAGGGATTCGATATTTTCCGTTCCTATTTTCTTTGATGTCACGATTCTTAAAAGACACCGCCAGATTGAGATTATCAGTATGAGACAAACTGACTGCAAGTATAGAAGGAGAAGCACAAATACAACCACTAAGATGGCAATTAATTTTGGATAAACCAAGCACATAATCCTCTGGCCACCTGCTTCAATAAACAATCAATACCTGCTGTGAGCGACCATTCTACATACAAAGCGAGGGCACGTTCAAATCGCCTGCTGAAAGGCACCTTGAAGACAGCCTTCACATTTGACTGCCAAATTCCTTATTGCGCAATACTAAGCCTCCGAAACGAGCCACATAACACCTTAACCAGTTAATGAAGGCAAATTAAAAATGCAAAGTGAAACTACCCAAGGAAAGCAATAACTCGAGGGTGAAAAAGATCTACAAAGGTGACGCTGCGCTACTTCGGCATTCTTCGTTGATGTTGCGCGAAATTTTCCTCTTTTGCCTCACCATGATTTCTTGCAACATGTGCATGACAGTAGATTTGAGATCTTTTGGAGGATAAAATCTACCAGAAGTTTCCTATTTCTTTTAATCTCTGGTCAATGTACCCAGAACAACGTATCACTTTATATTTCAGTAAATGTTACAAATGTTTAATTAGACAACAGGTACACATACCGCTCTTTTCGGATTCAACATTCTCTAATTTGTAGCCGCACTAATTCTCGACCATCTAGTGACGGTTTGAAATCTGTATGGATGAACTCCCTAACGTTTGCTGTAAAACGATTCTTTGAAACTCACTTTAGCTCTTAATACTCTCTTAGAAGATTGAAATATTTCAATATGCATACCTCGTACTGAAAATCGTCTGAATCATCTTGAAAATCAGTTTTTTTTTTTTTACGAAGAAAACCACCGCAATGGCCTCACGTTCAGAACATCGTCACCGTCACGTAAGTTATATTTTTACGCACAGGTTTGCAAAGCTCAGTAGCCCTGCTAGAGCAACCTTGTCTTCAAATATTGACCCAGGTTCGAGTACGGGAAAGGAAACACTTGTCTTTGTATCGTATGCGAAACAACAAAAACTTCTGGTTGAGAGCACCAGGAGCACGTTTTACTGATGTAAGAGATGATACTATGACCGCAACCGAACGTGTTTCCCGCATAAAATGAAAATAAACTCAACTAAAGTTTACGACCGCAAGAATTCACTAGAAACTTCTCTATTTGTTTCCGTCATTGTCGCCAATCTTGATCACTTCAACCAGTAAGCTTACTCCTGCTCAAGAAATTTCTTAATTATAAATACCCGACGTTATAACAATAATTTGCCTCGGGTCAGTTCTAGATTATTCCCCGTAACTGAATTCGTCTGATGTCGAGTGATTTTGAACGGAACGCTGAACTCTTCTAATATCTTGGTTGTGGTGGCTTGTTCATTTAATCGTGCATGTTTTAGTTTTGGAAGGACATAAAAACGTACATTTGTTTATTTTATTTATTCAGAGCCAATCGCAAAGAAAATGCAAAAGAAATTCCTTCACAGCCGTGAACAAATCAAAATTGAAAAAAGCAGATTCAAGCAAACCGCTGCCGTTTAAAACTGAGCTCCTCAATCAAACATTCCGATTTTGACTTTGTTACGCATCCGTCTCTAGGCCAGTTCTTTCAATAACCATTTAATATCAAAAATTCTAGCTTATAAAAGAACAAGTAAAAAATGAAACGGAGTCGGGAGGAAGGAACAGGTCAGAAATGAACCCGCGTCGAAACATCCTTTTATTTTTTCTTTACCAAAAAGCCTAAGTGTTATGGAGTGCTATATGACGAAAAGAATGAAGAGCTGACTCACGAGTGCTTAATAGCCAGACAACCGAAGAAACATTTGACAATTTTTTTCACATTAAATACCACATTACTCCTGAAATAGAATTCCCGACGCGTAATAAAATCGAGAGCATGACAGACTCGAGTAAGAGCACAACGGTATCTATTGAAATTTTTAACAAGGTTATTATGTTGAAAAAACCGCTTTTCAGGAACTACAGCTATATAATGGTGGGGCGACAATCACAGCGCGTAAGAAGCAACATGCTCGAGGCGCTGCTTATTCAAAACTCAAGCCGGCGGCAGTGTATTTTTGTTTTGCTCAGCGGTTAGCTGGAATTTCTTTCTTCTGCGTCGCCTACTGATAAACGGCCATTGTGTCGAGTTTGGATTGGAGTAATACAAAGGAACAAGAAAGTGTGTAATTTAATATCCGGTATTCTTTCTTCGACAAGACTTGTGCTGAGAGCATTCGGAAGTAGACGCGCAAAGAAGGTGAAAGAATCTCGCGTTCAACTTGACGAGGCAACAGCTGTCAAGAAACGTATTCATAATTCATATCGGTTAAATTAAAACAAGACAAGAGAGAGATGAATTAAAAGTAAGACATCCTAACGCAAACTCGGCAATTGATTTCAAACCCGACAAGGGTTTTTTTTTGGACGAAAAACTAGCGCGCGTCGACCAAAAGTCGGTTAATTCAACGAAGGCGCTAGACAGTCTTCAGGATTTTCAAAATAATTCGATTAAAACAACCAAGCCTTATCGTGTTGTGACGACATAAATATTGCAAAAGTTCGAGAGACGCTTCACTCTGTTAAGTCGAAGAAAACATTTCAGTGGATGCATTGAGAATTTTGAGGCTCAGATTTTTTTTCCCGTTATCCCAATGGTTTCAAGCTATCAGTGCCCAAATAAGACATTCCTATAAGTTCAGGTATTGCGAAAGTGGACGCTAGTGTGTAGTTACCGCCGCATCACCTGCCTTCCAAGTGTAATGAGGGCGAATTAAGAATCAAGCGACTTGTTGATGTTTTTTTAAGTTTGTGTGAGTAGCATACTCTTTAACGACCTACCCTACTCGAGCCTAAACTAACAAAGCTTGTAGAGATCTGGGATAAGTATCCAACAAAAGCCCTTAAATCGTTACACCGTAATTACTCGGAGAGTCTGCCCTGAAGAAAAAAAAAAGAAATCCCATCATCAGGTTGGCAATGAATCGATGAAACCCGCGGGTATTATGCTTGTAGTAATTGCTATTTTACGTCCACGAATTCGCAACGGTATTGCACAAAAGCCGACTTAGGATTACAAAAAAATTTCCACAGAACGAGACATGTAAACGATTCACGTAGGATTATTAAAAACCTCTGCGTTCAAACCGAAACAATTACCGATATAAATACACGTGACGGTAAGTTTATTCCTCTTTAACGCGAAGTACTTAAACAAAAGCAATTTATTTCGGAGGGGGTGACAGTGTGCCAAAAAAAAAAAAAAAAAAAACGAGAGGAAACGTGAGTGAATTTTCCTTGACATTCCGCCCACCTCGAGGAGTGCGGGATGTCATTTTACGGGAACATACAAGCAGAATTCACACGATTATAAAGCTTGTTAGGTCGCCTAAACGAACCAAAACAAAGCGTTTTGGTGGCTGCCGCTACGAACATTTGGTTGTTGGCAGAGATTTGGGCAGCAGTAGCAGGTGTAATGGGTGAGATTGCAGTGAGTGCGTTTTTTGTCATTTCACACCCAAACCAGTACCAGTCGAAATCACGTGACCCGCCAGTGTCGGTCTCATTTGATAGGCCACTTGATTATAGACTCGGCTTGTAATTAGCATACGGTGTCAAGGCAAGAAGGAAGCCCAAAAACCTGTATGATTGAATCGCTTCAAGGCGGTTAATTCCATGGCTGGAAACGAACTTTCGCGTTCGCTAGCGCGCGACGCCAGTCATCTATAGCCCGAGATCGCGGCTGAATGTGGCTTGAAAACAGCTCAAATCACGAAAAATGGCGGACAATCGAAGGCCGTCCTCGGTGCCTTCAGAGGACTTTTATAAAACGCGTATGGCCAACTCAAGTAATATTTCGCGCAAGTCTTCGATGCAAGCTGGTACCGAAACATCACAGATCGTCTGTGCGGACCGATCGCTCTTCATTTTCTCGAAGGAAAATTTTATTAGAAAAATATGCCGTACAATCGTCGAGAGTAAAGTATCCTTTGATGCGAGCGAAACGTCTTTGTACAAAATGTTCTCTCTGGTTTGGCGTTGTCTGTGAGTTTGTTGTCGTCTACCGCCGCAGTTGAGCGTGCGTGCTGAGGACCCTTGTCAGTGTGTAACGTTGTGAAGTCTTGGTTAAATTTTCCTGGTCAATTTGTGCTGTTTCAGTGGCGTGTTCCTGTGAGATTTTATTTTTTAGTTTTACTTATATGTGCGTTTGTGTTCGTATCATATATTCCTTAACTGAAGACAAGCCTTTTGAATATTTCATTTTATTGACCATCTTTGTCAATTGCATCCTACTCGCCGCAAATACTCCGCTGCCGAACAACGACAAGTCCGATCTGAACCAAAAACTAGTAAGTAGAAACTTGGAGATTTCTGAAACACAGAGCGACGCTGAACGCAGGATCGTTCTGCGGTCGTCCTTACTACACTTGCTTGGACGAAAGTGAATCACTCTCTCACACTTGTTATTGTTCCTGCTTTTTCCTAGGAAGATGCCGAAGTATATTTATTAGCAATATTCTGCCTAGAAGCCGTATTAAAAATTATAGCTCTTGGATTTGTACTACACGCCGACTCGTACCTTCGGAACGGATGGAACGTTTTGGATTTCGTGGTGGTTGTAACAGGGTAAGTATGTATACAGTATGCATGTGTGTGTATATTTATGCAGTATAATGCCTGCGCTCTTTATTCAACCATGTATGTCGTTGTAATTTTCACTCGTAAATTTCAATATTTAAACAAGCTTTCACTCCTTTACCAAAAATGTCGCAGGGCAAGTTTACGACATGTATCTGATTGTGAGTTCGTTAGGCCACAATCGATCTAGTTTCGCTAAACGAGTCAGCTTGAAATGTACACGGCGGGTTAACGGCAGCGAAACGCACGGAAATGTCTACCGCTTGACGACTAAGCATAGCATTGGGCAATTACACCAGCTATAAACATGACAACCAAACATGCTAAACCGAGCGATATTGAGTCTAGTTCACACTGCCCGAGTGTTTACGTCACTTTAGACTGTGCCAAAGCTGCGCCAGTTAACGAAACGCAAAACACGAGAACCTTAGTGAACGTGTATGCGAAACTCGCTCAACCGAAACACGGAGACAAAAGCAACACTAGTCACTAGTCACGCATATCCCGACTGTGAACTGCAGACGACCTCATGGCATGATTCTTGTAAAAAGTTGCTTTTATTCTTCTGAAAGCTGATTGTCCAAGTCAGGCAACTTGTAGAGGAGGAAATTGTATTTCCATTAGCCGATTATCGCTTCACCGTTCGCCCTGCCGGGTGACGAATTTCGTTATATCAATTCTTCACGCGATCCTAGATACTACTTCAAGCGCATCAACAATAAAACCGACACTTTCTTTAATTACCCAATTCGCTATGATTCTCAAACAGAGTATTTTCTTAGAGTCGGAGTTAGTCGGACATTCCCGCATTGCACACAATTCCTCCACGCCAAAACTCGCCGGTGTTCAATTATTTAACGTCGCTAGAGTAAATAGCCATGTTATATAAAAAGTCAAAACACAAGTGCTAGTACATGTATTACACCTAAAACTTGCTGTTTTCTCAAAATAGAAATCGATGGCTAAATCACGTCTACATAAGCGACCGAGTACGAGTATTGAGGAAACCCTCAATTAAACAGTAATATCAGTACAAAGTAAGCAGCTACTCCACACGATTAAAATAAAACTCGAAAAATAAGTGACGATGCAAGTTCGAGTTTAGTTATCCAGCTCTACGCAACAAAATGCATTACTCCGCTCGTCTGGCTACCAGCTGTAGCAATTCCCGCGAAAAACAGGTTCTTTTCCCGGCAATGTTCCTTTGCAGGTACCGCGGCTTAATATGCCTTGCATAACACAACTCCGCGCCTACGCACAAAAAAACTGAGTCATAAGAAAATAATTCCGCCAAATAAAATTTCTCACGTGGTATCTATGGTAACAAGCGTGTTGTAGAAGACTAGAGAAGTGAAAAAAGGGTTTAAGTACAAACAACCCGCTAGTTTTGAAACTTTCTCGAAGTAAATAAAACATTTTCGAAAGCTGCATTAAAACAACGCTCAACATTATCACTTCCACGATAGATACTTTCGAAGGAAACGAACTTTGGTCGTTGCAATTTTTATTTGTCGTTTAAGCAGGCAATCGAGCGTGAAATGTTAATTGAAATTTACTTTATAAGCCAAAAGGCAAAGTTATATGGCCGGTCCTGCGACCAAATACTTCAAGTTCCGCAGTTCCCTCGCTTTAAAACCAATTGTTGACAGAATGGGTGATAAATTATTAAGGGCGGCGCGGCGCTCGCCAGGCACAGTTTTTGCACTACACCTGTCAAAATCTCCTAGGGAAACCAAAAAAACTGCCATTTTATTGCTAAACGAAGAATTTCTGTCGCAATTCACCGCAAACAACTTAAACCAAGTGCGAATACTGATTTATTATTGACAAGAAGACAGTTCTAAAGCAGCCTGTTTCTGTATATTTACATTACAAAACTATTTTATGTAAATCTGTCACATCTTCATACTAAGACCCATGACAAAGACACTGGCTTTTTCTCGTTTGAATATAAATGCTTAGAACTGAGGTTAAGGAAAATAGGATAAACAAACAGTAATTGTTAGTTTTTCGTACAAAGGAAAATGCTAACAAGGTCGAGGATGTAATTGTTTCACTGAATAATGATGGTGAACACATCAAGGTGGTTTAACTTTCATGCCATCGTTTGAGTAATTGACAGGTTTTGCAAAATCGTTTCACAGCAAAGACTTTCAGAATCATCAAAGAAATCCATATTAGAGGGTTTATATTTACTTGAACATTTCTCAGTTTGTTGAACTTATGAACTATTGCCTTAATTCGTTGAAGTAAAATAAGCTTATCGTGCAATTCTTTAAAATATTCTCAGCCTGATTGAAAGTGCAGTTTTGATATCTTTCTAAAGGTGAAGAACGGCTTTCAACAGGAATGAAGCATTGATTAATCAACCTTACAATCAATCTGTATTGTACGTTCTAGTGGAAAATGTCAGTTGAAGTTGCAATTATAGAGTTATTGACATTTATGTTTACATAAATGGATGTATGTTAATGCAAATTTGTAGTTTGAGTTCTGCTTACACTTTGTTCATTTCTGCTTAGTTGGAAACTTAACTTCACGGCATAATTGGAAAAATTAGAATCTATGTTCTTTTAGAAGTCGAATCAAGATGTCTTGATAAAGTAGGAACAACGCTAGCTAACACAGTTTACTAGATCCTTACGAGCAGAATATTTTCACTGCTGTTTCAGTATATATAATTATTAAAAGCAAGCAAACCAGAGGCTATTTTTCGAGTGCAAGTTGTCATGGTGACACACAGTTAAGTTGGCAATGCACACTGCTATAATTATTGTAGGAATAAACAACACTTAAATGAACATAATTAAATGCCTTGTACATTTAGTCGCTTAAAATGTAACTTAGTGTTTTCTTTGAAAATTATACTAATTATTATCATGATATTGCATCGTTCTTTGTGGCAAATATGTAACAAAAAAAAAAGAAAAGGCATACAGCAAAGAATTGGCCTTTTTCCTAATCATTTATACTGGAAAAGAATGGATGACCACAGCAAAAATGCTAATCAATAGTTTCTGGATTGAAGACAAGTATTATTACTTACACATCCCACACCGTCAAAATTGGCAATTCAAGTGATTTTTTCCTCATCACTGAAAGTTGCTCAATAAAGAGGAAACGTAATCATATTGTTCACATGACTTTAGCCAAAGAAAAGCACAGAAAATGACACCAAACTATAGCAGATAACCAGCATGCAAGGACAGTCGTGTCTGCTAGCCTGGGGCAAGTGAATTTTGCAGTCAGGATAGTGGAGTCCATCCTTCACTTGTCTAATGGGCTAAAAAAAGTTTTCAAACAGAATTCAAATTGCAGATTGAAGTCCTGTAAGAGATGAAATTGTTTGGAGCTAGTGAAAATGACTTTCAAGCTAGTACATCATGGTTACAACTTGCCCGAAGGGCCAGCCTAAACATTGGTTTTCTTTGCAACCGCCACCCTGGTAACACAATCATAACAAATCACAAGTTAAATTTTTTTTATTCTGAGGTTGACTACTGTATGCAAATTCAGTACAAATGAGCAAAAAACTCATACGATGTGTGACACTGCAGATAAATTAGATATAAGGCTCAAAAGGCTCTTAAAAGTGTCAAACATTCTCTGGTCATCTAAATGTTTCGGGCTTAGCCCTTCTTCCACCTCCTGAAGAAGGGCTACTGGTAAGCCCGAAACGTTTAGATTACCAGAGAATATTTGACACTTTTAAGAGCCTTTTAAGCCTTATATCTAATTTACTGTATGCAAATATTATGCATATTATCACTGATCTGTTAAATGCCAGTCAATGTCAGCACATGAATGGAGCAAAGCCAAACTAAAATTATTTGATTGTAGCTATAGAGAACATATCCAAAGTTACAGACATTAACTACGTAATAATCAATTTTCATGTACGTAACAAGTATGCATAGTCATGTGACATTCCTATAAAAGGGACAACTTGACACCCTTTCAAATCTAAAACTTAATTCATTTCACATTTCCTCTCTTTGCTATTTCAAAGCCAGTCAAGAACAAAGGCCCCAATGCGAATGATATGGTCTAGAATTGCTATTTCCCAAAAAGAATCAAGAATCAATGTAGTTTACACTTAAAAGGTTTCAACCACCTTACAAATATGTAGGCTATAGCCAGGATTTGAAACATGGGCATCCAAAATGTGCCGTAGAAATATGCTGAAGATGAAAAATGTGCTGCATATGAAAATAAAACAATTTTCTTTAAGTGGCCATCCACAGGATTCCTACATGCCTGTCTGGCTAAAAGCCCGCAAATATGTGTAAAAGGCTACTATTAAGAGCTATACAAACAAAACAGAAAAAAACAACCGCATGTACATACATTGCTGTACAGTAACTAACCACAAATACATATTATCGCATTTTTGTATGACCGAGAAGTAAACAAAAAGAAATAATTTTCCATTTCTGTATACTATGAAAGGCTCCTAACCAAAATGTTTTTTGTGTCAGTTAAATATTTAATGATAGTCACTAATAAACAGTGGACAAAATTTTTACATTTTTAATTTTCTAAATTCATTTTTTATTTTTGGTAATGGTCCTTTTTTGTGAAAAAAAAGGAACCATTTTTTGTAAAAAAAATAAAAGGCAAATTAGCACTCCCTTTTTGATGACACCAATTTTCAAGCACACTAGTAGGCATCTTGAGTTATTTATTCAGTGGGGCCCTGTTAATTCAGTCACCAATGGCCACAAAATTCTGGCCATATTAAAGGGCGGGGGTGCGGGGGGCATATCAAAAGGTTCTTTAAATAAGAAAATGACTGACTGAGTTTTTGTGTAGGCCAGAATAAAATGGCCAAAATAACAAGGTGACCGTATTAATGGGGTGGTGGTAAGGCAGAGTTCCACTGTATCATGACATCAATTTGTTTAAAAGTTAATTTCCTTTACTTACAAAGTTGTGTTAGGTAGATTCCAGGTGTGTATTAGAAAGAGATTTTAAACTTCCCAGTACTTGTTCAACTGAAATGGTCATTAAAATAATTGGTACAAATGTAGATAATTTTACTACAGCACATACCTTTTAAATGTGAGGAAATCACAGGTTCAGGGGCTGTGACAGTTTTGTGGACCTAAGAAGAATATAAATACTGCACTTTATTATATGGCAAGCTGGTCCTAGATGAAAAGGAGAATTTTGATTGTTTCCCTGGGTGGTCCAAATTTTGCAATGTGGATCCAGGATTCTCCATCTAACGTTGTTGAGTTCTAAGTTCATGTTAACCTACACTTAATGTAACTGTTCCTTTCAAAATAATCTAATCGTGACTTGTTGTTTGGTTATCACGCGAATTACTAATTAAAACAAACAATGCCCCAAGTTGGCGTTAATGGGGGAGCACTGCCTTGCGTTAGGTAAGCCTGTGCGACTTCCGGAGATTGCGTGAAACAAGAACCTCACTTATCTCCCCAGCACTACGAGCTGACTGCAAGACAGCACGTGCTGGATCGGACAAGAGTATTGGTAGCGGGCGATATTCATAGGCAACGTAGCCAAGACGCTTGGGGGAAGTCGCTGCGCAGACTTAACCGCACCACACAGGAGTGACCCAAGTTTATTAGAATAAGAAATAGCAAACCAACCTCTTCTCCAAAGGGAGGGAGGGAGGGAAAATTTTTAACAATAGTATAGCAAGTGCTAACTGCGCTGTACAACAGAACACCAAAGTGAACTCTGAACAGTTTGTTTGAGCTTTTATAGCTAGACGCTTGTCTGCTGGGAAGGCCAGTAGAAAGAGCTGTACTACCGGACAGCTTAGCATTACACGTGTATACTCTTAGCCATGAATAGTGCTTTAATATTTTTGGCCAATGCTATCGATCGTTATAATATGCTAGAGGTAACAAAGCCATAATGTTTGAGCTAGAATACAATGTATCTCAGAGTCTGCTTGGCCTTGGGAGCTTGCCTACACAATAGCTTAATTGAAAACAACACCGCCATGAAAGGCTTACTGATTACGAGCGTCACGTTCCATTAACTATATTTTACTGACGTGACAGTAAAATTGCATTTAATGTAACTGTTCCTTTCAAAATAATCTAATCGTGACTTGTTGTTTGGTTATCACGCGAATTACTAATTAAAACAAACAATGCCCCAAGTTGGCGTTAATGGGGGAGCACTGCCTTGCGTTAGGTAAGCCTGTGTGACTTCCGGAGATTGCGTGAAACAAGAACCTCACTTATCTCCCCAGCACTACGAGCTGACTGCAAGACAGCACGTGCTGGATCGGACAAGAGTATTGGTAGCGGGCGATATTCATAGGCAACGTAGCCAAGACGCTTGGGGGAAGTCGCTGCGCAGACTTAACCGCCACCAATGCATGCGAGGCAATGCATCCCCCCAAGCAAATACGAAAAACAAAACAAAAGAGTTAGATCGGTGAGAAATCCCCCGAAACATTAGCCATCCTGGGGGCGACCGACTCTAATGTAGATTGAGGAGTTCTAATATAAAGCTGGTAGCAATCCGAGGACCAGCGACCTAGAACTTTAATAAGCCAGTCCGGCAAGCCAGCGGCGGCTGCGACTGACGCCGCACCTATGCGAAAGCTATGGCCTTTAAGACACTGATAAGGGAGGCCGGCAACTCTAGAACTGTCCTTAAGGAGGTTCGACACCACACCCCGGGTAAGATAGCGACCTGACTGGAAGTAAAACAATGGCCCCTGTTTTGGCCTAGCTAGGAGAAAGTACTTTTGCATGGCCGCAACCGCGCAAAGGGGTGACGAGGTACCGGCTATGGTGAGGAACTGCCCTTGCCTAGATATGTCAGTTTTTGACGACTTGAGATGTACCGTCATACGCTGCGGGCTTGCCAGGTTGGGATGAAATGCTATGCAATCAGTACAAAGATCAAAGTGTTGGTTAAATTGACGAACCCCTGCGTATGTAAACTCGCTGCAACGGAGAAAGGCGAAAAACGCCAAATTAAAAGCGGCCCATATCATAGAAAAATCTCGCGGACTAAGCCATGACCGCAAGACTGGACAAATAGCTAAAAGCACCCGAGGAGTTACTGGTTGGCGACGGATGCGCTGGTCTCCCTGGTAGCGAAGAATGCCACGCAGGACTTTCTGGAGAAGGAGCTTACCCTTAAGGGGGTCGTTAAACCCTGCCGTAATGTGAAGATTACGAACGGCCGCTAGGTAGAGTTTAATAGTGCTATGACGCACTGTTCTAGCTAGATAGGATGCAAAATAAACCAGTGTCCCTTCGGAGGCAGGTAATACGTCCCCGTCTGGGCCTAGGAGGCGATTCATCAGGCAAAATTCTAGGAAGCGCTTTTCCCCACAGCTGTAAGCTCGATTTGTGTTCTTGGCAAGACCCCAGGTGGCATATGTTAGGACTTCCTCCCTCAAAGGGTCATTAGTGAAGGCGGGATGATACAAGGACTCTGGTCGGCGTTGGGAGCGAGGGCCCGGAAGCGCTGCATCTGAAAGCGGGAGAGTGCATCAGCGATCTCATTTGAAACCCCAGGGACATGGCGAGCCCGGACTACAAAGTTGTGCTGCATAGAAAGGAGCACGAGCCGCCTGACCAAGTCCATGATGCATGGTACTTTGGAATGCCCAGAATTTATAATAGACACGACCGATATATTGTCACACCAGAATTGAAGGCGTTTCCCGGCAAGAGAGGGGTGCCACATGGCGCAAGCGACAACGATGGGAAAGAGTTCTTGCCATTCGATACTTATTCCCCGTTTTTGGTTCAAAAGCATGTGGGGAGGCCAGCGACCCTGAAACCACCTTCCCTGGAAATAGCCACCGAAGCCTATAGAGCCCGCGGCATCGGTGTAGAGCTCTAGATTCTGAACTGGGGTATGGGAAGACTCTAGAAAAAAGGAACGCCCGTTCCAGTTTAAGAGAAAAACTTTCCACATTTCCAGATCCTTAAAGAACTCCTTATTAAGCCGTATGTGGTGAAAGCGGCTTGGGACCCCCCTGGTCAAATTAATTGCCCGCTGAAGGAAGGTTCTCCCGGGCACCACCACCTTGCATGCAAACTGAAGAGTCCCAATGAGGGATTGTAACTCGACCAGGCGTACTGAGCGACGTATTTTGAAAGAATTCAACAGTTCATTAATCCTGGAGAGTTTATCCTGTGGTAAGCGGGCCTCCATGCGGATGCTGTCTAAAACAATTCCCATGAACTCAATCTCCTGAGAGGGGCCTATTGTCTTGGACGCTACGACAGGGGCCTTGAGGGACATGAACACCCGTAGCAGAGTGCTAAAGCTAGATAAACATGCCAATTTAGACCGTTCGGCAATGAAGAAGTCGTCCAGGATGTGAATAACATGCTGGAGGCCATAGTTACTTTTAAGGATCCATTCAAGCCCGTCCGACAGCTGATTGAAAAGGAACGGGGCGCTTCGAAGCCCAAAGGGTAAGTACATGTCTACATAGTATTGGGATTGCCAGTGGATACCCAGCAAGCTCCAGTCCTCCGGATGAATTGGTATCAGGCGGAAGGCTGATTTAAGATCAGTCTTGGCCATGAAGGCTCCCCTTCCCAGGGACTGGAGAATATGGATGGCATCGTCGACCCGGACATAACTAAGGGAATAGGGGTCCTTTGGAATGTAATCGTTAATGCTATCGCCCTGGGGGTAGGAGAGGTGGTAGATAGTGCGCCAGTCAGTTGAATGTTTTTTGGGAACCACGCCCACCGGGTGACACTGAAACTTGGGCAGGGGCGGGGAGTGGTAGGGACCCGCTACCCTCCCAAGAGCTACTTCCTTTTGCAGATTCAAGGAAACTACATCCGGGTGCTGTACTGCCGAAATAAGGTTAGGGGAGACCCGGTCTGAACGCGGCCCGGAGTAACCAATGCGAGCGCCCTCCTTAAGCGTACTTAGCAAATTAAAAACAAAATTACGATCAGGATGATTAGTTAACTCTAATTCTAAGCGAGAAATGACAATAGGGGAGGATACTAGTGGCTTCTGCTGGCTCCGTTGCTGCTCTACTTTACTTCTTGCTACGCTCGCTGGGCTTCGTGGTCTTGCTAGTGGGGCTGGACTGTTGCCTGGTGCAGTCTGGGGCGATGTGGTCACTGGAGTAGCAGCGGCGACACACGTGCGGGTAGCTGCAGTTGCGGCGCCGGCAACCGGAGGACTTGTTGAAGTCGAAGCACACGGTTTGGGAACGACGCGGTTTTCTGTTGAGTTCAGCAGAAGGACAGACATCCTCAGCGTGATAAGGGCTGGAGCAAACGTTGCAGTGGGGCTTAGCCAGGCCCGCGAAAGTCACCGTCCAGAGTTCGAGGTCGACCTTATCCCAGCTTAGGGATAAGTCGTACGCCGCACGGCGACGGAATTGCTGGTCGTACGATAGCCAGGCCAAGCCCTTAAATTTGGCAACCGCTCTGCTAATAATTTGCTGATATTTAATCAGCTCAAGTGCCCTACGCGGGTAGGCGGTGACGAGGACGATCATATACACCATGAACGCGTCGAGCCACTTTTGAAACGTATCGACAACTGGTTTTTTCCTTCTAACCATGGTGACAGGGGAACCCATAGGGCCTGGGGACGGGTCGTCCAAGCGGAGCTGGATTTCAGGGGTCTGGGATTGATATTGATTGTCTGGCAAAAGCAAGGCAAAGTCAATGTACTCACCCCTGAGTATCTTGTCCTCCAAGCTTTTATCTACTGGCCTCGAGAGACCCAGAGGAGAAGCCATGCCAGGAGTGAATGGGCTTGGAGTTGTTGCAGGGGGTGTACGGAACGCGGAGAATGCAGAGTGTACCGATTGTGTCACGATCGCTTCGATCGCTGAACGCTGGACGGGACTGAAGCCGGTGTCCTGTTGGGAACTTGGTACAATTGGGATGTCCGGCTCGGGATCGGACTCCAACATCTCCTCGATCGAGGACAAGGAGGCTCTGTCCGACAGGGCGCTGTCTTCCTGCTCGTGCTCGAGGCTTGATGGCACATTTCGCCTGCGTAGAAGGTTTACAGCTTCGTCAGATGGTTGCGACTCGATGGCGGTCCTTTTCGCTGAGCGCCCACGCCGAGCTTTGGGCTGAGACAGATGTTTTTGTGGCTTTCGCCGTGGTGCAGCCGCGTTACCCTGCGTAGCCCGCTTGAGACGGCTAAGTAGGTGTCCTTTAGAGCCCGTGATTGGAAGATTGAGGGCTTGTAAACGGAGTTTGAGGACTTCGCTGGAAAGCTTTGAGAGATCCTCTCCCGGGTTTGTGTTCAAAGCACGGCGTGAGCGGTGAGCCATGAAAAACAAATTTTTAACAATAGTATAGCAAGTGCTAACTGCGCTGTACAACAGAACACCAAAGTGAACTCTGAACAGTTTGTTTGAGCTTTTATAGCTAGACGCTTGTCTGCTGGGAAGGCCAGTAGAAAGAGCTGTACTACCGGACAGCTTAGCATTACACGTGTATACTCTTAGCCATGAATAGTGCTTTAATATTTTTGGCCAATGCTATCGATCGTTATAATATGTTAGAGGTAACAAAGCCATAATGTTTGAGCTAGAATACAATGTATCTCAGAGTCTGCTTGGCCTTGGGAGCTTGCCTACACAATAGCTTAATTGAAAACAACACCGCCATGAAAGGCTTACTGATTACGAGCGTCACGTTCCATTAACTATATTTTACTGACGTGACAGTAAAATTGCATTTGTATGGGCTCTTCCTTGGTGTTTAAGACACAGATGATGTAAAACAATAGAGAACAAAAGGACAAAAGAGTGAGGAAAACAATGAAAACAATGGGCTTGCAGGGCAGTGTTCTATTGTGATGTGTACTGTGTCTGCTACACCGAGCAGGAACCCTTACATGTTCGAATAAAGACTCTGTTCTTAAATACCATCTGGGTTCCACAACCTGTTTGCCTATCTGGAAATATGTCAAATTTTGATTTTTGTTAGGAGACACTCCTTGTCTTTATTGGAAATCTGTGATTCTGAATGGTTCTCATAATAACTTTCTATCAACTGATTTTGCTCCAATGAAGGACTAATGCTTGGCAATATGTCAACTTTTCCCAAATTTGCTACAGCAGTCACTTTACATTTATCACCTTCAAGTTGATAATCAGCAAGTATCACTGATGCTACAATTATCAGTTGAGCAAGGTACGACTGAGTTTTGGTGACAAAGTTTTAGACTTAAAATTATGGTGTTGCCTCAGGCAACTTTCCTCATTTCCAGTTGTGGTAACAATTTATCATTGCCTGCAATTTCATGCTCTTTGCTGCCAATGACATCAAAGGCTGACAAGTTGCCTCTGAATACAGAGCCAGCTGCCCATGACCACAACACCAGTTTAACATTAAAAACTGGCCACCAAACTTTTTTGGTAAGCCTTACTCAACTGATAATCATAGTAGAACATGATCAAACAAGTGATGCTATTAAAAGGGAAAATAAACATTCTTGATTTTTGGATTAAAAATACATTAAATTGCTGGTTTTTGACTGCAATCCATTAGAGTGTCTACTAATTAAACAACTTCATAGTAATCACCCTTATTTCCTATGAGCCCTGCAGTCAATAATGCACAACCAGGTTGACTATTTACTCTCAGAAAACTTGTTCTTCTGGTCTCTTGTGGTGTCATGCTTATGACTGAGAATGTAGCATATCTTAGGGCTAGGGAATTGCAATAAGTACTCAAAACATTTTGTGATCAAATTGCAGCCTTCTGAGCTTGCCACAACTCAACGTCTTCAATGCTGGAAGTTTGAAAGCTCTAAGAGCTGCAAGAGTGCTCAGGCCATTAAAGTTAGTGTCAGGCATTCCAAGTAAGTCAAAACTTGCTCTGGCTACTGTTACTGTACATATGATCAAGTTTACCAACATGGTAGGCAAACTTATTGAGGGCAAAGTTAGTGACAGACGGACCAACCAACTGACTGACAGACAGACAGACAGACCAACCAACTGACCAACAGACAGACAGACAGACAACCAGCCTTTATTTAAGCATGACAAATGGCCTTCGTAGGAGCAACATACCCTTGGTTCCATATTGTGAAAGAACTAGAACAATTGCTGCTCACACTTAATGGGTCTCGGGTGTTAAAGCACAACCCAGTAATAATGTAAGTGCAATGTAAAATAATAATAATAATAATAATAAAGTATTTATATAGCGCCAATCCACTATTTGTCCATGGCGCTTTACATTAAATAAAAAAATATATATTTAAAGAGCTAAAAAAAGGGGAGTGGAAAAAATAATAATAAAAAATAATCTAAAAATTAAAAGAGTTAAAAAGCTTGTTTAAAAAGATATGTTTTTAAATGCCGTTTAAAAATGTCAATCGAACTACTGGATCTTAGTTCAAGTGGGATCGAGTTCCATAGTCTCGGTGCCGCCACAGCAAATGCTCTCTCTCCGTATGTTTTCAGTCTAGCTTTCGGGGTCGCCAGAAGGTGTTGAGAGGACGATCTTAATTTCCGTTGAGAGGTGTTGTACTTAAGTAATTCACTGATGTAGTAAGACGCTGTTCCATTGAGAGCTTTGTGGACCAGTAGGAGAATTTTAAAAATTATACGGTAGCAAACAGGTAACCAGTGGAGCTGGGATCGACTTGGGATCGAAGCTGTACTAAATCTGAACAAGGTTTGCACAAATGTTTCTGTAATTTCCTACATGGAGCGATGTCACTTTTGTATGGAACGTTACTTTTCGAAATTTTTTCTGTGGAGCGAAACTTGTCTCGTCTCGTGGAGCGAACTCACTTGGAGCGATGTACATGTAGTGACCGTACAATTCATTTGTTAGGTGCCCCGATGGTTACATGTCAAACAGCTCATAAAATGCAAATTTCTTGAACGGCCAGCAGCGGATTCTTTTCCCTGTCCACCAAATGCTCTTGAAACACATTTTTCGGTCGTACGCAATAAAACGAGGGTATGAAATGTCAATCGCCACGAAGGGCGGTAAAAATATTGGCCTTCAGTTTACCTATTGTTTGTGTTTACAACCGTGACGTGAAATTTTACGGCGTTTGTAATCACAAAGGTAATGAAGTGAAGGTAAACTACTATATCAAGAAGTTTATCAATTCTTTGAAGTACAAAGGACATTGTGTCCATCAAATTGTTAGCCTCATTTGATCGATTCTGGGGATTGAATACACCGAAATGAGCAACATGGATTACTCACCGATCATTCACGATGGCTCATGCCGCGGGCTCTTGTCGCTTTTTCCCAACCTTCGACATACTTTTTCCAATTTCGGTGAAGAAATTCGGTCCACAGTTTGGGTTGGCAGTTCGAGGAAGAATAAACAAGGCCAAACAAGTTAAATAATGAAATTCCTTAGGTCCTTCGCACGCATCCACCGTAAAGGAATGAGACACTGAGACACCCTGGAGCTAGTCCGAGACCACGTTAAAATTTGAACAGCGGAGATTCCCAATAGACTTCAAAATGGCGGCAAAAATGGCGGTCACCGAAAATGGCGGAGAGATGGATTTCGGCTGGAAAGAATTTGTTGGAATTTGTCAGTTATTGACCTTTGAAATAGAAAAACGTTGCCGAACGTCAGTGATAACAATACCGTTAGTTTGTTCTATCGATTCCCATTTTCTTGTTCCACACTTCACCGATGACTCTTCCAGAATTTGGTGTTTGACTCGTTGTGCGAGGTCAGTTACGGTCCTTATCCGCCTCCTTATAATCCTTTAATAGACTGAAGTCTTATTTTACTAAATAGGTATTGGTTGAGTTAGCTCATGGTATAAATGTTTAATGGCACATTTGACGTGGATGCAAGCGGCTTGGCAGATTTGTTTACTGATTAAAAAAAAAACTCAATGATCATTTTTAACCCAAAACTCTAAGGTGTGCGTTAAGTGTCAACAGGTGAAAGCTTACTACCATATCTGAAAAATAAGTATAGTGATTAAAGTTTACTGTACCAGAAAGGGCTTTGCAAGGAGCCCATGACAAGGCGCCCCCATCTCCCATACTAACTGTTGGAGTCAACCCTTTCCCGTATCTTTCTATTTTTAGAATTTGACCTCCCGTTTTTTTTTCGCGGCCAGCCTATGAAATGCCCAATCAGAACACACTTATCCATCCAGCCTCAAAGCAGGCTTTTTCGGCTGCAAATTATACGTGAAGGGTGCACTAAATGTTGAGGAAAACAGACAAAGGGCACAGGAATACTGTGATATCAAATCACTGACCTAACATGCCTGATTCTTGTCCTAATTTGCCAAATCGTACCCCTTTGGTAAACTTTAGAGACATATGAGGTATGTTTGATTCAAAATGGATTTCACCAAAATGCAGGCCATGGTTCAACCAATCTCCCCTGGTATTATGATATTTATACCTAATCGTACTTTTTGTTACGCCTTGGCCGCACATCAGTCGAGCCATGGCTCGTATTTTTGGTGAGAAATAGCCCACCCAAAATACCCATGGTGAGGCCAAATGAGCCTGTTATGCAACAGAAGCTTACCAAAAAGGGTACAATTAGGTATTAACCTACCCAAATTCGGCCAAGTGACCACGATATCATAGCCATATCAGGTCAGTGACTTGATATCCTAAGATATCAGGACAGTAGTCATGGCTTCTGACTGGCTAATTGCATATTTGGGTACAGTAATCTGCTATAAAGTCATTAAAACTGATGTGATAGGATTTATTGGCCAAATTTAGATGTAATAAAACCATTTTGGAATGGTTGAGCAGCATTCTGAGAATGGGAATTTTGGCTCCGTTACCTTCTGCCATTGTTAACATATTAACTGATCATGTTTTGTTTCTTTTTCTAAAAAGGTCTTCAAGTAGTTATGAAGTCCATCATGTGCGCCATGGTGCCTCTTCTGCAAATTTGTTTGCTCGTAGGATTTGTAATCATAATTTACGCAATCATAGGATTAGAATTTCTTGTTGGAAGATTTCACTATGTGTGCAACCAAAATGTGACAGGTAAGTATGGTACTTTTTCTCATTAAATAATAAAAGCTCTCTATTAAGCCATCCTCTCTAACAAGCCATATTTCTAGAACCTTGAGTAAATTCAAATAAGGTTCTCCTCCCCTCCAGGATAACCTATGATCTGAACACAGACTTAAATTTATAATTTAAATAACATTCAGGGCTTGAAAAAAGTGCAGTCTGGCTGGTTGTCTGGGACATGTAGACTTTCCTGTTGGGCAAGCTGGAAGTGAATTTTTCTTAACCCTGATATTTCCTCAGTTTCACACAAAACACCCAAGCGGTTCGTGAATTCAATTAAAGTATGCATTATGTGACAATTTTTTTAATAAAGTCATTCCTGAAATTGTCAAATGAAATTTTGATTTCCTAGGTCGCATGGAAATCACAGATCCAGATGGTCCTCAAATATGTGTTGCCAAAGGCACAGGAACCCGTTGTCCAGAAGGCCAGTTTTGCGTGAAGAACTGGGAAGGACCAAACGATGGAATCACATCATTTGACAATATATTTGCTGGAATGCTGACAGTATTTCAAGTTATTACTAATGAGGGTTGGACAGACATCATGTATTGGGTATGTATATGTGTTTTACTCTAAACTTATTCATTTAAAAAAGCTCAATGCCAAAGCCACAAATAGCTTATACTGTTATGGCTTATGGCTGCCTGGCTCCACTAGCCCCTATGGTTATTCCAGGCAGCTAGTACTCTAATTTTTACTTGTAATATTTTCATTGAAATTGTAATTTTTCTTTAGCAAGACTGAGTACAAATGAAGATTGATTGATTGATTGATTATAAAATATGTGGATATAAGAAGACTCAAAGAATTTAGAAAATGCAAGTCATAGGCAAATGCTGTCTAAATTTCCGAATTGTTTTCAAAGTACAAAGTGTTTATGACTCACAGTATAACACAAATGGTTTTATTGGTTTTGTTTTCTATCCTAAGATTAAAATAATGATCTAGATTTATATGTGATAAAAATTTTCCTGTGTTTTATCCTATGGTGAAACAGGTTTTTGTTATCCTTCAATCTAACCACAGTAAATTAGAATTAACAGGCTCGTAGTATTATTATATGATACTCAAAATGCCCAAGATGCAATCACAATTTTACTGGTGCAGTTATAGCTAGATTCATGAAATAAACACCTGATAGAAATCTATGCTTATACCATCAGTCACAGCATCAGAAAAGATTTGATGTTTGGTTGAATTTCAACTAGTAAAAAAGGTTCCCTAGCACATTTAGTTATATGTAACAATTAAATTTTGGCAGCCAATGATGCTGTGTTTTGACTGGTTTTGTTATTTTGCAAAATTAATTGCTAACTTTGATGATGATGTTTATTTTTCCACAGACGTTTGATGCCTACGATGCCCATGGTTATGTATTTTGGATATATTATTATTCGCTTGTTGTAATAGGATCATTTTTTATGCTCAACTTGGTTCTTGGTGTTCTTAGTGGGTAAGTATTTCTAAAGTCAGTTTTCTCCTGATCATGTGCACTAAAGGCATCCACAGTCAAGTGTCAATCCATACCCTTGGTAGATACCCTCGATCAGCACTTGATCAATACTCAGTTGACATGTCGGTTGACACTTGATTGACATTCGATTGACACTCGGTCGACATCTCAGTCAAACATCAGTCGAGAGTTGACTAAATTTAATTTATAAATTGTCGATCAATTCAGTGAGTTAGTCAACACTTGGCCATATATTGACCAACATTTGTCATGATCAAGTGTCCATTGGGTGTCAATCAAGATGTCGATCTACTGTTGACCTAGTGTCGACCAAGGATCGATCGAGATGATGATCAAGTGTTGATCGGGATATCATTTGAGTGTTGAATAAGAGGGCAAGCATGTAAAGACAGTGTTCCAGACATAAGAGAGATCTCAATAAATCAATCAGACTCAGATTAAAAACCATTTGAACAAGGCTGGAAACCTTACAGGAAATTGATGGGAAGCTTCTGATGATTTGGTCAGGTTCATTGATTTCTACTGACCTGTTGTACTTCCACTTTCCCCATTCCACAGCTGGTTCATTTATGTCATTGTAAATTGTAAATGGTGTCAATGCATGTTTAAGGGGACGGTTTACAACCGTTATTGGTTGCAGTTGAGCATTCTGATTTCTCAGTGTTAGTGTTCCAATTGTTCTGATTCAATTCTGTAGCCAAATTTTTTGAAGGTTTTTAACAACAACAGTTGTTTGGATGTTTGATGTCCTGGCAAATATCTCACAGATTACAAGCTAGGGCTTCAGTGAAAATGTTTGAAGGAGTCAAAAACTCACAAGGGTCTGTCTGCATGTGCCATCTGGTTTTTAATTTTTGCATGGATATTTTCCTTGGACATTGCCTGTTCAACTTTTCAATAAACTGCTTCTTGGAATGGGAATAAGTCAGGCAAATATTTGTGCTCATTTTTCAGGGCTGTCATTATGTTTTGAGTCACCTGTTCCCTTGTTCGACACACCCGCAGCAAACTTGTTACTTTGTGGGTGAGTTCTATCAACAACCAGCAATTTTCCCCATAACATCAAGGAAAAATTAAGCATACTCAGCCGTAGCAGGTGCCGTTGGTTACGGTGGAAATGAATCTAATGTTATTTTTAGCAGAAGTAAAGCGATCAGCTAAATGTCTTATATTTCATCGTTACTGTTCACCAGTGAATTTGCAAAAGAGAGAGAAAGAGTGGAGAACCGAAGAGCATTCCTGAAAGTAAGAAGAACACAAAAAATGGAGCGACACTTACATGGTTATATAGATTGGATAAGTAAAGCTGGTAAGGGTATTTTGTTCCTCTCCCTTGAGACAAGTGAGCTACATTTGTTTCTCTCACTGGTTGTCTAAGTGAGGATTTTTTTTCCATCAATACTTTTAACAGAGGATCTAATGTTGGAAGAAGAAGAAGAGGAAGATGGAAATGTGGACGTGTCAAGAAGAAGAAATCTTGATCGGGTAGAAGATGGAGATGTTGCCATGACATCTGTTGTACTTACAGGACAATCTGGAAGAAGGCATAGACTGAACACAGGAAAAAAGTTAGTGTGCTTGATATTAATGTTTCTGAAATTAAATCCCATTTTGAATTCAATGCTGTTTTTACATATTAAACTTTTTTTTAGCTAGATTTAAGACTGACGGATTTGCTGAAAATATTAGAAAGTACTCTAAGGTCAAACAGTCATGCTTTTACTAAGCATCATCTTCAGCATGGCTTTTGTCATGGCTTATTCTCCATAAAATATATAATATCTTTCAGATATATCTATTAAGCTTAACATAATTATACATTACTTTTGGCTAAGAAACTCTGAGCACCTGGTAATAGGTTATTATTTATTTGACTCTGTATTTACTAAAATACATACTTATAAGTTGTGGTTCAATTTAACCCTTGGTACAATTTGGTATTTCCTTTGTTCTGGCGTATGCATGGTTACCATTACGATAATGTATTTATCATACATATGAAACAAAGGACAATTATACCAAATTGTATGAAGGCTAATATTAAACCGCAACATTTAAGCAATAATAAAGGATTTTTTCTACTTGTTCATACAGTCTTAAGACATAGCTTTTGAGAATTCTCCCAATCCCCCAAGTGCGTACATGTAGATGACATGGAAAAAAGTCCTCTGCTTCTTTTATAAAATATTTCTCATTTTACTGTGTTTACATAGTCTCATCTAAACACATCTGTTCGACCAATGAAAGCACAATTATTATCTTAATTATTTTATAAATATATGGACCTGCAACTAATGTGAATTTCCTCAGACACATAGTGACCACCGTAATATTGTTATTTTGCTCTCAACAGGAAGAGTTTCTGCCAAAGATTTCTTAGGAGAAACAAAAGATGGAAAATCCGTGTAAGACAAGCTGTCAAGCATCAAGCATTTTACTGGACAGTACTTATATGTGTTTTCCTTAACACGGTGATCACTGCACTGCAGTATTATAACCAACCTGCATGGCTGACACAATTTCAAGGTAACAATCTAAAGCAGTTCCTCGTATTTTAGTTCCTTTGACAATTTTCTGCATGATGTAAGTCTGTGTTAATGGCTAATTCGCTTTCTGTTGTTCGATGATCATTTTGCCTAGTTGCTGATGACCACCTGGTCTAACTAGGATTAAAAGAGTTTGGAAAATTGAGCAATAGTTTTTCAAGTTGATGGTTTGCAAAAAGTTCATGTCTAAATTTTCCCTCATCGTTAAATCCTTTTTGGTTGATACATTGCTTAATTGCCATTTTTCTCTCTGGTAAATGTTTTCTTTTTACATTGCATTTTTTACTTATCAATCTAAGTATTTAAATTGAAGCCCATATATAATAGTGTACATATTTTCTTTCAAATTTTTATCACATTAGATGTCGCGGAGATTGTGTTCATCTCTTTCTTCTTTTGTGAGATGATGCTGAAGCTCTATGGCCTTGGTCCTCAGCTTTACTTCAAGTCCCAGTTTAATACATTTGATTGTTTGGTAAGGCATTCCATATCTAGTGAATAATAATAGCAATAATAATAATAATAATAATAATAATAATAATAATAATAATAGGGAGGGTGCTATCAAGCTAAAAACTGGCTATCCCCTAGTGCCCCAGGACCATGGTCTGGTCTCGGCCCTAAGGACTCTAAGCAAACATTACGTGAGGACGATAATAATAATGATAATAATAATAATAATAATAATAATTATTATACATTTATATAGCGCTAATACTATGAAATATTCAAAAGTGCTTTACATAAAAAGAAGCTAACAAACTAAAACAAAGATCTATAAAACAAATAACATGTGCTAAAAATACAAAAATATAAAACGGCTTATGTAACTAAGAGTTACAAAAATTCTAAACAGTCATAAGCGATTTTAAAATGATCTGTTTTCAATCGTTTGTTAAAAATGTCCAAAGACAAGCTTGATTGTATGACCAAGGGCAAATTGTTCCATAAAAATGGACGCGAACGAGAAAAGGAGTGGTCTCCAAGGGTAGTGCATTTCTCTCTTGGCACCAATAGAAGGGCTTGATCACAGGAATGAAGTGAAAATCTCAGATTGTGACAGAGGAGACCTTTAATATCTATGCTGGTTCTTTGTCATTAAGAGCCTTACAGACAAGAAAAAGCAGCTTAAAGTCTTTTAAATTATTGCTTGCACGTCTTTCAAAGGAAAATTTGTAGACTTGCTTAAAGTTGGCTCTTACTGTTAGCATTTCAGGGCTGTCATTAATTTTTTGATTTACTTGTAACCTCGACTTTCACACCTGTACCAAATTTGTTACTTTATGGTGAATTAGTTTCAACTATGCCCAACTTTATGCCTTAACAATAAGGGCCCATCAAGCATGCTCAGCCATAACAGGTGCTACAGGCTATGGCACTTATTGAAAGCCCTACATTTGGTCAAATAGAACATTATTGCTTGCTAAGTAAACCCATGAATGGCAATTCTTATTTCTTGTAGGTTGTAAGCTGTGGCATAATTGAACTTATCATTTCAAAAGCAGAAGGCACAAGTTTGGGTATATCAGTACTTCGAGCCTTGAGATTGTTGAGGCTCTTTAAATTTACTAGGTAAAGTATTCTCTTTTTATGAAATATGATTTTGTTGAACAATATTCTGCAAGCACCATTAGATATGAGAAAGTATGTTTAGCCAATGAGGTGTGCAATGCCAAGTTCACTAGTAATAATTCTCATATCTAACAAATGCAAGGTAAATAATTGTAGTTGTTAAAAGCAACCACAGAACATCATTCTGTCATTAAATCTTGCTAATTCTATTTTTGTATAATGACAATATCCCAGCGGTACACCATAACTATAGGAACAGATCCACATGCATGCATAGAAATAGAAAACCATACAACTCTTTTTTCACAGTCAACATTGCTAGTGGCATGGATTGATATTGGCCATCCATGTTATGGTCAATTGACACCTGTCAAAACAAGGTATCTGCTAACCAGTATCATGTGACCATGTCGCAGGCTCAGGTTTAGAGCTCATCAAGGTCACATTTTTTTTCTTAAGTTGACTGCTGCCCAGGTACTTATTTTTATACTGTGCTTTGTTTGGTGTCATGCTGTTTTGCGGATTAATTTTGATTCTTTTTAAGTGTAAGTATCAGAAGAATTTCCTTAAACATTCTTGAGTACTGCATGAGAATTTGTGCCTGGACTGGTGAGGTATTACATCTATCTATGGATAGTGCCAATAATCAATGAATAGAAATTATGCTAGGTAGGCTTTTAGTCAGGATTTGAAAAGTGCACATCCAGAATATGCTATAGGGGCTGCTCAAATGAACAATTTATAAGGCAACATATGAATTTAAATAAAACAATTTTCATTAAAATGTACCCATCCACAGGACGCCTGGACACCCATCTGGCTAAAAGCCTGATGTTAGGTAACTATTCTTATTATCAAGATATTAACAGGAAGGCTAAACAAATTTTGTTGTTGTTGTTGTTTTCTGGCAGGTATTGGTCCTCTCTGCGTAACTTGGTGACGTCATTATTGAGTAGTGTTCGCTCCATCCTGAGCTTATTGTTTCTACTCTTCCTTTTCATCGTGATTTTTGCTTTGCTTGGAATGCAACTTTTTGGAGCAGAGTAAGTTCATTATATTTCAAAGTTCTTTGTCCTTCTTATGGTGTGTTTGGATTCTTCTATGGTCTATTTTTGTAAAAAATCTTGTCAGATTTCTTTAGTCCAAGTTCAAGTCCTGTTTCTCCTAGTTTACTTCTGAAATGATGGGAAGTAAATGCATATGATTAATAGCGGTTTTATTTGCAGTATTTTACTGATAATTAATAATTTTAGGACTTTGATAACTGGCCACTTAATTGGGGGTGGCCACTTAATAGAGGTTCAACTGTATTATTCTACTATGCTCAAGATTAAGATACCGTCAATGATCACCAGTCCCTTCATATGATCTGATGCTTAAAATAACTTATTGTCATTGGTTTTTACTGTTCAGGTTTAGAGATCTCCCTGGTAGAAATGGAAATCCTAGAACAAACTTTGACAATTTTTGGAATGCTGCACTTGCTGTTTTTCAGGTAAGCTTGAAAAAATGCAAGTTGCTTTTTTTGTGAATCTTTATGGAACGGAATTAAATGAAAATACCATAATATTCTGATAGAACCCGTCATGAAATAATCCTTCCAATAATGTGCTACCCCTCTCCTAAATATAAAGCCCATTGGTTGTGATTTTTCTGTTTAAGAAAGATTCAACTTGTTTTGGTGATAAGTCCTCTATCATACTTAATGGCTTGTAATTTATTTGTTAGAGACAGTATGTTCAGAGAATTGTGATTTTAAACTGTTAGTTCATACTTCTTTTCTTTGTACCTGTAAAACCTTGGTGGTGCAGTGAAACTATCATTTTACAGAATGATGTTGTTTCAGTCTAATTTGTCTTTGTGGGTGTAAATTTACTTTAGCTATGTTTCATGAAAGTGTCTGAATTTTTTGTCCAGAATTTGTCTGAATTGTGTGTCTGAAAATTAAATGTCCACAAAGATGTTTTTTTGTGAGTAAAGTATGCAGTATTCTTGCATTTTTGACACACAGCATATCCAGACATTTGATAAAAGTTACCTCCTGGTAACCTCCTTCGTCCCTGTTCTCTCCCCACCCCTTCCCCACCCCACACACAATAATAAGTTGTCTGAAAATAAGTCCACCGTAAAGCATTCTGCACAAATATAAGGTCAGAGCTTATAACTCAATATTTTGCGGTGGTTTGGGTTTTTCAAGGTACATGTAGGTCCCCAAGAAGAATGATGCACAACAGAAGGACATGATTTGTATTGTTTTGTTTTCATCTGTAGATCTTGACAGGAGAAGACTGGAATGCTGTGATGTATGAGGGAGTCTTATCTCAAGGTTATCCAGAGAAAAGTTGGACTTTAGTCTGGTGTTTGTACTTTGTGCTGCTTGTTGTACTAGGAAATTGTATCCAAAGAGAACACTTAAAGTTACTAGTAATAATTCGTCATACTAATGAAATTGTAATTGTTACTATGGGATGTCCCATGAGATAAA
This sequence comes from Orbicella franksi, assembly GCF_964199315.1. Classification (NCBI taxonomy): domain Eukaryota; kingdom Metazoa; phylum Cnidaria; class Anthozoa; order Scleractinia; family Merulinidae; genus Orbicella; species Orbicella franksi. The sequence continues at coordinate 17,107,140 of NC_138145.1, read as the reverse complement.
TTTTGAAAGAAATGAATAGGTTAATAGTACAATGGAGTTTGGACTTTGAGTTCAAACCTCAGGACGAGTAATTACTTTGTGTGGTTGGGTAAGACACTTTACTCCTACCATGCCTCTCCACCCAGGTGTAAAAACAGATACCTGCAAATAGCAAAACCCGGCAAAAAAGCTGGGTGTAGCGTGCAATGAACAAGAACCCCATTGCTGGGGTAGCTTGGAGTGGACTTGACACAAACTTCTAGCAGAAACTCAAGCCATGGCCTAGAAACCCGCCTTAGAGACATAGCAATAATCATGGGGAGTTTGTTAAAATATCAATTTCTATTTGTCAAAGTTACTGTGTTAGAACTCTTTGCTCTACGAGCAGTTGTGTTTGTACCTTAACTCATGACCAGATACTCTTCTTAATGTATTCTTGGCCATTGCTGTTGACAACTTGGCCAATGCTCAACAACTGAGTCAAGATGAGGAAGCTGAAGAAAATGCGAGGGAAGAAAGAAGAAGAGAAATCGCTGATCAGTACCGAGATTATGGCTCTCCCAGATCCAGCCCAGGGTGAGATATATAGGTTATTGACCAAGCGTGAGGTCAAGATGGCTGGATATTGGTCAAGTTCTTTTTTTGTGTCTGTATGGACCAAGACGTAGTTGAGGTCGAGAAACTCGGGGAAAAAAGAATGAGGTCAATATTCAGCCATCTTGGCTGAACAAGCTTGGTCAATAAAGGATTTATTATATGGCATTTGGGGAAATTTCTCTTGCGGCACATGGCAGGTAGTCCTGAGCAGGCAAGATAGCTCCATCTTGCCCATCGGGTAGCCAATCACAGTGCAGGATTTGACTCATCTTGCCCGTTTACGGAGCTAGCCATATACATGTAATAATTATTTCAAAATGCTTTGACTTTTTCGTTGCCTCTCCCATGAATCATAGAGGGAAATGGTTAAGAAGCTCCGTAAACATCAAAGAAGCAAAGAAACAGGCTAAGATTTATGTTGGAAGGTCCCTGACCCTGTACATCTTTTGTTTTATGCTCATAGACTATGGCTGAATTACATAATTGCAATGCTTCTATTGGTTAGTAGTATGAGCACGCATAACCACTCTTTGTATTTTGTCAGGTTTTGTGCAGGGTCGACCCCTAAAATAGCCAACAAAAACATATACATCAAAGAACTTTGCCAGGTTTCTTAACCATTTACCTCTATTAACTAAGCGTGAATGAGACACTATCTGAACTGTATACCTGGGATGCACATCAGAACTGAAAGGGATAGTGAGTACAAAGGTTTAACGTAATATTTATACATTGCACATGTTGTGGAGTAACTTGTGACAGTTTCGTGGTGTGGATGGAATGAGGCAAGAAAGATTTGGAAAAACATATTATTATGTGAAGCAGGCACATGGAAGGACAGTCTCTCTGTACCATAAGAAAAATTAAGATAACTGGATATGCCGAAAAAAAAACCTTACATCTTGATGTAAATGTTCATTATCTAATTTGTGATGAAATGCTTCCTGTACAAACTAAAAATTTACACTTTTAGGAAAGTATGAACAGGGAGGTTTCATTTAAAGCTCATTTTATTTACTTTGTTTTGTTTGTTTGTTTGTTTCTATTTTGCAGGCGTAATGGGGATGCCAGGAGGGTAAGAATATTTTAAAGCCATGTGTTTCTATGTTCCTTTCCTGTCATTTGTGAGTGACAGCTGTCTGATGAATCCTTGTAACTTACTTTTTTTACTTTACTTTTGGCATCGGAAAGTACACGCAAAAGAAAATAATCAGGAATCATTTTAACTATACACTCAGGGACGTGTTCAGATTTAAGTGCCCTTCTGCTCTGTGCTGTCTTTTTGCAGGATCTCAACCCAGACGTTGTTCTCTCGTGATTCCTCAACCATCCCTCTGCCTATTTTCTGTCCCTTTGTTTTCTGTTCATAGTCAATTGAGCTCTAGAAGACACTCCAATCCATTCTCAATCCTGATTACCCGCACTCCACTTTCTTTCCTCGATAATACCAGTTACAAATGAATCTGTGAGCCATTTCTCTACTTGCTTGTGGGTTGGAAGATGGCAGTATATAATGCCTAGGTTGACTTGTCTTTGCCTTCTTATTTATGCATAGGGCATGGGTGACGAGGCAGGCCCCACTGAAGATGAATTTGAGGAAGAGGCTGACGATGGTACGCCGTTTTGAACACAAATTTATTCTTTATAGGAGCTCAGTTACAGTAGATTGAGTTATTTTGGCCACGTACAAAATTACCTTTAAATTGAAGGAAACCTAGAAATAATAGTCTACTAAGCTAGAAAAACAACAAAGAAATAATAATAAACCATAAAGGAACAAGGATGGTTAAGGATGGAGAAGATTAACACGGATTGCAAACGACGAACTCGAAAAATTTACGCCAAACTTTTCAAGATGAGCAAACCGTGACCTAGCTCTTTTAAGTTCTGAGTTTTGACTAATTTCCTTCCCTGATAAATTTTGCTCATGAAATGTGCTGTTCTTGTTCTTGCCAAAAGTTGAAAGTCGCTCTATATTTAAGCATCATGATCTCATTGCCCCTTACGGTTCTTATTTCAGCTCGTCATACTGTTCTTTCTCACTGCGTGACAAAGGCTAGTCACAAAATCTCTCTCATCGGCTGACGAACTAAAAAATGAAAAGAGCGTTCATTAAACAATTTGGCTTTGAGTGTTTTTCCCAACGACTTACTTGATTGATCTGTTGTTTCACTCACTCACAGGCAAACCATCATTTCTCAGCAACCTTAGGAACCCTGGACGAATGGTTCCTCATCAAAAGCCTGGGGAAGCTGTACCAATGATAGACACGTGGTCCTTATTTCTCTTCCCACCTGGAAACCCGTGCGTATACCGATGATAAGAATCTGTTATCATAATGTTCTTTTTGTTAGAGAGCAGGCAAGGTAGCATGTTTCTACAGGTGTCATTCCCTCAGAAAGGCCACGAGTAGTGTCAATTCTTAAAACCATTTTTGCCTATGTGCAGATTGTCCACACTACGCCGGAGAAATTTGAAAACGCAGTTTCATTTCTCCGGTTAGGCCTACCGTCCACACTAATCCGTCACGAGAACGGAGCGTTTTTGAAAACGCTCTTCAAGAAATTTGAAAACACCGGGTTTTCGTTTTCGTGTGGACGGAAAACATTTTTGAAAACGGAGCTTTTCGTGTGATTTCCCTGACCGAATTTTCCTGAAACGCAAATCCAAAATGGCCGGTGATTTTTGCGTTTTAACTTCCTCCGGTGTAGTTTGGACTGAAAATATTTGATGCGTTTTCAGAGCGAAAACTCCGCTTTCAAATTCCTCCGGCGTCGTGTGGACGAGGCCTAAAAATGTGTGTGAATTCAAGTTCATTAAATTCCGCACAAAACCTGGCCCCTTCATATCCCAATTTTGACTAAAAAGGTACCCTTTCATTTACCCTCCATTGAAAATGGCACTTCTGTCACATGCCTGTGGTGTAAACACTGTATTCGTTTCATGTTTGCCTCAGAAATGAACTTAATAAAAGGTAATTCTAAATAGTTAAATGACCGTTTTTCCTTCCTGTACTTTAACTCCTGAAATCCTGCCCTACCCTTTTATTTACCTCCAGCCCAAAACGGTACCCCTTTCCAGCACAGACTCGCCATTTAGTCTAGTTTACGGAGTACTTCTGCTATTAGCCGGTGAAAACCACAGGATGCCTTTTTTAGGAACTTCACTTAAGCCGTTTTGTTTTGTCTTTTCAGGGTTCGGAAAGCGTGTCACTGGCTGGTGAATTTACGGCATTTTGATAACTTTATCTTGGTTATAATCCTAATCAGTAGCGTCTTGTTGGCTCTTGAAGATCCAGTCGATGAAGAATCCAAACGTAACAAGGTATGAGAACTTATAGCAGTCAATTAAGACCGAACTGGAATCGGTGTCGTGTAACGACCGATGGTGCATTGATGAATTACTGGTTAAGGCGCTAGACTGTGCACTGGGTGGTTTGGGTTCGAACCCTGGGGCCTGTTTCTCGAAGTTCCCGAAAAGTTTTCGCACCCGGAAAGCCGTAGCAAAATCTCAAACCTTATGATTACAGAGCTGTTTTATTCACATGTTCTTAATATAAACAGAGGTTCCATTCCGTACAAGAAGTTTCAGGCGCATACACCTCTCTGTCTTTAAATACCGATTAACTAAAAATGGCATTTCGGGCCCGAAAAGTTTCCGGGGCTGTCGAGAAACGATTCCCTGGTCAGGGTAATTGTGTTACGCTCTTAGGTAAGATTCTAAATCTTTACTCTCACATGCCTCTAAACCAAGTGTATCAAGGCTACCAGCAAATTTATTACTGGGGGTAGCCCTGCGACGGATTGGCATCCCAGCCAGGGGGTGTAGAAATGCTCTAAGTCGTTTAAATAATGCTGACACCGGAGTTAAGAGCTGGCTTGGAAAGTCGTTGGAATTGAAGATGTGCTTTGCCTTTTCCTTTGATCCAGTGGCTCTTTACTTAAAGCCGCAGAATCCTTTTCACTTGTACACCGCCGATTCCAAAATAGTCAAAAAAGAATAAAAAACAGTGATAAAAGAAAATAACACTAGTCGCGTTTCAATCTTTCAGGTGCTGACATATTTTGACTATGTATTCACCACAGTGTTCGCCATGGAGGTCCTTGTTAAGGTAATTGTATTGACTCTCGCTTACTCTCAGTTCATTTGACCAGCTGCTGTTGATCATCAGTGAGAACTGAAGAAAAGTCGTCTTTCTATTCATAGTAGAGGGGCGATTTTACGTAGATTTTCCTACAGTTTGGATTAAAATGGCAATACGATTGTGACTTAGTACCTTCCCTTATACAGGAAACACGCCTCGGACACTAAGATGAAGATATTGAGTGAATTGTTTTCGCCATTTTTCCAGGACACAACTTCAAGAGCAGAGCTTTAAAGAGTCTGAATTAAAAAATAATGAGACATTATAACACGCTGACTCGGCCTCAAAATCCCATTTCCGAGGACCTAAGTTAAAAAATTTTCTGGGGGAGGATGTTCCCGAAACCCCCCTACAGGGGGTTCGTATCTTGAACCCCCATCTCTAAAATTCTCTATCCACCCGAACCTTTGACTGATGTTGACAAGCAATTGAAAAGCAGCCTTTCTTTTCTTGTTTCCAGCTGATTGATTACGGCGCCATTCTTCACCCGGGCTCGTACTTCAGAGATGCGTGGAATTGTATTGACGCCTTGGTCGTGAGCTGCGCCATTGCTTCACTTGTCATGGGGTAACAAATGCCGATTGCTTTAAATAAATGTTTCGTATGAATAAATAAATTGTTCTCCTCAGTTGATGCGTGGCACCTAAATGGCTATAAGCATTCGAAAGGAAATAAAAATTGAAAAATGTCAAAGTGTCATCTTGTGAAAAATCACAAACGTTTCGGGCAAAGCCCTTCTTCAGCGTGAAAACAGTTAAATGTTGGTTCGTGCGACCATAGTTAGTAGAGGCGACTACTAACTATGGCGCGACTGTTCATTTGAAAGTAACGTACGGAAGCTATTGATTGGGTGCAGTAACTGGATAGATTAGTGTCAACATCGCTCCTTCTCAAAAGGCGCCGAGAGAATAAATGGCCGCGTACAAATTGGGAACTGTTTGGGAGGAACTGAATTCCAGCTACACTGTGTGTCTTCTTCTGCAGTGTCTAGTTTGGCGTTCAGAATCCATCTTAGTTCTCCCAAGCCTTCAACATTCTTCTTTTTTCCTCGGTTTATTGTCATCTCTTTGACCTGAACTAACATCTCGTTTTTTATCTAAACTAACATGTGCTTGGATCTACCTAAACTAGTATTTTAAATGTCACTTTCTCTGATTTAGAAGCGATATTTCCTCATCAACGTAATTCTTGTTGCATGACGAGGCACTCTTATCGTTGAGTTGATTAACATGTGTTATATACAGGAATCAAGATCAATCTACCATCGACCCGGGATCCAAGAAAACCGTGAAAGTTTTGCGAGTTCTCAGGGTTCTTCGTCCACTCAAGGCCATCAACAAGGCCAAGAAATTGAAGGTACTTTTCCATCCGCATGGACTGAGTTGCTCATGATTCCAGTTTTTCTGCGGTTCCTGCCAAAATACTCATCAGATTTCATGGCAGTGAACGAACGAAACCACTCAGCTTGATGTTTCAGGCCAATGACTCAGAATCCCTGCCAAAGATTAGCCCATCAAATCTGACGTGCAAATACTTTCGAATGATAATTCCCCACGCCCCCTTCCCCTCGCCCCCTTCCCCTCGCCCCCTTCCCCTCGCCCCCTTCCCCCCTCCGTCCATGGGCTTATCCCTTGAAGAGGAGGATGACTTATTTTGATTTTAAGCTTCCTGTCGGGGAGCTTGTCTTGATTTTATGTCGTTCAGAGTAGAGTATGGCATATACTTTTGATTTGAGTTTACTATTCCCTGTACTTGTTTGTTAAAGTTTACCTTTCCCTGTTCTCGTATGTTAATGTACCTACGTGTTTTATGCGCAAAATCCCATTCGTTTACGATATGACTAGAGAGAGAATATCATCTTATTTTCTCTGTTTCTCCGCCACTCTAGGCTGTGTTCCAGTGTATGGTTTACTCACTGAAGAATGTTCTCAACATTTTGATCATCACCATTCTGTTTTTGTTCATCTTCTCTGTTATTGGAGTTCAGCTCTTCCAGGTAAGGAAGTAAAATGGACGCTAGTCTGAATATAAGACTCTGACTGTACAGCAGCATTGTCTTATGTTACTGGTCGGCAGTATGTGTAGTCTTATTTTATGTTAGCCCTATTTCAATAGAAACTTCAAATGTAAGGAATGTAGTGCCTGAGAAATTCAGAAAACATTCGCTTACGACTGATGCTATCAGTTATCTTCAGACTCGTGAAATCTATGCTAAATTTCCAAGGATTTTAAGTGAATTCTGATAGCGCAGGAATTGCGAATTGAAATTTCAAGTGAAAGCCCTTGTCATTAAATGATTTTGTTATACCTCCCAACTCAAATACGTTTTCGGATTGGAGGAGAGCGTGTCACGTGTCGTGGGTCAAAACTCACTAATTCCCTGGGGAAACAACAACTTTAACTTTCGACTAGCACGTGATAAGGGCGTGTTCTTTGAAACCGCGGCAAATTTTTGAGCCAGCTGGCCTCAAGCAAACGATTTCTTCGCAGTTTTTTTTTTCCATTTTTGAGTTGGGAGATATAACAACACACTTAATTGCTGGTTCCGCGGGAAACATTGAGTTTTGTTTTCCTGGGGGCCAGTCATTAAGTGCTTAATATTCCAACGAGTAAACAATACATTCCTAGATGTTTATTGTGTTTATTCAAGACAATCTCTAGGGCAACAATTGATGCACTTTGTATCTTTCAGGGGAAGTTTTTCAAATGTGATGACCCTTCGAAGATGACAAAGGAGGAGTGCCAGTAAGTTAGCTAGCTCCGTATGATCTTCACCCAAGTTCTCCCTATTAGTCTCTATACATTCTTATCACAATAGTTGGGAGGATTTGTCATTGCAATGAAGCTAAGGACCCTTAGAGCTACCACGAAAGCTCTCTCGCAAGCTAAGGATGTTGTTTTGGCTTGGATGAAGCATCGTGTTTGGTGCGGCATTCTTGTTTTTTATAGACGCGCGTATGTTGGTGACGCTTGGTACTAGCGCCTGGATTAGCCTTTGCTACATGCGGACATGCCTAGGCTCGATTACCAGCCGCTGTTCGGGAAAGGAGCCCGCGCTCCTTTCCGAAGTCTCTTCGGGGAGGAACGTAGACCGGACTCTCGAGAGCGGCGGAAATCGAGTCTAGGCGTGCCCAAATTTATGTATTTATAGTCTCGTTTATCTAAACAAAAGGTGTGCGTGTATTTGGATAACTTTCAAGCTTTCTCAATCTGATTTCTCGTTCAGTTTGTTATTACCCTATTGGTATTTTTGAAGCGGACACCCTCGGAACGCGAAAAAGGTGTCCGTAAGCGGAGCTGACCGTTTGCGAGGACGGTTAAGCTCTCATAAGCGGCCACGAGTGGTGAAAGGGATAGATTGCCACTTACGGAGCTTGCCCAGCTAACAATAAACATTGGGAATGCAAGAAATACCACCGTGTTAAATGATTGTGTTGTTGTTGTTGTTGTCGTTGTTGTTGTTTTATTGTCGTTTGCCATTGTAAACAGCACTGCATACTCTAGTACTAGGACTGAAGAACAAATCATAACTGCAATCAACATTAACAGTCCCACTGCAAAAATGCAGTCAAACAGTTTACAAATGTTTATGAGTATCTTTTACAGTTGGACTCAATTCCTTTCGGGTGTCCGCTTACGGGACTGAGCTCGAAAACACTGAAGGAAAAATGTGTAAATCGTAAGGCCTGAAAGTGTCCGCGGCCGCTTAAAGGAATGTCCGCTTACGGGAATGAAAAAATACAGATTTTGTTCAAACGGGGTTTTATGAAGGCGGTCTTAAGTGGAGCTGCCCGCTTACGACAGTGCCCGTCAAGACATCTTCCACTGAATTTGTGCCAAATTTAGTACGTAACCGCAAAATGATTTATTTGCAGGGGGCAATACTTTTCATATCCTGACTTGTCTGACCTGTCCAATGTCGAGGTAAGTGGTTCAATATTATTTTCATCGTATTTAGTGTTCAAATAAACTATACTTGCGAAGTGTAGATGGACAGGGCGACCTTAGACTGGAAATAAGCAGCAGTGTCGTACGCAGTGGGTGCCGTTTTCACATGAAAAATATGGCAGCTATTTTTAGTGTCATGAAACGCTCCTAGCGGAGAGACGCGTTGTGCATTGATTTTGGACATCCATTTTGTCTTTTAAAGGAAAAGCTATTAAAAAATGATAAATCAACGGATAAAATATTGACTGTGTCTGACCACATTTCCAAACTCTGAAAAGAGACTTGAAACTACGATGCGCAGCAGAATATTTGAAGTACTTGGAAATTATTTAAACTTGAAAATAGTTAATTTGCAGAGAAGAACTTAAAACTTCACCAACTAATTCTTAAGCTTGTGATTTCTTTCCAGATCAAGGAACGCTCCTGGGAAGGACAAGACTATAATTTTGACAATGTGTTCTATGCAATGTTATCGTTGTTTACATCATCAACTGGAGAAGGCTGGCCAGCGTAAGAGCTTTTGTAATCTTGTGTATGCTCATAAGGCTACCAAGCCATTTGTTTTATAGTAACCATGAAGAGGAAAGGTGATTGAGAGTCGTACAGTCACCTTCCTCACTATCGTCTTCTGTGGTCGCCCATGATAAAGTCTGCTTTCGAGCCAAGTGGTCCGGCTGGCCAGCGCGACTATCTCTGGTATTTGTGGCATGGAGCGACTTGGAGCATTTCTACTCCCCCGTGGGTGGGATGCTAGTCCATCTCAGGGCCTCTATGTCGGCTTCCAAAAGACAAGGAAATCAGTCATTTACTTGACAGGAGAAAAATTGTGACACAGGAAAATTACGAAAATAATGTTGCTCCGTTTTTTTTTCCTGGGGGCTTACTTTCGAGGCTGTAAAAGGCCTTGTTATCTGACGGAATTTTGCTTTCCAAAAATGGTGCAATTCTGTGAACAAACTGGAACCACATGAAATACAAAAACGGCACCGTAGAAGGCTTTCACCCAAGAAATTATATTGTTCTTCAAGAGCTATGTCCATTTGATTATATTCAATCTTAGGGCTTATTAGCGGCATTTTTTTTGTCTGTGTGTGTGTCTTCGATTGTGGGAGCTTATTTTTTCAATGGCTTGTTTTCTGGACGGGCAAGAGGGGCGCGTACTTATGGCCGTTCACCGGTCATATTTTTGTACTTACCTTTTTTTCTTTCATTCTCTTTTAGCCTAATGCAAGCCTCCATTGACACAACCGCCGTCGACCGTGGACCAATCGTCGACAACAAAATCGAGATCGCGCTCTTCTACATTTTCTTCGTTGTAGTTTTCTCGTTTTTCTTCATCAACATTTTCGTAGCACTTATTATCCTTACCTTTCAAGAACAGGGAGAGAAGGACCAGGGTGACTGCGAACTGGACAGAAATCAGGTGAGAAGGATGCGTGACAAGCGCCATTGCGTGAAACAAGGAATGCGTGCAGCAACAATGCCTGATACATCTTGGATTTAGTTTTCCTTCAAGAACCTAACAGCGTTACGTGTAGTTGTAATTAATCAAGTATTATGGTAAAATAAAATTGAGATGTCTAGGAGAGAATGACTGGGTTAGCTGGTCTCTGCCATCCATATGAATCATTCCAAGTCTATTTTTAGATTGATCAGCATCCATTGTGAGGCTTTAACTTTTGCCACGCGGTTAGAAGACTCTTCAATGTAATAAGCTTTTGTCTGTGGATTTAAAGAAGCAAACGAGCATATGAAAGATTTTGTTATGTTGAAATATGCGGCCTAATGTATTCTTTTGTGCTACGTTTTCCATCCTTGTTTGTTAGCGGGATTGTCTTCATTTTGCCATCGTGGCTAAACCTTCTGAAAGATTCATGCCTCAAGATCCCAACACGTGGCAGTACCGTATTTGGAGAATCGTGGATTCCAGTCCCTTTGAGTTTTTCATCATGATACTCATTGCTCTAAACACCCTCATTCTTACCATGAAGGTCAGTTCTGGGTTTAACGTAACTTCTTCTTAGTAACGAGCAGAAAGGTTCTGCTGGCCGGTATTGTGTGATTTGAATACGAAAGTCTTAAAATGTGGTTTGTGTTTGGAAGTTTGCTTATAGTGCTCTCTATGACCATTACTATAGGTAAGTTGAGCATGAAAGCTGGTCTCAGCAGCTACCTTCTAGGAGGAAATGTCGAGAAAATCAAAGGTTTTAAGGTGTTTCCCAAGAATTAACGCCAACCTAATCAAGCGACATGAAACATGCGCACATCTTTGCGGCAAGAGCAATTGTGAGAGAAATCTGAAGTTTCAGTGACATCAGAAATCTTTTAAATGTAGAGGTCCACACGATGCAGGAAAAAAAATGTCTTTCTGTAAGATGCTGGTGTTAGGCGGCACTTCAAGTCAAATAAAAACTGAATGTCAGCCTGACATGACAACCGGGCTGGTTTATTGAAGCCTATATTTCGACTTACAACATAAATCTGTCACAAGGCCAGGGCTATGATGAAAGAAAATACTTTTTGCGATAACTGCAGAAATTCTCACGCGCTCATTGGCTAATTTTTATTGTCAATATGCGTACAGACAAATGAATTTATAAATCATGCGATGCGTCAAACGAGCGAGAGCGGACAATTTGACAATTTGTTATCGTAAAAAACAAATTGATGTCAATTTTTCATGCATCTGTCCTGTTATTGACAATGAATTTCGTCATAACATTGTCAAAGTGGTCTGAGGATCCACTCGGCTATCGGCTCATGGATCCACAGCTACTTTGACAATGTCATGACGAAATTCATTGTCAATAACAGGACAGATGCATTAAAAACTGACGTCAATTTGTTAAATGACAGTTCCTTAAATCTAAATTTTGAAAATAGCATGAATGGTGAAGATAAACTAATAACGAAGTAAATTGAGAGGAGTGCATACCATTTGTGGAAAGCAGTAGTTTTCAATTTAAATTTTTGCCGGCAAACAATTACAGTGTGCTCAAGATAATATTTTTCTTTTTTTTGTTTTGTAATCAGTTTGATGACGAGCCTCCCCTGTATCGAGAGATTCTTGACCTGTTCAACACGATATTTACCTTCATGTTCACGGGAGAGGCTATCTTGAAACTATTTGCCTTCCGAACGGTAAGTCTTTGCACGGAACATTACTAAATGGCCGTGCAACATGCTATGAAGACGAAAATTCTAATCTTTCTATTATTACTTACAATATTGTCCTTTAATACTACTTACAAATGGCGATACAATACTTAATAATGCACAACAGTTTACAATGTCTTGTTAACACCGTTTTATAGCTCAAAAGACCCAAAATAATGTACAAGGACACTACTTACGTTAACACTAAGAAAAATGCACACTAAATACTAGGACTGAAAACTAACGCTAATTACAGAACTACTTTACACTGCTCTTTACACTGCTAAAGCTTACAGGATACACAAGACAGAAAAACATTATTTTACAACATGTAGTACAGGCTAGCTCTGGGATATGGCACTAGTTGTTCCAATTCAAATTGTTTTCAATTTCTTGTATTCATTGAGAAAGAAATGACTCATTTCGTGACAGAGAGAATTGTTTGCAGATGAAGCATATGGTGCATTTTAACCAGAAACGCTTGTTACAATCCTGATCTTCTTTTTAACTATTCTTCCAAGAATTATTTCCGAGACAGCTGGAACGTGTTCGACTTCATAATCGTCCTTGGAAGTTTGTTGGACTTTGCTCTTAGCAGGATCCAGGTGAGGCTCGTCAACTATCACGCGATAGAAATCGAGAGTGAATAATCTAATTCTTTTAGTATAAATCTACAAGTCGTTCAAAATCCTCTTCACAGACAATTCGAAAACACCAAGAAGGGAACGTCATTTCGTTAACAAGGATACACTGCAACGCCATCTCTATCTATCACAGAATAGATAGTGAGTAGCGTAGCCAATCATAGAACGGCATTCGTGATAGAACGCTGGTAGACTTATACTAAATATGGATAGAAGAAATAGGACACTTACACCACCTTGAGAAGTGGATTTGATTTCTAGCAATGTTAACAGTCTAGTGGCCGCCTAAGCAAGAGGTCTATAGTAAATTTTACCCCAATCACGTGACTTTGTTTACTTACAGTCTGATGAGTCTGACTCGATGCCCTTCGACCCTAGTCTCTTCCGTCTCTTCCGAGCGGCTAGGCTGATCAAGCTGTTAAGGCAGGGTTACACAATCAGAATCTTGTTGTGGACGTTTCTGCAGTCATTTAAGGTAAAGCGAGAATCGCATTAATTAACAAGTCTGCCATCAAATGAGTTTAAGCTCCCTTCTTTTGGTTGTTGTTTTTGGAAAAAAAAAACTTCAAGCTGGTACCCTGTGTAATGTGGTTAGACGGGAATAATAAAAATTTCTTTTTACGATGTCAAAATATGTACAGCTAACCGTTGGCGAGAATATTAAATGTCGCCTTATCGTATTGTGAAAATGTCGTAATGTCAAAATGTCAAAGTGTCATGGTGTCATAATGTCATAATTTTATAATGTCAAAATGTAATATTGTCAGAATGTCAGAAGGAATGTCTGCCAGCCAGCAAGGAGAATTTGTATTACGATCTTGGACATGGCAATATTGGAAGTATGTCAGTTTACTGATTAGACGTATGTGTTGTGTTCTAGGCGTTACCTTACGTTGGTATGCTCATTGGACTTTTGTTCTTTATCTATGCAGTCATCGGGATGCAGGTACGTTTAATGCGGAAGAATGTGTTCTTGGTTACTGAGGTATATTTTGACTGGGCGAACGCAAGTATCTTTGTTTTTTTTGTTTTTTTCTTGAGCGAGTGAGCGCTTTCTTGGATTCGGATTTTGGGTGACCAGCTAGTGTGTGTATTTTCAATTTATATATTATATTTATCTTGTAAACTTACAGTACAATTAAACGTTGTCTCGTTGTTCATGTTGGGGTAGGGGCAAGGCTCCTACCCGTCTCCTCTTCGCCTCGTCCTGCCCTGGCTTCCCCTTTTCGTTTTGCGACTCCAAGATGGCGGCAAGAAAGGCGACCGGATTGTTAAGCTCTCAGCAGAATAAACGTCAAGCCAAAACGCCTGCAAGTGACTGAGCTTTGTTTTGATCCCACCTAGAAGATCCCCTTAAAGTCGCAATCCTGTCTTTGAAAGTGTAGCTTCACATGATTATGACTGTCTTGAAAGAGACTAATGGTAAGAAAGATGAAATTAACTAACTATTGCTTCATGCAGATGTTCGGTCAAATCACTATTGATAACGCAGAACGCGGCGAGCCTTGGGATCAGATTGCAAGTCGAAATAACTTCCAGTCATTTCCTGAAGCCATTCAAGTTCTTTTCAGGTATGCACAGTAGATCGTCACGCCACACATTTACTTGAAGATTTGAGTGTCACGCCAATGACCATCCTCGGAGACCCAGGGGCAGACAGTGGGGGCGAGAGCCAATCGAAACAACAGGAAAAACTGCGGTTTTTTTCAATCTGTTCGACTTTCTCTCGCTCCCACTGTCTGCCCTTGGGTCTTCGAGGATGGTCAATGACGTACAGATCATTGTTATCTTGTCTCTGTGTTGAGGTTTTGTTTTTACAACTTCAACCCTAAAGCAACTGGATCTTGAGTTCTTTGTGTTCTTGGGATCACATTTATAAATAGATTCCATGTTGCTGTGCGTCTGTGTAGTAATTGATCACAGGTGATGAGGTAGGAACAAAAAAGTGGCACACAAGGCGATAGCCGAGCCGTGTGTCACTTATGTTTTTACCACATTTTGGCGTCTTCTGTGATCAGTTCCTGAACAGACGCACGGCAGCTTGGAATCTGTCTGTTTTATAGAATAAAGAAACAAATATTAATGACGTCATCTATACGTCTGTCCTCCATTAGATCACAAGTAAGAACCAATCTCACTGCGAGAATAATTTGACATATTACCTTATTCTTACTAATTTTCTCGCGTTCTATATTTCGCGATTGTCGCGTCTTGGAAAAAAAATCGCGAAAATTAACACGCGAAATGTAATCCATATTATGTAAGAAAACAATTCGTGGATTTTAAGTATTCTGAGCCACAGGCTTGTTGGTAATTTTTCAATTTATGTCCATGAGTCTTTGACATGCTCTTGTTTTCAACCTGTTAGCACCCTTCCTCCGATTCACTGTGATCTTCAGCTGGTAAATCCGCCAAAACCGCTTTAGTAGAGTCATCCGTTTCCCCATTTGTAGTGAAACGGGGCCCCTCGGCTTAGAATTTGGGAGACTTCAGCAATGGTAAAACCGCGAAATTAAATCTAATTGTTTACAGTTTTTTCCTGGAATCTGGCAAATTAGTACTCGCAAAATACAGCTTCCGAGTTTTCGCGAAATTAAGTACGCCCGAAAATTAGTTAGAATAAGGTATAGCAACCAAAAGAGATCATGCTGTTGCGTGACTTAGAGTCCTTTCCTTGCCTTGTAGGTCCGCAACAGGTGAAAACTGGCAGCTCATAATGTTGGCGTGTACAGCTGATGCAGATTGTCAAGATAAAGAGGGCAAATGTGGCAGTGCATTTGCGTATTTATACTTCATCTCCTTCATTTTCTTTTGTTCTTTTCTGGTAAGTTATTGTACTACTAAAAAGGTGGACATTTTAGTTTAAATGGTTATAGAGTGTTTATGTAACAAGTATAGAGGTGACTGGATTGATTAATCGACCGATAGAGCAGTAGGTTCATTCATTCGGAATTCTGTGTGCCGAGAGAAAGCAACAATCTCCTTTGATTTTGTTGACAGCTTCTGAATCTTTTCGTGGCTGTCATCATGGACAACTTTGAATACCTAACACGTGATGAGTCCATTCTTGGCCCACACCACCTGGACGAGTTTGTGCGGGTGTGGTCTGAGTTCGACCCTGGAGCCACGTAAGTTCCTCTCTTGTGTTACGTCAGTTCTTAAGGTGGCTGACTACAGTTTTCAGCTCTTTCCATCGCTTATATCTTGATGGATCAGTGTTATCACTCATTGATTTTATAATCCTGCGATAATGATATCACACAAGTTCCCAATCATTGGTAAACAAGTAAATAACATGTTACCATCGCAACAGTGCAATTTGTTAAAACGCCCTTAATGTAGGTTAATTGTTTACAAATAAAAAATTAGCCCGGTGACCCCCATTTTTTATAATCGAATTGTGGTAACCGTGATAAAAAGCAACTTTTTGCAAAGGTTTAAAAAAAATCTAAAGACGGGGTTCAGAGCCAGACTGACTGACTGACTGATTGGGTTGTGTGTTTGTTTTTTTTTTTTTTTGGTTTATTTGTTTGTTTGTTGCTATCACCATTCAGGGGCCGCATCAAGCACACTGAAGTATGTCAATTGTTACGACAAATGTCTCCACCAATTGGAATAGGCAAGAAATGTCCAAAGATCGTTGCTTACAAGGTAAGTAAGAAGAAACTTTTTACTATTTGTAAGATTTAACCGGAGAAGTGACTGTCAGTCGGGCAATTTACAGCCAAGAGCACACTTACACAAAACTCTCTATTATTTTATTGTCACGCATAAGGCACTGGGGAAACTTTGAAATGTGGCTACATGACTTATCTGACTTCTGTTGGCTCTTTTTCAGCGCCTGATCAAGATGAACATGCCGCTGTTCCCAGACAACACGGTCACCTTTACTGCTACTTTGTTTGCACTGGTGCGGACCTCGCTTAAGATTATGACCGAGAAAAGTAAGAACTGGCAATTTCAAATAAGAACCTTACCCCTGTATATGTACTTGTTATGTTGACTGGGATTTACAGTGTACACAGTAAAAGCTTAATCAACACCCTTTTCAAGGCCAGCCTGCGTTGCAGCCGGACGTGTCATAAAACCCCGATATAGTACCCGGCGGTTTAGACTGTCTGCGACGCAGGCTATTCAAGGCCTGCTTTCAAGGCGTTTTACGAATCATGTATCGGAAATAGATGTTGGAGACTGTTTTCATGTTTATTCAACAAAACGCGTTAAGACTGTCTTAATTCTGATTGTCGTAATTCTAATTCTCGGCTTGAAATCAGAGGATTTCATAACGTTTAGACAGTTTATTGCATTTGGCGCCAGGAATAAGTTTTGGCGGGAACAATTCTTGTGAGGTGACTTATGACCGCTTTGTGAAAGAAGCATTTTCGGCATTTTGGGGAGCAAGGATGGCGCAGTGGTGAGAGCGCTCGCCTCCCACCAATGTGGCCTGGGTTCGATTCCGGCCCAGTGCCATATGTGGGTTGCGTTTGTTGTTGGTTCTCGCCTTGCTCCGAGGGTTTTTCTCCTGGTTCTCCGGTTTTCCTCTCTCCACAAAAACCAAGACTCCAAATTCCATTTCAACCAGGACAGAGGACCCGCATGTAAACCAGCTAAGGCTGATTTGGCTTCCTCTCTAATTAATGTAATTTTGTTTGTTTATAAAAGTCTAAAAGCTTGTCCAAACTGTTCTCGTGATCGCTGTTAATTATGTGGACTTACAGGAGCGTCCAAAAATCCGAGGCTGTTGGGACACCCGCTTCCTGCGTGGATTGTGTAGCTGTTTAACTCTGTGTAACTGTGCTACAGACCTCTGTGTAACATTGTTGCGCTTCTTTCCAGATAATCTGAAGGAGAACGATAAAGAACTGAGAGCTATGCTAAAGAGAGTCTGGCCTAAACTCACCAAGAAGACCTTGGACAGAGTAGTACCCAAGCCCCCCAGTCTGATCAACAATGGTAAATGTACGCGTAAAAAATCTGAGCTGTATTTTGTCAAATATTTTAACATACAATCAGTAGGAACACCACCCTAAAGTTGTTCCGTTTGGTAATCAACTGAGACACATTGGTCTGCGCCTCTGCGGAGATTTTTCCCTAGACACATTGACAAGAAATGGCGATTCTGTGCTGACTTAGAATTTGCAGTTGAATTGCAAACGAAACCCGAGACAAAGAATAATTTCTTGCCGAGAGGTTCGGAAGTAGATGTGAAGAATCGATAACCAACTCCTTGTAGATAGATCATACCGACTGGTTTTAACTGTACTCGTTCAATTGAACAAGCGGTACCTAAGTTTTCTTCAAGGGATTTTAAAAACCAAACTTGCTAGCTGATGATAACGACATTTCCTCGACCGCGTTACACACTGGATTAAAGAACAGTTTTTAGAAGAACTGTCTAATTTCTTTCGCGCTGATTGGCTCACTTTTATCATCAATAAGAGTACAGACGGATAAATTTTAATTTATACAAGCTTTCAAGTTCAACTTTCAGCTGTCGAACTGTCAACTTTTTAACCAATGAGATTTTATCGACCTTTTTAAGTAGCCAATCAAAAAGCGAGAAAAGTTATTGACAATGTTCGAGTCATTTTGAATAAAATTCACTTATCTTTGTTTACGGCAAGTTTACGGCGTCTTTTCCCCTCATTTTTTCCCGGAATTTGACCATTTTGGGGTCTTGTTGATGTAAAAAACAAATTGACGTCAGTTTTTTATGCGTCTGTCCCCTTATTGACGATAAATTTCGTCATAGCATTGTCAAAGTTCACTGCGTAACCACAACCACTTTAAGAATGTTATGACGCAATTTATCGTCATTAAGAGGACAGACGCATAAAAAAACTGACGTCAATTTGTTAAATGTTTGTAATATTGTGGGAGGCGCAATGGTCTACTAGTTAGCGCACTGAGATCCGTGTAGACAGTCTGGGTTTGTGTTGTTGGGCAAGCCGGACACTTTACCCCCACAGTGCCTCTCTCCACCCGGTTGTATAAATGAGTACCGGCGAATTTAATGCAGGGGACTAGCATCCCATCCATGGGGGAGTAGAAATACTTCTAGTTACTTCGTACTACGAAAACCGTAGACGTAGGCAGTTAGTTTGTCCAGAATGAATGTCCACAGTTTAATTTCACTTGGATAAAACGTTTCTGTGCCATTTCCTTTCTCAGCGAATCAAGTGAACCAGCAGCCGCAAATGACAGTGGGTAAGATATACTGCGCCAAACTAATCTACGAAAACTACAAGTTCATGAGACGGAAAGGACAAGCTCAGTCCAGAGTGAGTTTACTTTACTAAGTAATAAAATGCGGCCTGTTCCTGTAACTCTGTTGGTGGGTGGGGGGGAGGGTTTAATTCGGGCTCACTCGCTCACGTGATTCACGCTCACTCACGTGGCTTCCTCGATGTGCATCACGAAGACCCTTCTTGTAGCACGTGAACATCTTTTCGCGTCGTTCACGTGTTGTTCGCGTGATATAGTCAAGCGTACCGTGAGGCACATATGTAGCCGGCCACGTTTGTGAAGTAGAGTTGCGATTGTGCGATCGTTGCTCAGAGGAAAGCGTGAAGATACCCTAAGGAATCGTCACCTGCTCGAAAAATTATTACTTGGCTTGTTTTCATGCCTATGTTGTTTTCGTTTCTCGAGTTATGTTCCAGTATGAAGCAGAAAAAGTGTTTATTTGATGACTTCATGAACATGTCTTTGCTACATTCAAAGTTTGATCGCAGTCAGTTTTTCGTTGCATGACTCAATAGGAACATAGGTTTTGTTTTACACTTCAAGAAATAGGTGGCAACCAAAGTGGTCTGATATATTTTTTTAAATTTTTTTTTTTGTCTTTCTGAGGGAGGGGTTCCTGTTATCTCAATAGAAACTGCCAGGCAAACATATCTCGTTGTTCCACTGAATTCCCTTCTTGTCGAATTTACGTAAGCTGTAGTTTAGTCTCACTGTGTTTCTTCTTACTCTGTTGTTTTTATTTTGCCAGTTGGCCTCAAAAGTTTTGATTTTTATCTTACTTGCCTATGGATAAAATACAGTTCCCTAATTGCTAAAACAAACTTCACCTAGATATTCTTAATCTTTAACATAAACGATAAAAACTAAAATAAAACAGCGTCAATTGTGAAAAAGTATTTTAGCAAATTAACTAATAAATGACGTCTCCCTATTTCCCTTGACTGGCATCGACCGCTGGCAAAGGGGAACGAGGACTCTAGTTAACCATAACACAGTCGAAAAGACTTTTATAAACTTTATTTAAAACAACGTTAAACCTAAACGTAAAAACACCATATTTCTTGGCGTATCATTTTTGTAAAATAAAACTCATTAAAATTGTGTAAACAAATCAATCTCGTTTCCAGGCCCTTTACTGATCTCGTGCCAGTAAGAACGGATGTGCAGAAGGAGCCTGGAAACATGTCACTAAATAAGTTAAAATTTGCCCTAAACAACGGAAACTGCTAATGATACTAACAGTTGAAGATTTTTGAACTACTTATCCTCACCTCTTTCCTTTCTTTCTCTTTTTCTTGGAGCAGGATTCAGATCAGGTGGGTCTCACTTCAACTTCTCTACCGTGCCTGTGTTCCATCTTTGTCTGTTGCATAGGAGCTTTAAGGACACCACGTTGATATGTCAGTTTCAACGTGAATAGCCATCGGTTTTCACTGAATTTGCTTGTGATCCTAACGAATTTGATTAGATTCACAGTTGAGGTCCGATCTTGTGACAATCCAGTTTTCCAGAACCTCTGAGTATTCAAAACTATTTCACTTAACTTTTCTCGTGCAGATAACATTGATAGCGCACTTTGATTTCATTACGTATACTGATCAAAATCGAGTAGACAAAAATGGACAATGATCAAACATGCTAGCCAAGCGCTTTTCAGACAAGTTAAAAGTAAACTTATTATTGTTATGCAAACTTCAGAAGTTGACCTTTTGCAATTCTCTATATCATCTCATTTCTCACTCCACTACTCCTCCTTTTCTCTATTTTTCTATTTTTTCCTCTTCCTCACTATCGACTGGCGTTGATTTCTTAGGGAACTGTTCTGAGTCGATTTGTCGGAGGACCTGCGTTCCAGAAATTCCGACGAGATAACGACCCTGAACTGGGCGAGGTACAGAAGTATTGACATTCTCACGCATGCGCTGTCTTATCTCGTTTGCTCACCTATATCTCTGTTACTACGAACCTTTGAATGTTAATCAGTCACGTGACCATCTTGTTTTGATCTCTTTACTATAAATAATGTGTTAAGCTTTTTAACTTTGTTAAACTGAATAACCTTGCCCAATTTAACAATTAAAAAGCAGAATTATTTAACTTTAACTTTTCAATTATAAAATGGTACAAGCTAATATAACATAAACTGACATATCCCTTGCAAACGTTTTCCGTCAGAGAACCAATTTTAGTGAGCAGCATGTTTAAGTATTAAATTATTTAACGCTTCTCCTGTAGAAGTGGCGTGACCAAAGAATGGTCACACCATTTTGTCACCTAACGTGACTTCAGCTGTGCAACAGCAGTGCAGATTGTAGTTCTCTGAAAACGGATGCATGGGAAACAAATTAATTACTAAAGAATTGATTAGGTAGCTGATTAATCCCCTTGACACTATAAAATAAGTCGCTTTATTCCTTGTCAACTTGTTTGTTCAAAGTTTTAATATTTTGTTTCATAATCACTTAGCTTAATCCTCTTTTCTCTTTTCACACATGTTGGTTTTTTTTATCTACTGACATCATGAGCCTCTCATTTCTTCGTCATTGAGCGTGTCTTATTGTTTTTCTGTGACCGCTCGCCTACCCCGCCCCACCCCGCCCCACTCCCTTTTTAAATCAATTATGCCTCAATCTGAATGAACCTGCGATGTCATGTCCAACCCGCTGCGCTTATGAAAGATGGCTTCTATTTGTTTTCGTTGTCTTTTTAGCTGTGGTTTGTAAAAGTTCAATTTGTCATTTGCGAATGTGAAGAAAAAGTTGTCAAATTGATCTTTCAAATCCCTGATCCATATGATCTCAGAAAATATGTACAAAAAATTGTAGAGAATTGGACTTAAGGCCTGGATTTCACTAGCGACACAAGTACAAGCGCAAGCACGAACACAAGCAATCAAGTGAAAACGAAATTCGACGCAAACACAGGCACAAGCGAAATATCCGAACCTTCCAAACTGTTTAGGCGCGAGGTAGTCTGGATTCAGTGTTTTCATTGTCCAAACATAACCATGTGTGGTAAAGATCCTTGTGCTTGTGTTATGCGTGAGCGGTATTTCGTTTTCACTTGTTGCAGCGCAAACGCAAGCATAAGCGCAAATACAAGAAAGAAAAGGAAAAATTTTGATCCTTGTGCTTGCGCTTGTGCTCATACCTGTGTCAAGGCCGCTTTCACGGTGAAATACGAATTGTTGTGCTTGCGCTTGAGCTTGCGTCGATAGTGTTTTGAAACCAGGCTTAACGGTAAAATGCAGTTTGTTTATCTGCGTGAGAAAAGGCATATGAGAAGTTTAGGTTTTAGTGCATGTACATTAAAGCTTTAATCTTAGGGGCTGTTTGTTTGCAAACGCATTCAGCCCAAACAGTGAGTAGGGTAACATTATACAAGCAGTCGTGTTCGTTCTAACAATTAAGAAACAGCGAGGGAAGTGGTCTGATTCTCCCGACCTCTGCCACAAGAAATGTATGGGTGAAGGTATGGAGAATTTGTTTTTGATGTGTTAACTTGTGTGTGGTAGGGTGTTCCGATGCAAGACGTTGCTATTAGTTTAGCTGATGGTCCTTATCACTCTGGCTCAGCTCAAGCTCTGTATCACCCTAACCACCAGGTACGTACAGCATTTAAAAACACACTAGAATGTTTGGCAGCGGGAAGCTCATGGGCAATAAAAAGGAAGCTATGAAGATATGATTAATCATCGCAGTTATTTACACAACTTAAGCAGTTGTGAAATTAAAGCCTGAAAAAAAATTCAGGCCTGAACAGGATTCGAACCCATGACCTCTGCGATACCGGTGCAGTGTCCTGGCAACTGAGCTTTCAAGCCAACTGGGAGCTGGTCACACTCGATCGTGTCTTCATATCTTTCTCCGCAGTTCAAATATATGATCTTTCATATATTCACTTATAAAAAGGAAGCTCTCTGGAAAACGACAGTTCGCCCTGCTAATCTTCGCTTTAGATTTTCACGGACCCTGGTTTTTATGTATTTTTTTCGTACGCTTTTAGTCATCCTTACATCCCAATTTGCCCCCATTTGAGGGTTTTTTGGTTCGTTATACAATCTCTTATACCGTCACGCAATAATCGCCTGCGCCTGCGTTTTAAGCTTTATGACGTATCTTGGTGCCGACAGGCTGGCGTACTTGTGTTCCGCTCTTCTTGCTGCTGCCGCCGCTGCTGCTGCTCTTGTGTTGTTGTTGTTGTTGTTGTTGTTGTTGTTGTTGTTGTTGTTGTTGTTGCTCTTCATGCTTGGTATATACGTACGTAATTGCAGCACCAAGTTTCCTGTGGGAATATCAAGCACTTAATAACTGACCCCAAGGGAAGCAGTGAGTTTTGTTTCACCGAGACCCTCAATGTCCTCAATGTCCCCAGAGGCGAAGGTCGAGGGGAAACAAAGCTCATTATTTCCTGCGGAGCCAGTCATTAAGTGCTTTGTTATACAAAAATTGAAAACAAAAACTGCGAAAAATCGTTTGCTTAACGCCGACTGGCACAGAAATTTGCCGCAGTTTCAAGGAGCACGACCTGATCACGTGCGAGTAGAAAGTTTAAATTGTTGTTTCCCTAGGGAGTTAGTGAGTTTTGACCAACGGCACGTGACACGTTCTCCTCCAATCGGAAAACGTATTTGAGTTTGGAGGTATAAACAAACAAATTTGTTATACCTCCCATTTGTTATATCTCAATGTTCCATTGAGGGTCTCGGGGAAACAAAACTAACTGTTTCCCTTGGGGCCAGTCATTAAGTGCTTATCATTTCCATAGGTAATCGTATGAATGCCAGTGCAATTAGGGATTTACGCTACTAGTGATATTTGAAAATTCTCTCAAAATTTCACGAGCCTTTATATACTAGTAGTGTAAATACTCAATTGCTCGAGCTTTCATACTGGATTAGTCATTTATTATATGACTGAGAAAATAATGAAAACGCGCAATTTGCAATGTAGTGCAAATTAATAATTAACGATTAATTGGCCTACTCTCAGCCAATCACAATGAAGTAATTTTCTCAGTCATACAATAAATCTCTTAATTCACGAGAGTATTTTTTCCGAAGGGAAGAACTCTTTCTTTCTGTTCATATTTTAACTTTTTCACTGTAGCAAATGGATAGTCCGTCCCGATCCCGCTACCGTCAAAACACACCTGTTGCTCACCGCTCTACCACCTCCCTTAACGAAGGACGAGGTCCTGGGGTGACCACGGCTCTAGTCGGTCCTCATCGGCGACAGCTACCTCAGACTCCTGGTTCACGCACTGGCTCTCAACTCTCTTTGACCGGGAAAGCACCGGCTCTGCCTGAGAACCGGGGTGACAGTGTTCTGGAGAACGGCTATCATCCGAATATGAACCAGCATATTGCTATGGCGATACGAAGTGGACAGAGCCCTTATGCAATTTACGGTCTAGAGGAAATGGGCGATGAAGATGACTGGTGCTAGCATTTATATTCACGTGCCAACCACGTGCTAAAAAAAAATACATTCACACTCAATAAATTTTTGTGACCACTCGCATGCGGGCGATTCGTGCTGGTCACGTGGCGAGGACAGTCATAGATGGTCTTTTCGGCACTTGACGAGATTCCTTTTGAGGTTTACGAATTTTAACTTGCCGTATGACTTCAACGAAAGGGAATACAAAGAAACAATGTTGGAAGGGCTCCTTCATTAATTTGCAACGTATATTCCTTCAGCCTTCCTTCAAAGACGAGAAGTAGTGGTGTCCTCTTTGGCAACACACCATTTAATTGCCAAGTTTTGTAAACCTCTTCGTGCCGCGTTCTCCATGAAACAGACTTCAAGCAAGAATTGGAGGAAATAAACGCACTTTACTAAAGCTAAGTTGAATTATTGGGAGGAGAATAATGAACTCCAGATGGAAATTCCTGTGTAGCTGCTTTGCCGCCTGCGCAAGAGCCACGCCGCAGATTTGTTTGCTTTTGATAACAAATTTTGCAAGCTTTTCTTTACTTGTTTATTTATTTACTTATTTATTTCATAATTATGGACGTTTCAGATGAACTAAACGCAACGAATATAGTATATCTTGTGTAGAAAAAGCGATGAATTATTAGACATTATACAGGAAATGAAGCTCGCTTGAGATACGGTAGCAGTTTTTTTTTTTGGTTTTCTTTTTTAAAAGGGTTGTGATGCAGAGGTTGACCTTAAAAAGTTTTTAATCTTAGACAGAGCTTGACGTTTGTTCAAACATATACCCATCTACTGCTAATAGATTTGAACATTTGAGATATTTTTCCTTTACGTTGTAACTGCTCATGAGGTTATACTTGGTTTAAAATGCTTGTAATGTTAAACCTTGGAGTGGTTCTTGATGACTGTTTTAAAGACCCAAATCCAAAGCAATCACACGTGGCCAATCACAGCAAACAATGATAACGCAACGAGCCAATCACAACTCGAAGAATGAACGTGCCGCGGCTATCAAGCGCGGGAAAACGCACCGGTTCACGTCACAATTGGGTTTTGGTTTCTCTTCGGATTGGTTGAGAAAAAAGCATGCTTGCTATGATTGGTTGATTCAGAAAAAGTGAAACCCAACAAAAACGAACTTAATTTTTACAGTCAATCTAAAACTGCTCTAATGTTTGTTGCAAATGTGCTCGTTATGTTTTGGAACGGTGGCAAGATGTAATGCTACTTGCTACTTGATGTAAGGACTCGTGAATGTTCTCCGCAGTCAGACTGGATATGTTCCTAGCAAAGCATTGAACGACTCGTGTACCTATTACACTTGACGACATCAGACAAGGGGAATATTGGTCCTTGTTTGCTACTTAACAAAATTGATTTTTGTTTTAATATTGCCTTTCTGATATAGTAGTTTATAAAATTGTAAATCATCACTTTTAGCAGATTTTAATGCAAGCTAGTATGGAACAGTGTAGCAGGCGTTTTGAAGTTTAGAGTTCCTTTTATAAACCGTTATTCCACTTTTAGACCAAATTCACACAAAGAGCCGTGACAAATATTAATTTTTTAACTACTGTTGTTATTATTATTATCATTGTTATTATCTTTGATAGGAGAAATTACTCAATAATATATTAAAAGCGTCGATAGAAGAATGTTATCCTGTACACAGTACAATTTATTTATAATAATGATGTTATTGTAAAATGACTTATTTATGGCTACATTGCTTTTGAAGCACACACACACTTCATAGTTTCAAATAATGTTCTTATTGTAAATAAAGCAAATATGTGAGGATTCTTTCAGACACGAGTAAAATTCAGATTTGTTTTGGAGAAAGAATAAATTGCTACCTTGTGACCGCTGCATGTGGTGATTATTCTATGAAGAGCTCATCCTCGTTCCCAGATCCTTCGTCGCTTTTGGTCACGTGGTTGGTGAAACGACATTTCATAGCGACAGTGGTTGATTTAGGGAAGGGGCCCTTTTGGGTAAAAAAAAATCGCAGAGTCAAGCAAAAAACATCACCATCCCCTCCCCCCCCCCCCTCTTCCCCGTCCCCCGCTTAGCGCGAGGTCTGGTGGATTCGCTACTGAACGAGTAGCACTGCGGAGGAGAATGTCAACCTTTGCCAGTCGTTACATTTCAATCGCTGGATGAGGAAAAGAATAATTCAGCAAGATTTTTTCCAACTTTGAGCTGTACATAGCGCGTGAAACGCGAAATTTGCCAAGAGCGTTACCTGAGGCCCCGTCCACACTGCGGCAGAGAAATTTGAAAACACTACAATAACCGGTGATTTCGGATGTGGTTGAGGAAACCTCGGTCAGAGAAATCACATGATTATCGTGACGCTATCGTTTTCGTTAAGCTCCGTTTTCAAAATGTTTTCCGTCCATACAAGAACGCGAAGCAGGAGTTTTCAAATTCCTCCGGTTTGAACGATGCTTTCGAAAAGTTCCGCTCTCGTGACAGATTTGTGGGGACGATCGGCCTCACTGTAGAAAAAAAAAGCTGCGTGTTCAAACTACTTCGGCGTAAAGTGGACGTGGCCTGGAACCATAATGCACGTTTTTTTTTTCTTTTTGGCGTTCACTAATTAGCACGCACAGGATAACCAATCAGGAACAAGATTCGCGAAGTATAATTTAAAAGCATCTCTCCCATTCAGTTTCTCTGGACTCCACTCTCTACTTATCTTCTTCAAAACGGAAAGTGTGTAAACACATTTTCATCTAGATTCACAAGCCAAGCAGAAGAGGACTTGGAAAGTATAAGTCATCAGCTTCATGAATTCCAGGTAAGTTAAACAGTTTCATTGATTTGCAAAGGTGTTAAAAGCCTTTTGTCTTTCGCAAAAATTAAGTGTACCTTAAGAATATACTCACAAAGAAAAGGTAAATTCCTGATGACTCTAAACTTGAACTGTCAGCCGTCAAACAGGACTGTTATTGTTAGTTTTAAGCAATTCCTAAGTTGCTGTTCATTGTTCACTTGAGGGACAAACACAAATGCGATGTTGAATGTTGTGTGCCTGAGCGTTCAATACAAGTTACGGCATAAAATGGAACGTTCAAATGTGTTAATCTTAAATCAAACTGCAACAATAAGCAACATTAGCAGAAGCAGTGAAATAATCTTAAGTAACACTATACAATCGCGCTAACGATTGTTTGTTGATTTTGTAAACTCTCCGGATTAATTCTCTTTTTTCGGATAGCTAGTGTCCAACCTAACGAGTATTTTGGACAGTTTGGAACATAATTAATAAGTACTGGAATGGACTGTTTTTAAGCTGTTTTAAAACTGCTTTTGAGCTACTTTTAAAGCAGCTTTTGAGCTGCTTTGAGTTGCTTTTGATCTGGTTTTAAGCGGTCTTTACGCTGCTTCTGAACGGTGCTTTTGACCGGCTGTTTGAGCTCCTTTTGAGCAGCTTCTGAGCTGCTTTTAGACAGCTTTTAGCTGCTTTTGAGCTACTTCTGAGCTCCCTTTGAGCGGCGTTTGAGCTGCTTTTAGGCGGCTTTTTTAGCGGCCTTTAAGCTGCTTTTGAGGAGCTTTTTAGCTGCTTTTGAGCTGCATCTAAGCTCTCTTTGAGCGGCTTTTGAGCTGCTTTTAGGAGGCTTTTTGAGCGGCCTTTAAGCTGCTTTTGGGGAGCATTTGACCTGCTTTTAGACGACTTTTTAGCTGCCTCTGAGCTCCCTTTACGAGGCTTTTGAGCTGCTTTTAGGTGGCTTTTTGAGCGGCCTTAAAACTGCTTTTGAGGAGCTTTTGAGCTGCCTTTAGACTGCTTTTTAGCTGCTTTTAAGCTCCCTTTGAATAGCTTTTGAGCTGCTTTTAGGAGGCTTTTTGAGCGGCTTTTAAGCTGCTTTTGGGGAGCTTTTGACCTGCTTTTAGACTGCTTTTTAGCTGCTTCTGAGCTCCCTTTAAGTGGCGTTTGAGCTGCTTTTACGCGGCTTTTTGAGCGTCCTTAAAGCTGCTTTTGAGGAGCTTTTGAGCTGCTTTTAGACAGCTTTTTAGCTGCTTTTGAGCTGCTTCTAAGCTCCCTTTGAGCGTCTTTTGAGCTGCTTTTAGGAGGCTTTTTGAGCGGCTTTTAAGCTGCTTTTGGGGAACTTTTGACCTGCTTTTAGACGGCTTTTTAGCTGCTTTTAAGCAGCTTCTAAGCTCTCTTTGAGCGGCTTTTGAGCTGCTTTTTGACGGCTTTTTAGCTGCTTTTGAGCTGCTTCTGAGCTCCCTTTAAGTGGCGTTTGAGCTGCTTTTACGCGGCTTTTTGAGCGTCCTTAAAGCTGCTTTTGAGGAGCTTTTGAGCTGCTTTTAGACAGCTTTTTAGCTGCTTTTGAGCTGCTTCTAAGCTCCCTTTGAGCGTCTTTTGAGCTGCTTTTAGGAGGCTTTTTGAGCGGCTTTTAAGCTGCTTTTGGGGAACTTTTGACCTGCTTTTAGACGGCTTTTTAGCTGCTTTTAAGCAGCTTCTAAGCTCTCTTTGAGCGGCTTTTGAGCTGCTTTTTGACGGCTTTTTAGCTGCTTTTGAGCTGCTTCTGAGCTCCCTTTAAGCGGCTTTTAAGCTGCTTTGTGGCGGCTTTTTGAGCGAACTTTAAGCTGCTTTTGAGGAACTTTTGAGCGGCTTTTGAGCTGCTTCTGAGCTCCCTTTAAGCGGCTTTTTGAGCTGCCTTTAAGCTACTTTTGAGGAGCTTTTGAGCTGCTTTTGAGTTGCTTTTGAGCTGCTTTTGGGGGACTTTTAAGCTGTTTTTGGACGGCTTTTTAGCTACTTCTGAGCTCCCTTTGAGCGGCTTTTAAGCTACTTTTGGGGAGCTTTTGAGCTGCTTTTAGACGGCTTTTTAGCTGCTTTTTAGCTGCTTCTGAGCTCCCTTTAAGCGGCTTTTGAGCTGCTTTTAGGTGGCTTTTTGAGCGGCCTTAAAACTGCTTTTGAGGAGGTTTTGAGCTGCCTTTAGACTGCTTTTTAGCTGCTTTTAAGCTCCCTTTGAACAGATTTTGAGCTGCTTTTAGGAGGCTTTTTGGGCAGCTTTTAAGCTGCTTTTGGGGAGCTTTTGACCTGCTTTTTTTTAAGTACCTGAAGCTTGAGAAGGAGTCTTCACGTGGGGGTCATTATAAGAAATACTCAGGGAAATTCGTGAACTAGAAAAGCAACATGAGTTTTGGATCGGTAAGTATTTTCAGAGAAATATAGACTACAGTTTGAATAAGACTTTTGGTAGAGAATCTATCCGCGGAAGCACTGGGTCACATATACGGGGGATAAACTCTGTTCCTCTCCTGCTTTAAAGGAGACGACGGAGAGTTAAAGGCGGCTCTCTCCCATAATAAAACTCTCATCTAGACGTGACGGGGATACTAGTTTTGAATCAAACACCCCTATGGAAAATGGCTCTGTGCACAGACTATACTAAGGTAGTTAAATCTATTTCTGCGGTAGTTAATCCATTTTTTAACTCCTTAGAGGTGACAATGTATAGTTCTTTCTTGGTGAGAAATAACCGACATGGGGCAGCCAAGAAGCCACTGCGAAAAGTTCTGAAAACTCCTTAGCGGTCCCAAACACGTATCATGGACGCCACCCCTCCCCCACCGGGGTCTGTATGTATAAATAACGTATACACCTTGTTTAAGGTTTTATTTACCATTCTTTTAATTTCAAAATTGAAGAGTCGCAACCGTTCCTCATTATATCCGGCTGCGAGCAGAGTAACTGGAGGAACATTAACTTTGTCGCATTCCTCAAGTTCAATAACACTGATGCACTGCTTATATTTCTATTTACAATGTGAAAGCTATCAATCCCAAATATATTCTTAAGGTTTTTCCAAGCAAAATAACATATCAATTTCAAATTTGAACGTTTTCCTAGAAGTGCCAGGACTCCCTGTCCGGCCATGAACGTTAACGAAGAATGTTGTCCTGTACTGGTATTTGAAGCTGAAAGAAAAGAGAACCTTGGGAAAAAAAACACCCTAGACTTGTTGAGATCGGAAAGAAAAAAATGTTTGCAACACTCAAACCTTGATACACAACCGCGAAGGATTTTAATAAGAAAGTCTAAAAAAACTCCGAGTTTTGTTTGGTAGAAATAGACCATTACAATACTTGTGGTGAACGTTAGTAAATTGTTTGGTAAGGAGAAGATCCGATTAAAAGGTTTTCTCTAACAGTTAAGTCTATGATTAATACCGGCTCTGATTTGTGCCAAAATAAAAGCTAGTAAAGCAGAATTGCAAAATCAAATTTAGGTTAAACTTGATCACACTTGAGAGTGAGAGGATAAACCGTCATATAGAGTGGTTTAGCGACTCTACTATTAAGAAAGCGCTCCCTCAGATATAGAGCGGTTTTCTAATTAATTAGACTGTACTGTCGGTTTGTTTCTCGGATGACTGTCTACCCCATCTCCACTAACGTCGATACCAACAGTGTACAGGCTAATTATTTTAGCATAACCGCACCCTCCAAGGACCTTCTATCCATTGACAATAGGTGCGTGCTTAGCCAATCAGATTGAAAGTTTGCCACATGTCAATCACTGGCTTAAGTTAATCACTGACAAAACCACACCTAGAGAAAACACAAGCCAGTCATGACAGTATCACTAGCATTAAAAAAATCGGGAAAACACGTCGAGACTACAAGCTTGAGCCTAATCGCGATAAGGCTGGGTTTACTCCTGATTGGACAAAAAATATATCAAAATGATTCAAAGTTGGATAGAACGAGGTGCGCCAGTTGACACAAACAGAACAAATTTGAATACCACTCTAAAGGCAAAGAAACAGCAAAGGCATAAAATTACAATATGTTCCTATCTAAATAGTTACTTCGCACAAGGAAAGGTACAAAGAGAACATGCAGAAGATACAACTTTCAGTCAATCTGATAAGTTTGTCTTCCCCTCTTCAAATGTTATTTGTTTTGCTAGCACATAAGCCACCCTCCCCTCCCCCCCACCCTTAAAACGATCACATACGAGACCATGACATGGTTCGTTATGTAATCGATCATGAATGTTTAAAGTTGCAATATATTTTCCCTCTTACTAATTAATGACCTGCAGAAGCGCTTGATAATATTTCATGAGGTGCTTGGTCATTTGAGTCTCCCAGGATTAACTTAGTTTTCGAATACAAGTCGACCGAGTTCTTGATTAGACAATAAATAAGGAAAAATTCTTTTCTTCCCCCAACTGTTTTCTTCTTCATATTAGCCCATTATTAAATCTACAATAAGATGTTTGCACTCTGACGTCATTTGATTACTGGCTCACTTAGAAAAGACTGAACCCAAGAGTATGCGCGCGAAGGTTTATGGTTCTGTTTTGGGTCGGGAATGCTTCATCTTTCAACATAACATTTGCCATCTCCCCCGAAATGAGCTTTTCACTTCCTTTCCCTGTATCATTTACAATTCACTGCTATTTAATTGCGCTGCTTAAATAACTATTGGCACGAGAAAACAAAACAAATCTTTAGGGATTCCTAAATGACGTTATAGTGTAAACATCTACGATTGATAATAATAATTGGATGGAAACATTTCGTCGCATTTAAGTCCTCACAGTAGCGTCCACATTCTCAGTGTGTTCGTCCTGAGTTTTTTCATCGTTCTTGTGTTCTGTTCTTTGTGTATTTTGTTCACTTTCTATAGAAGAACAATCGTTTGTAATTTGACTTGACTGAGTTGCTTCAGTACTAGTTTCACTGTCACTGTCAAATGCAGAGTTCTCTGGAGACGTTCTCACTTCTGTATCAACATTCTCGCCGTTTATCGTCTCAGCCTGACTTGCTGAGTCAGCATTATGTTCGTGAGCATGCTCGGTGCTCGGATTAGTGCATGGTCTGCCTGTGGCAGCGCAAAACACTTCATTCTGTCCCACAGACACGACACGTGGATTTACAGGCGTTTCCTCATTTTCAGATGATTTTGTTGAGGCTGTTCTTTCTTCGTTGGTTTGCGGTAATTGTTTATCCTGCAATGCCTCGTTTTGATCAATATTACTGCTGTGAATGGCTTTATTTTCAGATGATGTTTGAACATTTTCAGCGTCAGAGGACGGCTGATTTTCTTCTATGACAGATTGTTGATTTTCCTGCGATTCTTTTGCAACTGATGGCTCCTCTTCCAGTTGCCCGGCAACTGGAGGTTCTTTCTTAGCTGTGATCAATTAAAAAAATTGATATCGTTAACAATTAGGTCCAAAATTGCAAGAACACAAGACGCACAACACAAATCTCGCATTAACCAAGATATACATGAGTATTCAACACATTTTAACGACAACAACCGTGAGAATAATTTGGAAAGCAAACCAAGTCTCCCCATTCCCCTCTGGCTCCGGTTGCTTCCCCCCAAAACACCAAAGACCTGGCCATAAATAACAATATTTCGAGAGGAAGCTACATCAGCCTTAGCTGGTTTTCATGGGGTCCTCTATTCTGGTCGAATTGGGATTTGGAGATGTCGGGTTTTTGTGGAGGGAGGAAAACCGGAGAGGCCGGAGAAGCCGGAGGAACACCCTCGGAGCAAGGAGAGAACCAACAACAAACTCAACCCACATATGGTACTGGACCGGAACCGAACCCAGGCCACATTGGTGGGAGGCGAGCGCTCTCAACACAAGGCCAAGCAGCTAATAGCAGAAAAAATAATTTACGCTTGCACATACAAACGCATACGATATCGCGCGCAACTGATTGCAACGAATTCCACTTAAGGACGTTCGCGCATAAATTTTCCAGTCGATAGATTTTTTTAAAATTTTTCCTGCAGTCAGATAATAAGTTACTTTTGTTAGAAATGCAAAAATATTGGGGGTCACCGACTTCGTTTCAGAGATAAAGCGTGTGGAAAACTACCCTGATTTTGAAAAATTGGCGCACGTAATTCAGCATGGTCTACAGGGGTTTATAGTTAAAAGTATCGAAGGTAAGTCAACGGAGGCGAACGATCTTAGTCATATTTTGTAGAAGTGAGTCTCTTGCGTAAATAATTCCAAATGTTACCAACGTTTTCACAAAACTTAACCCTTCAAGAGGCATTTGAAACCGTCGCAGAGATAAATGAAGAGCTAAAATGAACGGAATTCGATGGTGCATTTTGCAAAAAATTCAAACTTCTAGTCGATAGATTTTTTTCATTTTTTCGCTAAACGTAGAAAATCGGTAGAGAAAATGATTCATCAAAAGAAAAGTAGGTGTCACCGAACGTCCAAGATCGTTAAATCCAGGCAAAGCTATAGCAATGGCCATCTGCCCTATCATTTTTCATTTTATTACTTATCACGCGCTCTTATGCATGACGTGGGGTGTGAATTTGCGTGCGCAGTAAGGATGCGCAGAAACAATTAGCGCGAACGCCCTTAAGGTCATTCCCCAGTATTGCATTGCGCGTCACTACTGCGCATAATTTCTCGCGTGATTAGCGCGCGCGCATTACAAAAATGGCGGCTTTTTCTTTATGGCTGGACCTCGCCATAGAGGTAAATCGTCATTTTCTCGCAAACGAGTATGGTGACCTATCATTTTTTCCTGTTGTTTTGAATTGAGTAATAAATTTCTCTGTGTAAAATAAATATGGACCGGAAACGTGAATTTAGCAAGCAATCGTGACTACTATCATGGTGCTATTATAAGGATTTATATGGGTATAAACAAGGTGCTGTTACTCCTAAACGGACATGGGGACCCCTCATTTTTATTTAAAAATTTAAGTTCCTCTAATATAAACAATCAATAGGCAAAGTTTCACAAAAATCTCAGTGCAAGTTCTATTTCAGTGGAATGACCTTAAGTCAAGATGTTATTTCACTTCAGTACTGACTCACATGTATTTCTTTTAATGGTAGTGTTTCGTTATGTAACTCTACCTAGAGCTCATACCCGACATCCCAGTAGCTTTGGAGGCTAGACGCACTGTAAGGTGCTGATTAACGTCCTCCATTGCCGCTATGGCGTTCTTCAGTATACGCCCTTCCTCACTGAACAGAAGCACGGCTGGAATCTTGACATCATCATTGGAACCATCGCCAGCCATGGCAAATATCTGCTGCTTATCACTCGAGCTACCTTCGTTGTTATCTAAACGGAGTAAGACGCCAGTGCTTAGTTCAATCGTAAGATATGATACGATAACTTTATTTATACACGGTAGAATTTGACCACTGCCAATACCCAGGCTCGAATGCTTTCTGCCAGAGCGCTGAAGAGAAAATTGCGCCAACAATATTATTCCTATCTATACCCCGTTATACCCCTTATATTTTCGCTGGTGTGTGACGATCCGAGGATTTGAGTCGCGCTCAAAAGAAACGCGCTTCTTTTCCAATTTTACTGCAAAATTATAGACAGTGCAAGCAAATTGATAACACTGTACCCCGGCTCGACGGGAAAATTAACCTGCGATCATGCGTTCTTTTTTCACAGCCAAAAAAAACCCGCCTGACCACACGTTACGCCAAAATCGAACACCTCCAAAGTTACCGAACTCAGTAAACAATTTGTTATTCAATTTCGGCAGTATATTTCCTTTCAAAGCAGCCAGTCTTTCATTATCATTTCACGATGACGAAAGAAAAACAACAGCAACACAAAGGGATGGATGCTTAAAAGCTAAGGCATAATTTTAATACTGAAACGTGATCGAGGGTCACCGAGTTTAGATATATTGCATGTACGCCATATAAGACGCGAATCTTTCTCACAACAAAATAGGAGGTCTTTACAGATCTTACCGATGATGATCACACCAACCGCGCCTGCAGCCTCAGCCTGCCGGGCCTGTAAACAAACATAACAAATCACGATTAATGATACAGTGAATCAACTTAAATTCCTTCATTGCAGCGCTTCTCTCCGGTTTCCTAAGCTTGAGATGACAGGAGCAAAACCTGCTAGTCCCATGAACAGCATGCTAGCTCACTGGAGCTTACACACGCAAAACCTTTAAACAGTAACACAAACACTTCAGGCCCCGTTCACATAACGTCGAAGGAATTTGAAAACGCCACTTTATTTCAAAGGTTAGGCCTACCGTCCACACTAACCGCCACGAAAACTGAGCTTTTCGAAAACGCGCTTCAAACCGGAGGAATTTGAAAACGCCGGGTTTTCGTTTTCGTGTGGACAGAACACATTTTAGAAACGGAGCTTTTTAAAAACGCGATAATCATGTGCTTTTCCCCAACACAACTCAAAAATGACCGGTGATTGATGCGTTTTTAAATTCCTCCGGCGCAATGTGGACGAGGCCTTACTCTAAGACCACATTTGGGTTGGTCGGCGTCCAATGAACTTGGTTACACGGAAGTTTTTTCTATGTTCATGCGTTAGTACCAGTACTTTGCTCCTGTTCATACACGGTGCGCATAGAGAGGAGTGTGCAGAGATGCACTGTGAGTGGAGTGAGTAACGCATCTCCCAATGTTCAAGGTAACACGTTAACCCACTGTGTATCACTAACTACTCAGTGTTTTTTCTCCGTACCTTGTCGATGAACATACACTCGCCCCTTTCTATCACAGCAATTCTGTGCTTCAGCTCCTCTGCATTAACGAGAGAGGAACATGCCTTAATAGGCTCAGCGATGGAAACCTCTGCACCCATCTGAAAAGAAAACAGTAAACTTGCTTACTTAGAATTTGCTTATTGTCAATATAGCTGGTTGTGTGTGGTTCTTCCACAAAGACTTTTAAACGAAGTTTCTAAGGCAAGTTTTAGAGTAATATCTTTCAGAGAACTGAAATATCTTTACCAGTTGTGTTTTTGTCGTGAATAACAAGAAGTAAGTTATCTAAGATTGCCAAAAACCTGTTTAGCACGGAATGAGCTAACACATGTCAAGAACAATTGAGAGAGAGAGAATGCAGCATGAACCTGAAGGAAGGTGCGGCCGATCTGTCTTACTCACCCCAACATCTCCTTTGCTCAGATCTAAGCCAAACTGTGCTGGACAGGCATTGAGAACTACATTTCCCTTATAAGGCGCAGACATAAGCTGGACCACACGAGGGTTTTCTTGAACAACTAAACAAAAATGAACGTCATTCTTACATTAGTATCTTCACTGACCTGACTTCGCTAACCTTTACGGCAGAAAAGAGTACATTCTAAACAGGAATTGCTGAACTTTAAGTAAACACTTAGGTTTAGCATAATATGAAGGAAGGGCAAAAGTACACCTAGATCAAAGGAAACCCCACGAAATTTATTTAAA
This sequence comes from Orbicella franksi, assembly GCF_964199315.1. NCBI lineage: Eukaryota > Metazoa > Cnidaria > Anthozoa > Scleractinia > Merulinidae > Orbicella > Orbicella franksi. The sequence continues at coordinate 17,070,772 of NC_138145.1, read as the reverse complement.
AACAGCTCTCAGCAAAAATAAGAGGACCAAAGAAAGATGGATGTACGCGAGACTAGTTGAATAGTTGAACGGACGTAAGAAAATTATCTACCTGATTCATCATTGCGCTGTTTTGCCAGTTCAATCATCTCTTGCATGAACTTGATGCCATCTTCTGCATCAGCTTGACTCTCAGCCTGGCCACAGATTGAAGAAAAACAAAAACATGTTCAGTACAAGAGTTTTAAAAAAGCTCTGCATAAAGCTTTAAGGGAGGTTAAAGTAGTTTTGGCAACACACTGGAGGCAGCGTGGCCAAATGGTTAGGGTGCTGGACTTTGAATCCGGAGGTCACGGGTTCAAGGCCCACTCTGACCACTAAACTACGATGGAGTTGTTTCTCGGTAGACCCTAGTTCGACTCCTCGGTGACACTTGTAAATAGCCAACTAGTCTGCCTCTCGCCAGTTGGGTTTGGGATGTTATGTTCATTTGCATTATTTGTTTGATCGTTTGGTTTCATTGGCCCTGTAAAGCCACACTTGGAGAGTGGTCAATTAAGATTTTTCTTTTAAACACATGTTTTCCTTATTCTTACTTGTCTACTCGGACAATAGCATGTAATTAAGTCAATTAAATCATCAAATTTCTACTAAAAATAAAAAAAATAATAAAAAAGATTATCAGCTCCCCAGTATGAAAAGTGTTTACTGTTTGATGTGCGGTTTTTTAAGTGTGATGGTCAGTTTAGATGGTCTGTTAAGTGTTAGACTGCATAACACAAGTTTACTTTAAAGGTGATAATATTGTAAGTGAACTGTACACTAATTAAGTTGTTCCAAAACATCTTAGAGCTTAATTAGGTTGATTAAAATCATTAACCTCACCACGAAAATGGAAAAAGTGCCATCCTCGCTTTCATTGATAGCATTACTGATGGCCTAATATACATTATAGACTGAACCTTCCATCATGTTTGACTGAAAGATGTTTTAGAAGATTGGAAGACATGAACCTGTCCAACAGACAGACTGACAGACAGACGTACTAACGCACAGACAGACAGACAGACAGACAGACAGACAGACAGACAGACAGATAGATGGAAGGAAGAACTAACTGGTCAACAGTAGACAGCTTGTGCAGTTTATCTCACCGATGCAGCAGATTGCATGAGCTGTATTCTTCCATCTTTCGTTTGAACCACAGTGATGCCCATGGACTTAAGGATTTTAACATGTTCTTGATTTCCAGGTACAAACTGTTCAGCTCTTAAACGTGGGGGCCTAAAGAAAAGCAATTACACAGAAGATGGACAGAATAAAGGTCTTAACAAAGTCAAGAAAGAGGTACATTTTGTATTTGTGTTGCTCTGGCAGCTTTTCTACAGGTTTTTTTTTTCACAATGTTCTGTTTACAAACATCACACCTATCGATCATTCTAAATTTGATTTCAATCCAGATCATTGCAAACACATGTAAAGGTATGGCCATTCTATAAATAGGTTACTTGAATTATGCATTTCATCTTTTGTACTGTCAAGCAACAACTGTAAAATCTACAAAATGAACTACATCATTCAAATAAATTAATTCATGACTCACACTTTACCATCCTCTCCTCTTGGAAACCAATAAAGTTAGTATGACTGAGTCATATAATAAGTCAAAATGAATATAACAACGTTAGTAGTTCAATTACTTACTTGTTGGAGCTGAAAGCAAAGGCTTGCTTTTTGTTAGGACAGCTCTCCTGTGTTTGTGTTCTACTTTTACGTCGCACCTCTTTAGCAAACTCTGCAGTTGACGCTTGATTGTGTTGTGTTATGGGGCATGTATACTCATGCTCATTGTCTGCACTTAAAGTCAAATTATATTTGAGTTCCTGTGGACAAAACACAGAAAGTTTTGGGTAACTAAATAGCAACTTTAACCTGAACACAGTAAAAACTATTGTAGTTTAAAACACAGACAATGACAATTGAAGGTTTTCGTGCAACATGCAGCATTTTGGGCCGATTTTTTTTTTGGTAGGATCGAGCTAATTTTTGGCAGACTGACTTGTTTTGACATGAAAAGCATCATTGTGCAATTGTTTTTGTTGATTTGCGCTTCGTTTTCGAGAAATAACGTATGCAAAAAAACTCAGTTTTCCGAGCGGCATCTTTTGGAGCGAATCCTTCCAAGGTGGATGTTGACGCAGCGCAAACTTAAACGGTTACTTTTAGCAGCTTTGACAGCACAGTTTTTTTAAATAGATGTTTTGATTTTTGAAAGAAGTAGAGAAATAGACCGGAAAAAAAAAAATTGACCGACCTCGTATCGAACCGGTGTTATGACAAAACAAACTCGCATCCAGCCAGTTCAGCGCCTTATTCGCTTGCGCTAACAAAGCAACAGTAAGAGAATAGCGTAATTATATGAATAACAAAACTAGCAGCAAACACCACACTTCGGTGACTGCATCGTTTAGCAAAACAAAGGTTTCTTTTGTTTTTCGCTCAACAAAAGATCTCCAAAAGATACCCTTGAAAAACTGAGTTTTTTGCATACATTATTTCTCGAAAACGAAGTTTTCCACTACCTGACGTTGTTGTGATTCCACTGACAAGGCTGACAATAGGTGAGTATTGACAAGAGCTAATTTCCTTGTATAATATACAATTACAGAATTTTCAATATGTACAATGACTCTGTCTTTGCATATGTCTCAGGAAAGAAGAATGAGTAGGGCATTACTCAAGTTATCTAGTTGTCCCAGTTGCTGTACATAGAGGCTGATTCTAAAGACAGCCCCACTAAGGGCTGGTCACACTGTTCACGAACACATGTGGCAGTACAAAATCTTGATTGTCTGACTTCAGGTGGATATCGAGAATGAGAAAGTATACTTTCTCTTTCTCCTCTACTCAGTGAAGCTGAGAAATACGTACATCAGAAACATCTCATCGGAACACACAATGTACATACAGAAGAGACCACTCAAAAAGTATAATGACCATGGATACTAACTTGTGTGAATACAAACAGAGGTACAGTATTGCTGTACTAAGATCACTATAAAACTTTAAGCTTAGACCTTTTATCACTAATTTATAAACACGATCAAGCTGGTCTCACCTGTGATGCTGATGCATTCACAGCCATTGTAGACAGACTAAGAGGCAGCAGATGAGCCTCTGTTGTAAAAATAAACTGGTTCATATTGAACACCAGATCTTCTTTTTCAGTAAACAACAGATACAGGTACTTGAATGTCTCAGCTAAGACAAATGAATCCATCCTAACACAAAACAAATCACATATATAGTTACTCATAAATAACTTTCTTAACGATCTTACCTGTAATAGATTGTGCTACTACATGTACCACAAACACTGGTATGCGATGTCACGCTTTTAATAGATCGTTTGTGCAGACTTCTCCATATGTTTAATTATAATTAATTTAGAAAACTCTGGGTAAATGAATTAATTTTTTTGCTCTGAGTTGACAGATATCGTTTTTCAAGTGTTATAAGGATAGAGTTACTAACAGTAGAATTATTTTTTCTAAAAGGTATGTTTTTAACTATTTAGTAAACAGAAAAACTGTAATCTAATTCAGTTTTCCCATTGAAGCTGAGGCACATTAAAATTCATTTTAAATGAAACATCAGTAGCATGTTAAGTTACCGGTATTTGCAAAAGTTAAATTCACTTCACCTGTCTTCATGACTTAGTGTTCTGACATCCCTAAGAGCAGCAAAACCACAGGATACCCTAGCATGTTCATTTATCTTTTCCACGATATGCTTTCCAACATCAAGATAATATGGATCCCCTGTGGCCTAAACATTAAATCCAACTTAAATTAAAGTCCTATAGATTTAATCATGAGCTTTATTTTTAATGCAATAATTAACATAACAGGGAATTTTCCAAAAACCAATATCCTACAAAGTGGTCCTGACTCCTGTATTATTTTTTCTCCCGAATATCACCTAGTCAAGCATTGTATGTCCAAATAGGTGAAGTTGACAAATAAACACTGTTTGTAATGGCTATCAATTTAATACGAAGTCACAAATTTCTTTTGTAAGACTTCATATAAAATTATCACACCTCATAAAGGAAGTATGTGCTTTCCACAAGCTCAGGTCTGAGAGGATGCTGTCCCCAGTGAACCTCAAAATCTGTGGTAAATGCCTAGGAAAAACAAATTCAGATCAATCAATTATAAATACTGGTATGTAACATCAACAAAATGTTACCCAAATAAAGTACCACATTCAGAGGTCTCTTTTAATCACTATTTTGAGACAAAGAGTGCAGATGAAAGCTATGGGACAGTTTGGCCCAGTGCTGACTTTATCTTGACTTGGTAACTGATTGTTATCACGATTATCTGGTGAGGAAGAAGCTACCTCAGGTAGGAAGGTGTGTTTCTTGGAGACCTCGTACAACATCTGATGCATTTCAATGGCTTTCTTCAGGTCACCTTTAAGCACCTACAGGATGTACAATATTGCAAAACAATTACAGGTCTGTTCAAAGAGAGAGCCCAAATATGAGTAGCAAAAATGCAGCAGAGCTAAGGGGAAAGAGCTTACTTGAAGTCCTGGCCAGAATGCTTGTAGAGCATCCATGTAAGCATGTGTTGTTCTGTCGGGTTGATGCATCTGAACACTCAGGAACAATGGGCCTTGGTTTATGTACTGCATTATAGACTTGTAGTGCTGTTCACAAAATTAATACATTACATAATTTTAGCATTGCTCTTTGCACCAACTACTGCAGTGGCAAATCTCGAGGAAAAGACATTTTTTATTATGGATTACAAGCCAGGACAGAACATTCTGGCCCTTCCCTTCATCAGTTCATAGGATATCTTGACTTCCCCTTTCCCAAAAAGAACATACTTTGATCCGCCAATGTATTAGTCAGTCCTTCCAACTATCCAGTTGGATCATGTAATGAGAACCAACACAAATGAGTAATGTGCAATGTTTGCACAGATAGTTTTTTGTCCTCTTCAGTACAGAATGCAACCCAAGGCTCAAAACAACTACAGACTAACAAAAGAAAAAACTAGCTAAAATAAATGTACAAAACTTACCTTGTTAAACCTTTCCAAGTAAGTTTCATCTCCAAGAAGAATATAGGCTTTCAAACAGTATTCATAGTAAGAGTCAATACCAGCACCAACATTACTGTCTGTTGATGAAAATTGTCATGTGGTTATCTATATTATTCAAAACCTTTTAAGCAATGTTCTACATGATTTACACCACCCATTGTCTCAAAATAAAAGAAGGATCAGGAGGTATAGTAACATTTTTTACTGTGTATTTTCTGTAGTCAGGTACATGTTACATGGCTGTGTGATTAAAATATAATCTGGCCATTATGTGTTTACTAGTTTTAGTTCATCTTTTTTTATTAGGTGTTTTGATCCACCTGAGATAATGCAAGGAATAATGATATACTCCTGTTCAAGTGAATGTGATTTTTACCTCTCCGAACCCAGTCCCCATTGTGAATGTTAATTACGGTTCCAACCAAATCACTAGCCCGGCTGCGGTGGATCCAGATTGCCTCCATAGCTTTCTGTGCTTTTGCCTATTCCAAAATGGACAAAGACTTCAGTTCAGTGCCAGTTGAAAATTCTATTACTTATCAAAAAGAATATTACGTAGTTTTCAAGTCAAACACCTACGAATTAGCTAAAATTTATCCAAAGAGCCTTAGTTAGTGAACATATAGTAATTTGCAACATCATTAAGATCTTCTTAAAGAGATAGGAAAAAAATAATGTTCTCTTTCTTTCCATTGGGCTATAAAAACACAAGTGGAAGTTTGGGAGAACTTGAAATGTTCTTCAGTTCTCATAAACTTCCACCTGTAGTGAGTAGTGTAGCCAATCAGAGGACAGCATTTGTGATAAAACGTTAGTAGATTTATACTAGAACTCAATAGAAACATGGTAGAGGAAATTAAACTACAAGTATACCTCAAATATTGGATCCCCAGTGAGTCTGGACAGTGCACCAAATTCCATGATCATTGTTCCAGCACAAGCAGTGCAAGTGTCTGACTCACTACCTGTCCCTGAAGATGGGTGGTGGATTCCATACTTTAGGTTGACCTATTAACACAACATTTAAATTAACTTGACTCCAGAGAGAACAGATCAGTAAAACTGTTCTAAGTTGTTACATTGTAGCTGATGCCTGGGAGAACAGATTCCATTTCATATTCCTCTCACGACCTAAGTTTAACTGTGTGTATAACTTATTATTATCAGTGAGGTATGAATACAATTAGGCAACTCACACGAGGATAGGGTATGCCAGTGGAGGTATTGAAGGCTGGTAGCAGTCGATAGCCAATTTCCTTTGCCATAGGCACCAGTTCATTGTTATACCACAGCATGCCTTTGCCAGCCGTCTTCAATGCTATTGCAGCAAAATGCCCTCCAAGAAGTCCCCTGCAGAGCATTTTAACAGACACATCAACTCACATCACTGCAAACATCAACTTTTACCCAAAGTTAATTAAAAGGGTTACATCACTTGATGTTAGTTGTTCAACTGTTACATAATACACTTAGTGCTGAAGTTATTCAAACAACAGACTAACTACTACAATTCTCAACAAAGTGCTATGATCACTCTGACTCTAAATACTGCACTTATATTCTACTGGATAATTTCTTTCACTGACGTGATGCACACAGTCCTCACTTACCCTAAGACCCTTATGTTTGTCTCAAACACTGAAACCACCACATTGTTATCAAATGAAACATCTCTGATCACCAGTCGCACAGCCTTTTCAAACTCCTCTACATCTCCTAGAACCTTAAAGGAAGAAACAACACACAACAGAACCATGAACAAAAAATCCAAGTCAGAGAAAAAAACAAATCATTTAAGAAATGGAAAATGAAGTTACTGACTTACTGCTAATGTGTCCAATGTGTCAATCAATGTCAAGGAAAACCTTACAAAAAATAAAATAACAAAATTACTTACTCATTGAAACACTGTCTATTTTCTTTATTTCCAGTTTTCTCTGCTATTGAAAATTACTGGATGGGGAGAGTCCCCAGGGGACTCCTGTTCACCCCCCCACAATGTAGGCATTTGTGACAGAGACATCAAGATGTTCAAATTTATAAATCTAGCTGTACATGTTAAAGGCAAACTGAACCAACCATGAATCATGTGTTCATTAAGTGTAAAATAAACACATCCTGAAGTTTCAAACAAATTAGAGGAAGCATTCTGGAGATACTGGAATGTTAAAATCACTGTTTTATAGCCTTCATAATTGTCAAATTGTCAGAAATGCTAACCACTGATGCCAACAAAATGGTACAAAACACTTACGAACGCTAAAAGAACGCTACCAAACGTCTCTTGTTCCTCATAGTAAACAATGTTAAATTATATTTAACTATATTCAAGTTATGAAATGAGATCATAGTTAATTAAGGTTTCATGGTAGCTTTGTTTCATGGTAAGATACTTTAATAGGCTTCTTAATGTATTAGCTGGAATGTATCTACATGTACATTACGTACATTGCTTCTGAGAGCTGTACGCCGCTAACTGAACTGGTCATACTAAGTATGACTAACACAGTTAGCGTTGTACAACTCTTGTTACTTTCCACTGTGGTTTAAACCTCCTTGAATGTAGTTCTATTCCATGTGCTCCAGATAAAGGCATGTTACAATGTCGTTCAGTGCGCAAGTTTAGTAACTCACTTCCCAAGGGCATCATCAACATCCCCTCGGCTGGCTTCCACACCTCTCACACGGCCTTTACAGCTAAGTGGCATAAGCTCATCAGCAGGATAAGCATGGTCCTAGAAGCAGTTACAATATCAGTATGCTAAATAGCAAAGGTAAGGATTCCTTAATAAACAGTGTTATTCTTGAAAACTAGTAAATCATTACCAGTTATTCTTGTAGACCCTTCAACCTTGGAGGATTTCCTTTAGGGGGTTGGAACTGGTAAAATATACGGGCACCTGTATTTTTTACAGCTTGTTCATGCCAATACCTTTTCAAGGTCTTAACATTTCTCCCGCTAGTTTCAGGCTTTTAGCTAGATGGGCATCCAGGCGTCCTGTGGATGGCCATTTTCTTTAGAAAATTATTTTATTTTTCATATGTTGCCTTATAAATTGCTCATTTGAGCAGGCCCTATAGCACAGTTTGGACGGCAACTTTTCAAATTCTGGCTAAAAGCCTGGCTAGTTTGTTAACAGGAGCCTTTTTTTCGGTCTGTTCCTAGTATTTGGTTAGACGAACTTAAAATAAGTAAGTAATAGTATATTCAATGTTATTTCAATCTCTTTTACTGTAGTCTTGAAATTTTTCCATTTTATTATTTTAAGATCTTCAACTTTTTAGTTAAATCAAAACAAAACAATTACTTTTGGAGTGGGGAACAGGTAGTGTTTAAGTATAAGAACCAGTAGCTTTTTGGGGGGAGTTGTCAGTAAAAGATATTATGGCTTCTTTCTCACCTCCAACAATTAATGTTCTACCTCATGATCACAAACATAGTATAGAAAATTTCCATCTAAAATGCTAGACAGTTTTATGCTATGTAATTGTTCTCCTTTGGAACCAAAAACAACACTTATGAAGAATCCAGATCACTACAAACCCTCAATAAACATGGAAAGCACCTTGACTTATTGGGGGTTCAAGTTGTCATGATTTTTAATGTGCTGTAAAGACTCACGGCAATTTACCTCCATAAAAACTTTAATCACAGAAATACTTATCATAAATCCCAAATTTTTACAGAAGTGAATACCTGCCTTGAAAAAAAAGGTGAAACAGATATTGATCAACTTTGCAAAACTATATGTAAATCAAGTGCAAGTGAATGGTGTATTGAAAATGCGAAATTCCTGTTTGACTGGTCAAGCAAATGTAGTAATTTGTATTGCATTGATAGGAATTGTATATTCGGAATACAATAATTTTGTCCTAGCCATCAAGCCAACTCAAGTTCTTCAAAATGTTAAAAATCCTTTTAAATGTAAGTTCAGAACCTATTCATACTGGTGAGCAAACAAAGTAACTTGATTACAATAAGACTATTTTCCTTTTAACAGCTGATATCTTAAAATATAGACAGAATATCTATTACAGCCTACACTATTTTGCAACTGAAAAAACACCTTCCTGTCAAGATCACATGGCAACAACAGTCCTCCATTGGAATTCAGCACACCAAGTGAGGTCCTGTTGTCACTATTCACAAACTAAAAAGTGTTTTAAATCACATACCGGTAGCATTCCACATTAATAAACACCAAATTGAAATATCATAAATAGGTAGTATTCTAAGTATCAAATACACCCATTTTCTGCAATAGTCTTCTTTTAAAAAATAAAAACATTTTGTATGCTTTCTTGAGAGATTCTGCGCTATCGAGTATACAAAGGAAGCAAAAATTGCAGATCGGAGAGTATCATTATTTATGTATATAGCTGTTTCAACTTCACCAACATAATGTTCTTCAATATATTCCTTTCTCAATAATAAAAAAACTCTCTATATTTCCATGGAGTAGAAGGAACTCTGTCAGAAAAGTAACAGAGTGAGCTACATTTTTTCAAGCCACTATAATAATTGGCTTCACCATTTCTAAACTGATCCACCAGCTGGTTCTGTCACTAATTCAAAAACATGCACGTTCTTCTAAACAATAGGTCTGACTGATCCATACATATAGCACAGCATTCAAGCAGCTGGCTAGTAAAAACTTTCCTTCTATCATTTTTCATCTTTGCCAACAGGCCAAAAAGCAATCATATTAGCGAAGACACTTTTTTCAAAAAATTCCCACTCCTACTGTACACAGGGTGCAAAATGCTGGCAAAGTCCTTTCATAGGATGGCATAGATGGCTAATTACATTCTCTGTGAAAAATTGTTCTCAGTTTATCTTACCACATTTTTTTTGTAATGTTCTGGGAGCATCACTGCTAGGATAATTCCATATGACTTTTACAATGTCACGGAAATGCAACCCACATAAACTAAACAACATTGCACCTGTGTAGCAAGACCAAGACCATTGCAATTCACAGCAAGATCAATGCTTAATGCTAAATTTACGCTATATGGAAAAAAAACAGCTGATTGCTGGATCTTCATATCAAAAGACATCTTTGGGCTGTTAACACTTGATCCACACACTTACAAATACATGTTCTCTAAAGTATCAAAACATGCTGAAGAATTAGGTTAAAGGTGGCCGGCCTTAAATTTACTTCCTTTTACACTTTGTGACGAATATACATTGCGAATTTCATCATCATGGACCTTAACAAAGGCTGCACATATTGCAATACCTATTAGTGCTAATGCCATTAACTTTGGACCTACACATTTGTTAAGAGATTGTAAAATTCGGAATTTATAAGCTGAATGAAACAGTAACTTTAGATCAGATAAGTCTTAGTTTACCTCAGTACAACTTCACCTTAAGTATTAAAATTTCAACAACCAGTTTATTGAATTTTGAAACACCACAACAACATAAATACACGCATTTACTGTTTTCAAAACTGAGATAATAGGAACCGTCACTAAGCTTGACCGCTTACGTAATTGCTTTACTCATGTTAGCCTAACAAAGGACGCTTGTTTCCCGAAATGTGTACTTACCATATAAGAGTCGTAGGCATGGCGAAACATCTCCAAAACCTTGTCCCTATAAAAGAGAATCCATTTCAATATTTAACAGAGGTCCGATGAAAACACTTACTACATAAACTTGAATAAAAGCATCAACATGTAAACCAACCTCATTGTGTGCTTCTCTTCGGGCGTCATTGATGAATGACTGGATTCGCCACCGGCATAAACAAGAGAAAGACATACTACCAGGGATAACAAACCAGTTCGACTCATTACGGCAAACGGAGTGGACCAAAGTCCGGTTTACGGGTAAGCGACTCGTCGTTTTGTCAAATCACATGGTTTCAATCTCGTAGTTCTACCAAACGCGTTTTCATCCAGAAAGAGACAACTGCCATTTTATCAGATAACTTCTTGCTTTCGTGGCAAAGAGGAATTTAGGACTGGGAGAGAATGACGTCAGGAGCAAACCCCCACGCTACGGGCAAGCACGCGTGACAACACGCGCGCGAAGTGGATCACCCAGACACATTCTTGGGTCTTCTAGCACTCATCGTTTCAGTTTTGCACTTTATGCAAGGGAAAAATGAGAAAAAAATACATATTTACAAATACAGCAGTGAATTCAGGGAAGTTTTCCGTTGAAAAATTTACATAATTTCCCTATCTCAGCTTGCAAAGCCCAGGCCAGTCAGGAGAGTAGATTTTGCAGTGGGGCTATAATGTCAGACTAGCTCTTTTTAAAGAGCTATTTACACTTAAAAAAGTGTCAAATAGAAGTTGGTTTGCTGAACGTTTTGGGCTTAGTCCTTCTTTAGTAGATGAAAATGGTGAAAATAATGAAAATGATGAAAAAAATTTTGGACTAGTGGATTTTGTCCTTGGCTTGCCCCACAGGAAAATGATGTAGTGTGAGAAAGTCCCACCCCAGGGGAAAGAAATGACTTTGAGCTTCCTTGTGGGGAAGAAATGATCTCCAGAAACTTTCAAAGTTGGTAACAGTTTGCTCCATAAACACAAGTTGATGATTTCTCTCGGCCCAAAACAGTTCAAGGACTCAGTGGAAAAAGATGTTAGTAATTTTTGGTCCAAATTTAACTTTGTCAAAAACACCTTCAATTCTGTTAGAACAATGAAACCTGTGAAGTGATGTTATAAGAGTGCTAAATTAGCAAATATAGTCAGTTGCTTTCTAAAAGAGGCATACATTATTTTATTGAAAACAAGCACTGTCTGTATAGCAATCTTGTGGAACTGAACTATAGCATGCCGCTTCAATATATTTAAACTGAAGCAATCTTGGAGGAACTGTCGAAGTATTTAAAGATCTTCCCAATGTTCTATTTACCAAAATTTTATTTCTTTTCTGTTTTCATGTTATCCAGATGGCAAGTACTGGTAAGAAATGCGTAATATATCTTACAGCTTAGAGTAAGATCATCTACCTCCATCTCAAAACTCAGCTACAACTAAAGTAGGACAAGCCAATAGAATGATGCTTCCAATTATGAGGCCGCTAATATCAGAATATAAGAATTTACAGAATTTTTCCAGGGGGAACTTCAATATGAAAAGGTCAGGGATGCTCGTCCTCTTGTTTAGGGTGTTCGTGATAGAACGCCACTATTTTTATCTGCCAAAGTATATTTTAGGGTGCACTCAACCATACAAAATTAAAAAATGCTCTTTTTTCCGATTTAAGTCTCTATTTCCACCGCTCCCTAGAGTCTGGTCTACTAGCATGGGCCACCTTCCTGAAATAAAATTATTAACAGCAGCTGGTAATTAAACCTATTCCATTTTAAGTGGCATCCAAAGCTCAAGCCACCTACAGGTTCATCTCCGTTAAGGGTTTAATTCAAATTTTCCAATGAGTATCCCCAACCTTCTCATATGGGAGTCCCTCTCAAGGGATTTTATATGCACAGCAGGGTAATCTCTGATGCATTTGAAGACTATTGCAGTGAAAGTTGTTAAACTATACATTAGTCCTGGACTACACAATAAATCAATTAACTAAAATCATTATCAACCTTTAAAACCTAATAATAACGGCATCTAAACTAATAAGATGTACCAACATAGAACTGTTCTAATTTGGTACAGTCCAACAGATACCTTATGTTCACTAACACTGAGTGATAGTAGCTTCCAATATCATCATTTGACAACTACAGTATCAGCAAATGCCTCTGGGCTCAGTTGTAATGGCATGACAATTCAGTTTCACTCCCCTTTAAATTGAATTGTATAAAGTTTCTGGGGTAAAAAACCTGCCCCTTTCAACTATATAATAATATGCACTTCAGTTGTTTAACTAAGTAAGAAATACTTGTTGATAGCAATCACTGTCAATCATTGATTTGTAGGCTGCATTAACATACATGGAAAACTTAGACAATACATGCAATACATTTCTGTTACTTAACAAAACTTTTAACAACCTAAACACCCACATCAACAAATTATAAAACTTGACAGATGCTTCCGTTACACTAAACATTGGCCATTGTTTTGTGTTGCACAACATGTATAAGCCACTGTTAAGAGAGTTAAAATACCTAAAAAGAGATTTTGTACTTTGGATATCAGATTAAATTATATTGCTCACCTATATAGTATTTTTCTGACTCATCAATTTTCTCTTGCCACTCAGGGTGGACCCATTAGAATACCATGTACACTCTGTTTTATGGGTTAAGGGTGGGGATTACAGAAAAAGCAGCAGAGACATCAAAAGACCCTAGGGATTCCATATAGTTCACACCCCTTAATCATGCAAACAAAGGAAAAGCTGTTAAATTTTCACATGCCTGTCAGATGAAGCCAGGACTTAGATGGAAGCTAATTTTAGATACTGATTTCATCAGCAAAGGACTGGTGGTATGAAATAAAAAATGTGGAGTCACGTTACATCATCTTAAGCAAACTCCATAGAAACTACAAATTCAAATGAAACTTATTAAATATACTATTTCTTGCTAGTGCCAAAACCAGAAAAGCCCATCATAGCAGCCAAATCAGGATCAATTTCTCCATCATCAACTGTCTTTTGCTTCTTTTCTTTACGAGCAACCTTTCTTTGTTGTTTCCTTTGTTCCTCCTTCCAAGAAAAAGAAAGAAAACAAGATTTATATTGAATATTTTCAAACGTTTTTTTAATTCTACTTACAATGTTGCTAAGCAGTAGAGAAGAATGCTACAAAGGTTAACCTAATTCAAATTATTTTGAGTCAGGTTTGGCTTGGGGTTTTGGATATAAACTTAGTATGCCTGCCCCAAAAGAAAAGTATGCTAACTTAGATTACTCAACATAATTTTTATATGTGGCTAAATGTAATTTTTAGGCAAAGTTAAATTCAAAACAATGTTGCTGGCCAGCAGCTTCCTGAAGGAGGATTGTGCAGGGGAGGTCTCAGATATTACGCAGGGCTGCTGGTATTTCATGGTTCAGCTTTGAACGTCGAACTCATTGCGCATGTTTTTGTGATGTTTAGGCACCATTCCCCAAGCCCATCTTTGTTGATGAGTTCAAATGAAGTTGAAGTGACAGATTCATGTTCCAAAACAAGCAGCCTGCCATTGATTTTGTACCATGAAGGAAATAATGCACATACAGTACAGTTACATGTATAAAAACATAATTTGTTAAAAACCTAAAACCGAAAGTCTGAGTAGACATGTATATTAAAATAAAACAAAAATATATACTAGGTGAGAGTAGAGTCTGATAATGTTTGCCAACAAAACCCCATGATTTATGTTTTGCCCACAAACAAGGCTTCTTATACTGATGGTAACTTGATTGACATGTATTTCAAATTTGCAAGAATAAATATATTATTCAAGTGACCACTATTTATATGGCATGTGTTTGACGGAATTGTTTCTTTGAAGTAATATATCTAACCCAAAAGACCGTGTTTGAATACATTTCCAAACACCGAGAAGAGAGTAGAAAATACGATGCGCAGCTGAGTATTTCTGACGAGCTTCGAGGTGTTTGGAAATGTGGTCAAACACTGTCTTGAGTGTTTGATATATCTTCTGAATCAAGACTAAAACTAAGGAGAAAACAGAGAAATAAGATCGTTAAAATCTATGCTAATTAAGACCAGATATCCAAACACCGTCACAGTCTGACATGATTTCATTTGTTTAAACTTGATGAATTATTAATGAGTTTGAGAAAATCAATTGAAAATCATTTGGCACACATTATGTTATTCTCCTGAAACAACATGAATAGAGCTGAGTTTCCAATGGGTTACCATTAAATCTCAGAGAAAGAATTTACAGCTACGCTCCTTACATAGGGTTAATCCTTCTGAAGTTTAATAAAGCGGCCTTGTGTTTTCAAAAAGTACTGGTGTATAATTCTGTGTTTTTGAGTACGTTGTCAAATGCCCTACCCCCAGGTAGCCCCTGGCGAACAAATCCCCCATGGTGGGTACCTACAACCTGTCAAATGCCCATCAAATGCCGTCAAATGGCTGGAGGGATGATGGAGCATGGAATTGACAGAGCCATAACAACCAGTGATGTTAAATTCCAACCCTCTGGGACACACCACAACAAGCCAAATGCCTGGTGTATTGGGTATGGGAAAGGGGGCACAGAGATGTTGATGTCTTCATTTGATGTCTCCATTTGATGGATAGATTACCTCTTCACGCAGCACAGCCATTCTCTCCTCCAAATCGTACTCTTTTCCTTTCTTTTGTTTTTCCTCCTCTCTTTTTCTCTTATTCAACTCAAAACGTCGCTTTACTTGATCAAGAGAGGATCTCTCAACCCTCATAGACATACCCAGATTTCGCTGATGTTTCTTGCCATTGATATGATCTAGAAAATTCACTGAATCTTTCACTACACAGTCACACACATTGCAGTAGTATCCCCCAGTGTGGGATAGCGGTGTGGTCTTAGTTATGACCACCGATTTACCAAGGTTTGCTTCAAGATCCACATCATAATCTCTTCTTTTGAGAAGTTCCCTTTTAACTGGGGCTGAGGGTCGTCTCTTTGAACTTGATTCATCTTCGTCGTCGTCCTCGTCGTCTTCAAGTTCTTCGGCTCGCTCTTTAGCTTTCTTCTCGTACTCCTCTCTGTCCCATGTCCTTCTAAAGTTGTCATTCTTCCCGCTTACATTTGCCATAGCAGAAATATAAAGAACGGTCTAACCTGGAAAGAACCAAACAAGCCCAACAAACACTTTTGCCCAGGCGTTCTTCGCTTTATATGGTCTTTTCGATAAAGGCCTGAAACCGCCTGGAACAGGTGAGAGGATGTCAAAACAAAGAGTATTGTACCAAATCCATATATGGGTGGCGTTGTTCCCCATATTTGGAAGTGTAGCGCAGTCTGCACAGGGTGTGACGTTGAGGGCCAAGGTCCTCGTGCGACTTACGTGAAACGCGCCATCTTTGTTCTTGGGGGCAACGGCTTCAACTGTAGTGCGTTTTCTTCTTACCTTTCCGGAGGGAGAAAACGACAATCTACTATTTATATGACATGTTCTCCGAATTGTGGCGTTGAAAATTGTTTGATATGCCTTGTAGGAAGTAGGACTTTAGAAAGGTGAGAATTTCGTTTTGTACTTTTTTTCTGGTCCATTTCGTTGTTTGGATTCGTGCGTGATTGATCGGGTGATTGAACTGGGATGTCTCTGTAGTTTTACTGGACATAATCCCTGACGGTTTCCTTATACTGAGGTTTCCTCGATAATAAATTTTGTCGAAATAGCAGGCGAATGCTTCATTAGCTTTCTAATCTAATGCGACAGGTATTGAAAGCACCAAACGTGTTATCAAACGTGTCAAGAAGCTTTTCTATGGCGATGTTTGTGTAGACTTAGAAGGAATTTCTCGATATTTTTGGATTAAAACTAAAGTGTACAACCTGTAATCGAAAAATGTGTTCATTGCAACCTTAGAAAAATTCGAAATTTGCTATAAAGCCGTAAAAAGTTAATTTCGCGGTCTTGACAACAGGTACCACGAAGTGCGGCTTTCCTTCTGTATGTTACGTGCGCGAGGCGTAGCAACCCAAATTTCCTTTCAATGTGAGTCACGCTGGCGAGAAATTCGTCTTTCGAAGCAATCATCTTCCCGTTCCTTCCTTTCATTTTTAGAAGTTTGAGCATTTTGTATTTTTTGTCATTCTGGACAAGGGAAAAAACGAGAGAAATAATGAGAATATTGTTTCGTGATGTATTGTGCAAGAAAATCATGAGGTTGGTGCATGATTTATTCGTAGTCAATACCCGTGTTTTGAATCGCTGTCCGTGCGTATAGGATAAGCATTTAGCTTAATCTGAATATTTCTCTCTTGTTTTTCATTGCAGGGACGTCAATGGCTGGCCCAGGGCGTAGTGTGGATATCAATCGTGCGACAACTGAGGAACTGGAGGGGTTGAATGGAGTCGGCAAAACAATAGCAAAGAATATAGTGGAGTTTCGTACTGCTTTAGGTGGCTTTTCTAGCATCGAAGACTTGAAAGTTATCCCTGGAATTGGACGTTCATTCATTGATGTACACAAAGATGGTCTTTGTTGTTCACCCTCACCGTCTCTATCTAGGCGAGAGACGAGGGGCTCTGCAAAAGCCAAGACAGGAAGACAGTCATTAAACAGAAGGTCTCCCCTGACTCCAGCAGTCAAGGGACATAGCACACCAAAGGGTAGAGGTGAATCAGGAAAGCGAAAGCTCTCTAGCAGTAGTCACCAGCTGGAAAACAATGAAAGTGAGAAAGTGTCCCCAGAAAAGAAGTTCTGTACTCCTACTCAAAGAAGACTGTTAAAACTCCTCCCCCTTAGAAATTATGGTACTATCAAGACAGCGACCCCTGTAATGAGTCCAGTAGACAGCCGGTGCCGACATATGTCTTTTTGCAGCCTTCCTCCAGCAGGCCTGGAAGAGTGGTTGCATACATTTCAGCAGTGGACAGCTGAGGAAAGGAAATATGCACTTGATGAGATTATTGAAAACTGCGAGCCGACAGTCATAAGACACATTATGGGTACCATTGAACCACGATTTCAAAGGGACTTTATATCTCTGCTGCCAAGAGAGCTTGCTTTGTATGTGCTGTCATTTTTAGAACCTAATGACTTGTTACGAGCAGCTCAGACCTGCAAATGCTGGCAGACACTTTGCGATGACAACTTGTAAGTACATGAAGCAGATGTTTTTTATGTAACTGTGTTTTTCTCTTTTTGGCAGTTGTAAGGGTTGTGAAAACCTAAAATTTAATTTTTCACAATATGGTTATATGTAAGAAGAATAGCCTAGTCTTTTTATCCCAGAAGCATCTGTGCATGAACATACATACTGTATATGCCTACATTGGCGTTAACCTCTACAGGTTAAGCTGTTTCCTTGTAACTTCCCAGGAATTGGTTAGAAATTAGTCAAATAAATTTTTTCCACTACCTACTTTGTCAAGAAGTAGAACTTGACTTTGACTAGTAAGCTGAGAAAAGTTGGGCCATTGAGTCTAAACAGCATTGCCATATCCTGGTTGAACTTGACTTTAAACATCTGTTCCATGGCTATGTAATCGCATTGTCATTTGTTTGCTATTATTGCTTTGCTTTGATTTTTGGAGGCATCATTTGAATCAATGAAATTGCAACAGCTGTCTTGTTTATTTTGATGGTTTTAAAGAACTATCTTGAAGAGCTATTGGGAAGTGATCACTGAGTATTGCTAATGTATTTTGCTGTAGTGCAATCAGTTTTGTATGAAAGCATGTATACTGGTGAATCTTCACTTGAGGACACCTTCATAATATGCAGATATGCAGGCAGTTTCCTTGGGCTCAGAGAAACATGAATTGAAATTAAATCTCTGCCTCCATAATACAGACCCCTTTGTGGTACAAACACCCATCTCTGCCTCTTTTATATCCATATTTAATAGTTTTATTGTGTATGAAAGACTCAAAGCAATAATTTTACTTTTCAAAAAACATTCTGTACATGTAGATGTAATAGAGATTAGTGATATCAGAAACAAAATTATCACAGTTTCAAATGTGGTTATGCGTTAAAAGGTATGCTTGATTTCATATTCTCATATTATTTTTCAGGCTTTGGAAACAAAAATGTAAGCAAGCAAGGATAGAGGAAGAGCCAGTCACTCCTGTAAAATGTAACAGACGTAGATCCAATAATTCACAACAGGTAAACCAGAACACTAAAGCTGTAAATAGCCCATTCAAGAAACTCTACTTGACAAAGCAACGGGTGTACTGGAACTGGAGAACAGGCCCTCTTCGTCCATCTAAAATTCTCAAAGGACATGACGACCATGTTATTACGTGCCTTCAGTTCTGTGGCAGCAGAATTGTCAGTGGTTCTGATGATGGTACTCTGAAAGTGTGGTCAGCCATATCTGGAAAGTGCCTACGCACTCTTGTAGGACACACTGGAGGGGTATGGTCATCGCAGCTGAGCGGCAATGTGATTGTCAGTGGATCAACCGATCGCACACTAAAAGTTTGGAATGCAGACACTGGTTACTGTATGCACACATTGTATGGGCACTCATCCACTGTTCGTTGTATGGACATGCATGACAGTACTGTAGTGAGCGGCTCTAGGGATGGAACTCTAAGGGTCTGGGACACTTCATCTGGGAACTGTCTTCATGTTTTGGTTGGGCACCTTGCTGCAGTGAGATGGTAAGTTTTAATAATGTACCATATGTACAGCTACTGGGCCTGCATTATAACACATGCAAATGAGTAACCATGCAAATGCTCTTGCAAGTTAAAGGAACCTTTTACATCAGTGCATGCGCTGAAATTTGAGCACCCTGACTTACTGCACAAACTTTTGAGCATGTAATTCACAGTGGATCTAAAACTAACAAGGGTGTGCCTCAAAAAAAGTGTAGCCATAAACGATTAATCAAAATTCGGTAATCAAAACAAGCTTCACAGACTCACACATGGCAGATCCTTAGTTAATTAAGTGTAACTTATCTTGTTTACCTAAGACAGAAGTTGCCACTGGCGTGCCTTGGGAAGATTGTAAATGACATGTAAAAATGACAGGAAATGCTGATTGTAAATGACAGTAAATATTCAGTTCCTAAATGGCTTCTCTTGTTTCTTTTTAGCGTTAAATATGATGGAAGACGTGTAGTCAGTGGAGCTTACGACTTCCTGGTGAAGGTGTGGGACCCTGAAACAGAACAGTGTATACATACATTGCAAGGCCATACAAACAGGGTCTATTCACTGCAATTTGATGGTGTGTACATTGTCAGTGGCTCCCTGGACACTTCAATTCGTGTATGGCATGTAGAAACTGGACAGTGTCTTCACACTTTAATTGGACACCAGTCCCTGACCAGTGGCATGGAGCTCAAGAATAACACTTTGGTGTCTGGAAATGCAGATTCTACAGTCAAAATCTGGGATATAACCTCCGGTCAGTGTTTACAGACTCTGGCAGGCCCAAATAAGCACCAAAGTGCAGTCACTTGTCTTCAGTTTAACAGCTGGTTTGTCATAACCAGTTCAGATGATGGCACAGTTAAAATTTGGGACTTGCGCACAGGAGATTTTATCAGAGATCTCGTAAAGCTGGACAGTGGTGGCAGTGGTGGGGTAGTATGGAGAGTGAAATGTGATGAAAAGAAGTTGGTTTGTGCTGTAGGGAGCAGAAATGGGACTGAAGAAACAAAACTTCTTGTCCTGGACTTTGATGTACATGAGTAAATCACTCTGTTTTGCATGCATTTCATCCTCATTGGTGGAGAAAAATTTGTACTTGACAACGTGTTTTAGTGTATGTTTTAGAAGTTATGTTGGATAGATACATGTGTCTAATTAATATTGCCAGTTCCCAACTTGTTGTTGGTTCCTCTTGTCGTCTCATTCATTGGAAGCTTACATTGGATAATTTGTACCTTTGTCACAGTTACATCTTTTACACCCAAAAGGTTTTGCCTTTTTGTACAAAATTTGATAGTAAGAATTGTGGTGTATGTCAGCTTGTAAAAAAGTAATATTATACTATCCACTGATCAGGGTAACATACAAAACCTACAGATATTGTGTGTGACAACACTGTTTTGCAGAAGCTGATTTTAAAAACAATTTTCAACAATAGATTTATTTTGCCAAATTTTTGGTATTGTGCATACTTGTTACATAGAAAAGAAACCCTAAAATGGAAACTACAGTTGTAGTTTATGAACAGGGTTTCTAGACTTCGCTTAAGGGAGAAGGAATGTCTGCTGGTCAGACATTGTGAAATTCAATTAACAGAATTTGATGTATTTAGTCATCAGGGCTGTGCAAAGAAAATGATGCACCTCCGTGAGAAGGTATCAAAAGAAATATATATTTTTCACAACCATTGGAATTAGGTTAGAACAGACATGGGTTCACTTTTGTTTAACAATATTGTTGGTGATGATGCTTTTGCTTAATATATATTGTCATTACCATGTAGACTGCTATTTACTTGATCTTTGTATTGTTAAGGGTAGTAACAGCCTTGGGTACTAGATGGTATACCCTTTGATCATTTTCTGGGACTTATTTTTGAACCAAGACTTAACATTAAAATCTCAAACCGTTCAGTATTACTGTAAAATTTGTAAAATTCAAACTAAGTTATAGGTTGGGTTAAAGAATGAAGACCAAGAGAAATAAAGCTTATTTTTCTACTACTCAATGTTTTTAATGTGGTTGTATTTGATTTTTGTAGTCCTGTCCTATTTTTAATTTGTCAAATGCTTTACTGATGAAAGATCAGTTGTTTCTGTTGGTACAGTTGATCCAACTCGACTCCTTTTAAGACAAATGACATGCTGGCTAAACCGAGTACAAAAAATCTCCCTCACCATTGCATTTATCACATGGCTAACTCCATGAGCAGACAAGATAAACCAAATCCTGCACTGTGATTGGCAAGATGTATCACCCAGCTGTGTTCAGCTGGTAATCCTAGTGATTCTTCTGCTATAAATAAAACCATGGACTGAAATGTAATGGATGCCAATAAACATGTACAAGAAAGGATCATGGCCAATATCCAGCCTTAGTATCCAACTGCAGCGAATACCATCCAAATAACAGTACAAGTACACAGCGATATTGTACAGTTATTTGTACAGTAGAAAACCTGTTTGCCATACAGGTCGGCGTGCCCATGCAGCCTTAATATCCAACTGTAGCGATTACCGTCCAAATAACAGTACAAATATACAGCGATATTGTACAGTTACTTGTACGGTAGAAAACCTGTTTGCTGTACAGGTCAGCGTGCGCACACAGAACTGTCACACTCTCCCTCTTTCATTGATAAATTTATTGACTACAGCGGCTGGATAAGAAATCTCTCATAAGATGTTTTGGTGTGTAGTATCGCTTTATATTTTTACTCGTTGATTGTATTTTGACGAGCCTGTACGACTCGCCCTACGGGCTCATCAAAATATGGTACAACTTGTAGAAATGTACAGCAATACCACACACCAAAACATCTAATAAGATAGATATCTTCACTGAACAAGCCTTGTCAATTTTCCCTATGTATTATTCAACAAATTGCAAAGATGTTCATATGTGTATATGACTCGCAAGTCTTTGTCAACTGGTACGTATACTTGACAGAATAATAATCTCTTATTCACAGAGCATGAGGGCCGTACTGGGGAATATTGGCCTGAGGTTGTGGCAGTACAGACCAAGAGCAGCAAAGCCTGTACAAAAATGACTGGGGGTAAATATTCCCCAATATGGCTTCAGCAACCTAGGTTAGTGGGTAGTTCATTAAATACAGTATGGCACTTGGGCCATGCTTGTTTTAGTTTTTTTTTCCTTCCTTTATTTATCTATTTCCACAATTACAACAATTACAATTCTTTTTTCAACATTAATTCTTAGTTAAACTTGTTTCCTCAAAAATCTACCATTTTCTTTAATAAACAAATTTGTTTTATTCGATTTGAAATATATGTGTTTTTCAGTTTCATATTTAATTACCAAAATTTAAGGAAGGTAATGTTTCTTTACATCAGCAAGTCCACAAGTAAGATTTTCCTAAAATTACTATATAATAAAATAGATCCATCTCTTCCTCAAAAGATCCAACAATAACATCGCAATATGTGAGCGAGAGGCTTCTGCAACTCTTGATTTTACTCAAAATTTTTTCATTAACCTCTTGCCAAAAAGAATTTGAAAAAGGACAACTGAACAAAATATGGGATATGGTTTCTGTTAGTTGATGAAAGAATGTGCAGTTGGGATTAGAAACGTATCCTATTTTACACAGGCGTTCATTAATAAACAGAACAGAATTCAACACTTTGTACTGAAAGGAGCGTAGATATGGTTTGTTAGCAACCCTCACTGGCAAAAGAAATGCCTCTGAAACTTGGTTGTCATCAAGGCTAAATTCTCTCTTTAGCTTGACCCATTTACTTGGCTTTTCCAATTTTTGTTTTATAAGAAAACAATAAACTTATAGTCATAACATTTAAGACTTTCAAATCAAGAATTACCTTAACATTGGGTATGTTAACACACAACTTCAAAGGAACAGATTGCCTCAGGTCTGTCCACACTAAAAGGTTGGACCTTGTCAACCCCTCACTTCTGATAACATTAAAAGACTCGATATTTGACTTGTCAAAGAGCAGATCATTTGTATAGTGAATATTCATATAAAAATAGTGCTTTATATAAAAAAACACTTTTATCATCCATTTTGATTTCTTTGTTCCATATAATATATTTGTAAACATTACAATTTTGGATCTACAATTTCTCTTATATTTGACCACGACACTTATAGATCCGGATAAAAAGTGGATGAAATGTTTATCTGATTTACATCATAATTACACTAAAGTAGAAAATATTTGACTTGTCAAAGAGCAGATCATTTGTATGTTTAATATTCATGTAAAAATAATACTTTAGATAAAAAACACATTTACAGTTGATTTTGAAGTAGAAAATATTTGACTTGTCAAAGAGCGGATCATTTGTATATTTAATATTCATATAAAAGTAATGCTTTATATAAAAAACACTTTTACCATCAATTTTGATTCCTTTGTTGTTCCGTATAACATATTTGTAAACATAATAATTTTGGATCTACAATTTTTCTTATATTTGACCACTGCACTTATAGATCCTGATAAAAAGTGGATGAAATGTTTATCTGGTTTACATCATAATTACACTGAAGTAGAAAAAGAACCCCTTCATAATTATCCAAAAGATAATAATTATTAAGGCAAGACTTCCAGAAACCTGACGAAAAATTGGAAAAAAATTTTGAATTTGACAGTTTGAAAAACAAAAATACATGGCTTAGGACCGTTGCCATGTCTTGCCAAAAAAGTTCCTTCAAGACTACACCCCATCACAAAGTTTAGTTTTTAACAAAGTCTTTTTTTTATCCCAGTGCTATTGTTTAATTTTGTACCAGTAGTTGTAATATTCACACAAAGTACCATTGTTTTAGGATCAATTAGACTTGATCAGTCCCAAAAACAATTTCAGTCACCTTAGTACAGAAAAGGAAATATCCTGTTACGATTTTTGGGGTAATCCTTGAATTTGTTGTGGTACCATTCATGTGTAACTGCGGCTCCAAGTGAAAGGTTCTGAATAGTGTATAGTAGAATCAGTCCAACATAGATGTTCTGTCCCTTTTGTATTATAAAGAAAGAAATGTAAATTAGGATTTCTGCCAAGTAATGAGGACTAGAAACGGACTCAAACCAGTCTCCATAAGGAATTCTGTACAAGTTGACTGTTTTTCCACTTGCCGAGTGTCGCAACTTTGCCAGGATGTTATGGCAGTTCCATTGATGCCAGCTTGCCCATAAAAATAGAAACACTCCAAAGTATTGGTACCAGCTGAAGGTACCCAAAGAAAGTCTACATGAACTACACCAGTCTGGGAAAAATAAAACAAAAGGAGTTATGATGAGCATACTCTTACTTTCCAAACCTATTACATCATTTTCCAGGAAGAGTCTGGTGCAGTTTTTATCTGACTTACCCTTGATTCTCCTAAAAATGATAGTCTCATTTTTCAATGGGATATGTTATCAGATCCTCCTTAGTGTGCAAAGACAATAGTTTCAAGTTGCATGTGGTGTTTAAATTATTGAAAGGAAACAATTGAGGGAGGGCAGTCTTGACAACATTTTCACCAACTGTTGCATTTCAGAAGGTAAACAGATGGCACATGGCCTGTCTGATAGGCACTACATAAATTTGTGTTAACAATGTTTATTCACAGCCACAACCCAGCCCACTTGTGACACCCCTCACATGTGGCACAGATTAACTGGGCTCAACTGCAAAAACTGTAATTCTTATTTGAGACTATATTCCTCTCTATAATAATATACATGAAAAAAATTACTCAATTCTGATTGGCTGAGAGCAGTGCAGTTCAAGTGTAACACCAGTGCAAATTACACATCGTAATTCTGGATTATGATTGGCTGAAACACAATAGGAAATTTTCTAAGCCAATGATATCACGTGAAATAGTGTAGCGGCTAACATCACTTTTTTGGCAAAATTGTTCACTTAGTGATACAAGAATGAAATTTCACAGAAATGTTCTAAATTAAGTATTCTTTCATTCTGATCGATTAGCCACTTCAAATTTGGCGGTATAACACTTTCTTTTTAACAATTTACTAAATAGGTGGTCTTTATCTCAACATGGATGTCATTAACTTTAGGTATAGACTTAATTCGCAGCCTTATGCAGGAGAAGTTGATGATGTTGCAGTACAAAAGTTCATTGCTGAGCAAAGAAACTAAAAAAATACTATAGCTGAGTAGTAAACGTTGGCTGCTAGCAAAAATGTCCGCAGGCTATCAAGAGTCGCAGAAGAGGCAGACATCATCATGGCAAGTGGAGCATGTCTGTAAGTATTTTAGAATTTTGTACCTAGGTTATTACGATAATAGATTTTAGTTTTAACCCTCACATATTACTTGTGTTTGGGTGGAAATGTTGACATATCTTTTAACAATTTTTGCACTCTAAACCTCTCAGACGATTCATCTCAACGATAGGTCTTCACATAGAAATGGCTGCTCTGAAATTGATAGGGTCTTTACTTCAGGACAGTGGTTGGACAAGTGCTTTTGTTGAGGCAGGAGTTGCCTCATCTGGTACTGCAGAATCTTATCTGTCAGCTTCAGGTGTTACCAGATCTCGTCAAGCATATCATATCACAGCATGTTGTCTATACAAGCAGAGGAAAGCTGCATATAATAGCTATAGCAGAGATACATTTTAAAGTTCACAACGGGTTCTTGATTTCGAAGAGTGGTGTAAGAAACGAAGACTCGAAAGTCCACAGTTCGCATTTTGTTTTAGCTCTAGAGCTAACCATTCCAACACTGTTTCGTTCATTAAGAGAAGCCAACTTTTGCCTATATCGTGAGGCGCTGGCAGAACTTTTGCCCTATTTCTTTGAAAACAACAGTGTAAATTATGCGTGGTGGCTTTAAATTCACCGCAGAGATATATGATGACCATCGATCAACAACATCCAGACGTAGCACAAATCTCGCAAAGAATTCTCGTCAATTGCAATCGACCAAGCCCACGAACAAAACAATGCAGTCATCAAGGATGATGGAGGAGCGATAGGCTTGACAGAGGACCCTACAGCACTCTGGAGGTGGATGATAGCTGGACCAGAGGTCAGCCACCTAGTCACTTGCTATGAAGAGGTTGCGGGAACTTAAGATGCAACAATCAGTAGCAAGCATCACGAATGAGGCGGAAGTGCTCAAATAGCAGTCTTTGAGAAAGTGGAAATGGGCAATCCTTTTCAAGAAGAGTCTGCAGACCTCCTCGTATTAGACAAAAAGCTAAGGACATTGCCGATCCAGCTAATTTAAGACTTGTTGCTACGTACCATAGTAGGGGCAAAGATCAGTTCCAATCCTTCAATGAAGGACTGAATAAAGAAGAGTACACCTTGTTCTATCAAATAGAAAGAACAAGATCACCTTCTTCAGGCAAGAGGAAATTTCTAGTGCCGTCAGTTCCAAGGTGAGGACACTGAAAGAGGACTGTCACCTATTTTCCCAACTCTCCATTTCATGTCAAAGCAGACAGTATGATTAGCATGATTTCTTCCAGCACAAACACCAGTCAGCTCCAGCTTACCCCAGTGACAGTGGGAAATTTCACACATGCCAGAAATCCCAACTGGTTGAGATACTTGAGTCTAAGGCTTTGATGCCAAACACAGAACCAGAGGCAGATGCAATCATCATAGATGGATCACTGAGCTCTTGTCAACTCCCAACCCCCACGTACGTCAAAGACATTTGATGACTACGCCAATGAGGACATCCTTCCAAGGGGTAGATCATATTCTACCAAGTACCAAAGAGTTGACAATGTGTTTGATGTGTATAAGGAGTCCAGCCTGAAAGTAGAGGCACAATCCAAAAGGGGCAAAGGGATACGCAGAAGGGTTACACCAACCAACAAGACTCCCCAAAATTGGAAAAGCTTTCTGAGAGATAACAACAACAAGACTGAACTTTTCCATTTTCTTGTGGACCGCTTGTCTGAAGCAGACATGCCGTGCTTGGAATATGTCTGTTGCAATCGCGTAATTGCGTTAGAAGATTTAGCACCATGTATGCACAAAGAGTCAGACCCACGTATTTTTGTGCACGCATGACATGCGGCAATGGATGGCAGTAAGGCTTTAATGATTAAGGCCAACGACATGGATGTGGTAGTTATTGCCATATCTGTCATGAAATCCTTAAACGAGCCTGGAAAAAAGGTGGATTGCATTTGGTCAAGGAGGAAATTTTCGATTGATTCCAGTGCAGGAACTGGTAACCACAATCGGTCCAGAGAAAGCCAGTGAACTCCCATTCTTTTACGCATTTACGTGATGTGACAGTGTGTCTGCTTTCCATGGCAAAGGAGAGAAGTCTGCATGGCAAACATGGAATGAGTGTAAAGGGGTCTCAGTGTGTGACAGCTCTTGACGACGCTGATCTGCAGAGTCTAGAGCAGTTTGTTGTGGTCATGTATGAGAGGTCCAGTGCAGATATAAGTGTGAACGATGCAAGACTGAATTTCTTAGCTCGCAAACAGAGGCCGTATGATGCAATACCACCTCAGTTTGCCCTCAAGCTACATTCAAAGCATGCTGCCTACCAGGGAACAATTATCTGGGGTTAGGCCACTCTCCCTCGACCTGTCACAAAAAGTCCAGCTGATTGGGGATGGAGTAGGCGAGGTGACACGTGGCAGATACTTTGGACTGACATTCCATCAGTTGCTGCAAGTTGTCGAGAACTGATCAGATATGGCTGCAGGAAGGACTATTCTGGGAGGTGCAAATGTCTTTGTTTTGGGCTGAACTGTACAGCTTTGTGTAGCTGTTCGTGTGAAAAGTAGCTCCACCTGGTCATTGACTATAGTGGGCATACAATGTGAATTGTATAGCAGCACTACTTGGCACTGTTACGAAATCAAAAGCTTGTTTGAAAAGCTGTTTTTGAATTAGCCAGCTAGAAACCGCTGGGCGTAATGAATTGCTGTCCTGAATATCAGAATTCGGTTGAAGTAGGCATGTAATGTGACTTGTGTATTTGAAAGCTTATACGTGATCAGAGGTTGTTTAAAAAAGAATTGTTTGGGCATACTGAATTACCATACTGGATAACGGATAGGCACATAATGTAACCTGTATATAACAGTACTTGAGATCATGAGCGCCTGTTAAAGAAAGAATTCTTTAGAATTGTTTGGCCATTTTCAGAAACTGAAAGATGTATGGAATAGTCAATTGTATCTAAAGGATGCTAGCAGTAAAACGTTGTAATCAGGGAGTAATAAACTGGTCAAATGTTGCTTCAAGATGAGTTGGAAGTAAGGATATTACTTAAAATGGCCGCCATTTTATCACATCACACCCATTTTTAGCCATTTTGAAAAAAACTCTTGTTAATGCGAATTTCAAGTGGCTAATCGACTAGAATGAAAGAATAGACAATTTAGAATGTTCCTGCCAAATTTCATGCTTGTATCACCAAGTGAACAATTGAAGCTGTTAGCCGCTACACTAAAATGATGACAAAAATTTTGTGCGGAAACCTTCAAAAAAGTTTTCTTCAATGAGAAAAAATGGCTTCAAGAAAGATCTTCTGGCACTTCCTACTCACAATTTTTTTCATGTTTATATTATTAATAAGTAATCATACAGTTTTTCTTGTTCAATTTGGAATTAATTTGCTCTTGTGAGTTTTTCAAAGCTGAAATTGCACCCGCTGAAGCAACTTTTTGAAAAACTCACTTGTGCAAATTAATTCCAAACTGAACTTGAAACCATATGATTACCTATACTAATTTGAGTACATGGTATTGTTATATGATAAGATTTACTAAGTTTAGTTGGTATCAAGAATAATCAAGAAAAGGAAGTGTTGTAAACAGAATGCTAAGAGATTTATCGTACAGTGATACAAAAATATTTATCTCATAATTGTTTAGAATATTTCCCTACACCCACCTCTGTCTTTTTTCTCTACTCTGAGGAATGATGTAGCAATGGAAGTTACATCCAAACAATAGTAGGCTACACCCACCAAGAAATGTGATAAATGAATCTTGCCTGAGAACACACTGATAAACAAACATTCAAACAATCTACGACAAGTCTGTACCAGCAGAAGAAGAAGAGATACCAGAACAGTGAAGCAGTTGACATGAGGATTGTAGTTTAGGTCCAGTATTTGAGCTAGACCATCTATCATTGAAGTTTCACTGTAAACACAATGATTTAGCAACATCCAGAGAAGTGCACATGACAGAGAACTTCCAGCAACATAGAAATGAGTGAACCAGCTGAAAAATAAAGAAGACACTAATGAGTTAGAGAATAGCAAAAAGTATACTGACTTTCTTTAAGTATCAATTTCCTTAGCATTGCTGTGTCAACTGAGGACACTGTAAATAAACAGATTATTGCCCACAGAAGAAAGTACAGACATATGTATGTTATAAATATTACCAACTGGCAGTAGCTCTGGAGGGGGGGATACTCCCATATAAAAGGACAGGGTGCTCCTCGTACCTTAAAGGGGTTAAAAAAGTGGTTTTGATATCTCTTAGAGTGTTCAGCCTCGAAGGGTCCACCGCGGGAGCTTTTGCAGTACCTTTTAGGGTATTGAGAAGAAAAATTATAACAGGAGATGTTTTGTTTTAGAATTGGTACCTCTTAGGGGTGAAAAAAATCTCAGCTGGCCACAACCACAAAACATGATCTTGGTTTCAAATTTTCCGACCTTTTTATATGGGAGTGCTCCCCCTTCCCCCCCAGGGCAGTAACTAGGCTGACCAGTTGGCTATCTAAAAAGCCTGGCCTGAGGACTTGTTACTTCTCAATAGAGGAGTTCACACTCTAAGGGGCATTATGGGTAATCAGGACAAATTTACAAGAAACAAAGCCGTAAAACAAATGTTTATCTTTATATTTCCATTCTGATTTCACATTTGGAGACAAAACATACTCTGTAGATGGAAAAACACCTATTCTAGGTTCACCAGTGTTTTTTGTGGGCAGTGTTTTTTTGTAAGTCTTAGCTGCTCAAGCCACAAAAATGTCTCTGATACTCTGATAGGTAGGCTAATGCCTCACTCAATCAACTCAAAAATGCTAGTGAATGTAGAAAAGGGGTTTCTCTATTTACAGTAAAAGTTTCTTCTCGAAAATGAAACTCAGAACGGAAATATGAAGAAAAACATATATTTTGCCACTTTGTTTCTTTGCAATCTTGCCCTGATTACCCATAATGCCCCCTTAGAGCGTGAACTCCTCTATTAACGGCACACACAATAGGACTGTTTTCACACCTGAAGAAGCAGTGAGGTTAGAACCATACAAGAATATGTTTTTCGACAACTGAGTTACAGTTAAGCTTTTCACGTCTTCTTCCAACATTTGAAATGGTGCTAATAATTATAGGCAAGCACAAAAATAAAACTTGCACTTGCTATTGTTTCAGAGCGAGCAAGGCAAGAGCTATCTAATTCAGACAGAAAAAATACCTATGACATGTTTGAGAACAACCTCTCCCACACCCCCTCCCCGCCTATTTTCCCTTTAAACTCAGGCCATATATGGATCACAATCGTATTATATAAATCTTTATCACGTCAAGAAGTTATGATCACCAATAATGACGTTGCTACATCTTTAAGATTACTTGCTATATTTAGCTCTTGCACAATAACTTATACGCGATACATGTGACCTCTCGGTAACCTCTGACCATTTGTCTGACAAGCCAGACGTTTCCTCCCACCTGTTTGGGACATGGAGACACTGAGTCCAGCTGCTTTGCTTTAACTCACGCTTAGTCTTTCCCCATTCAAAAATGTCGTGTAGCCACTCAGGGATATAACTCTTCATTAAGTACAACAAACTAACAAGAAAGCAACCTAAATTTAGGAAACTCAAACCCACGAAGAGAACGTCCATTTTGAATGCGCGCCTGCAAGTAACCCAGCGGTCATTCAAAACAGCGTATAACACGCAAGCGCAATCCACGTGTACTAAACGAAAGTGTACAAATTGCCGGAAAATAGCTTTACCATACAGTTGCTTTTTGGGCTTTTTATTGTACTACACACGAGCAAAAAGATAGCATTTCATCAGGATGGTTGTGATGACAATGATAGGCCGTGTTATCGACGGCTTACAACTGGCAGCCTCTATGCAAAGTGATCAAGACGTAAGTTCATGTACCATGTAACACCAAACCCATAAGCTCAACTCTCTTTTTGTACGGTCAGTTTTCTTTTATATGATGCAGCCTTTTTTTTATAAGTATAAATATACAGGTATATATGTTATCTTTCAAACAGCGCTTGATATTTTCTGCTTTCTCGCAAACGTCCAGATTTCAAAGAACACTGAAGAACGTACATCATTCACAGTCCGAGACTGTCTTGCACATTCAATTTGCTGACTTCACAAAAGTAAACGTTGTTTGTTGTTTATAGTACACGTGTCCCAAAATATATGTTTTACAGCTACATTACAACTACTTGAAATATTTACATTTGAAGTCCCTGTAAATATAATTGATTTTATAGAGAGCTGCAATTGTCGTCTGTCTGTCTGTCTGTCTAAGGACAGTCAGTATAATTTTGACAAGGAAGAGGTTGAATTGTTTATCTCTGCTGGTTAGGCATATGGTAACCATTAAGCACTTTACTACTAGTTAACCTGCTTTTATACATTTGAGGGTCATGAAGAGAAAACCAGCGTAGGCTTGTTAGTGTTCTTTTATATGCTGCAACTAAGAGAATTAATTTAGGTTTCCAAATTTTAATCAACTTAGCTGCGGATGACACATTTGCAGGTTTTGGTCACAAATTTATTAAGGTCTCGCGGTTCATTACTTGCATGTCAGTCCAAAGTTCTAGCACTGGTAGCTGTTAACCTGCAGAACCTGGGTCATAAAAATGGTGGATAGCTTGTTGAGATACCTGTTCATTATGTGTCCTATGATATACTCTCGTCCAATCAAAAGAGATTTATCTGTCACATGTTCTAAAAATATCAAATGCGAAAGTTGAGAGATTTGAAACAAAACTGAGAAATGCACACCTCGGACACTACCAGCAAGTACCATTAACTTTGCACAGATCTGTTAAAAATAAATTTGTCAGATCAATATTAGGAAAGGAGTGGCCACAAAGCTTACTTTCTATACAAAAATCAGTACAACAGTACCTCCAGCCTTTTTGTTTTTTCCTTTGAAAGAAATTAACCATTTGTATTTTGTTGTTCTTTTAGACCACTAAGGACTACCAAGCACAAGCCAAGATGTTGTTCAGAAAACTCACAGACCACTCACCAGCAAGAAGCAGCATTGAAACTGGAACAATGATGTTTCAGTGAGTACATGTATTAAATAGCAGAGCTAAGCAATCACATTGGTAACACAGATGGCAATCCGTACCAAAATAATTTTTTTTATTTTAATAATAAAAGCTTCTTGCAGTTACATCTAGGTCTATTCTACATGTGTATCTATATTGCTCTATAGGGGCACATGACACCATTGACTTTTTTTTTTTTAAAGCACCTAGAATTTCAATCAATTGCAAAGAAACAAACCTAACAAAATTGTCATGGAGACCACTGAATTTTGTGTTTTTCAGTGCCAGAACTACCATAGTACATGTGTTACGACTGATGCATGCATTTTCGACCAGGAACCAACAACATTTTGCTTACTTGAGGTTTCTTTCCCAATATTCTAACCATAACAGATTTTTGCCATTTGGATTTTCTTGATGTTTCTTTCCCAATATTCTAACCGTAACAGAGTTTTGCCATTTGGATTTTGCACTTTAGAATAAAATGTGGGTCATGACCTCAAGACTTGTAACAACGTGATAGAGGAGTTGAAAAATATGTTTTTCTGGATGTTGTGTTGATATTTACATATGACTGTTATGAAGCATTGACAACATGCAGAGTAATATTTGATTTTATGACATATTGTCAAGACCGTGATAATGATATTGTTCTTTCTTTTCCTTTTGTCAACAGTTACATTATCGAAAATGGTGTGTGTTTCTTGACGTTAACCGACAAGACATTCTCCAAAAGAGCAGCATTTAGTTTTCTTGAGGAGTTATCTTCTGAGTTTCACAGGGAGTTTGGTCACAAAATTGCTACAGCAACTAGACCCTACTCATTCATTGAATTTGGTGAGCATTTACATAGTACTACGTTGTGATTCTCTCATTAAGTTGTTTTTTGCTAGAGTCTCGTCAGATGGAGCCCTGTTATTAATCTAACTGTCTGGTAAAATCTTGCCACTTGGTTACTGTATTGATAAGATAAAGTCTGTTGAAAGCCAATAATGTTATGGCTTTTATATTTAGGCAGGTGCTTAACTCCGATTTCCTTAGCATGAAGTGGCTTTGAGTAAGTTGCTAGTCCTATACAGGTTGCCCTGCAACATTGTTTAGATTGTCCCAATAATGTGCAAGACATTAATACTCAAGGGGAGAGGGATACTGTGAGAGTAAAACGTTTTGTTCAAGGACACAACTTGTGGTGAAGATAAACTTTGACTGGACAAAAGTATATTCCAAGACAGAGATTAATATAATGTACCAAAATTGCATTCACCAAATTGTACTAAACAAGATGCTGTCATAGTATTAAAGTAAGTAACTAGGTGCTGTCTTTTAGACACATACATTCAAAAGGCAAGAAAGAACTACCAGGACTCAAGAACAAGAAGAAATTTAAACAGATTAAATGATGAACTCCATGATGTACAGAGAATTATGGTTCAAAACATTGATGATGTTCTTCAAAGAGGGGAACAAATTTCAGGTATGTCTGTGAGTTACAAGGGGGACCAGTCAGGCTAGCATTTTCATATCGGTAGGAATAAAAAAAAATTGAGGCATGAGATTGTATATTTAATTTTCAATCTGTTTTCACTGTCTGGACAATTACTGTTTTCAAGACAGAATCAGGCTGTTTGTGAGAAATTGTACAGAAAAACATATGTAAGAAACAGAAAACAGATCAGCACCTTTGGACCCAGCATCACTCAATTTTATGTATTTTACAAAGTTATTCATAAGTTTATTGTTTGGCATTTGCAGAAATCAAATTTCATGAATTCAGTTTCTTCGTTCCAGTAGAAAATGGTGCAAAAATTGTGAAACATGTCTTTAATTCAGATAGCAGGAGGTGTATGTATTACCATTGCATCTATGTTGAATGAATATTAAGAGAAAATATATGGGCTAGGGATTAAAACCTCTCTTTACTTATAACAAGATGTCTGTATTAATAATTTATGTGTTGAACCACAAGGCATGGATACTGCTTTTCACACTTATGAAGATTTAATTAGCTTGTTTAACCTCAGTGAACAAAGAATTCGTTATTCTTTTTTTTCTAGTGTTAGATGACAAGGCAGGAAATCTAAGGTTCCAGTCTGAAAAATACAAGAAAGATGCAACCTACTTGAATCTTCGTTCTTCTTATGCCAAATACGCTGCTGTAGGAACAATTTTTGTAGTGCTTATGATTTATGTTCGGTTCTGGTGGTTTTGAGGAATAGCACACAGCATGTTTGCTGAAATATAGAGCTTATATTAACTAAATATGTCATTAATAGTAATAATAATATGATCTTACTGGCTAGACATTTCTATGAAATAGTAGTTAGCCAGGTAGGTACACAATTACATGAAGTAAAGTTATAAACCTGTTGTTGACATTTTTAATTGTCACCAGAGTTGTCAAAAGTAGGCCTCTGCTGGCAAAGTCACTATTTGCATCAGCTGGCCACTCTCTGGGCTAATTACCTG
Organism: Orbicella franksi; assembly: GCF_964199315.1. Classification (NCBI taxonomy): domain Eukaryota; kingdom Metazoa; phylum Cnidaria; class Anthozoa; order Scleractinia; family Merulinidae; genus Orbicella; species Orbicella franksi. The sequence goes on along the minus strand of NC_138145.1, from coordinate 17,035,731 downwards.
ATTAAGTTGGCAAACTCAACCACCTACCCTTTGTAACACCACTGTTTCACTGCTTGGGATTACTCCCTTTACTTTAAAACCATAGCACTAGGTGAGAAACTGGTTCATTCCCCTTCCAGGCACCACAGTACCTTGCACAACAGCATGATTGTGCTGTGATGTATGGAAGCAAATTCAACTGACTGCTCTCTTTGGCCCAAACAAAAGTTTATCAGATATTTTCCTTTATAATGTAGAAAGGACTCTGCGTGTGCTGATTGGTCAAAAACCCATTTTATAAATCAGAGTATAAAACATACAAAAAGCATGTTTTATTGTTTTGCGCATGAAAAATCTGATCCTAAAGCAACCCTGAAGAAGTCTAAGCTGTGTATTACACTGTGATAAAACACTCCGGAGATTTGAGAAAACTTGAGAAATGTAGAAAACACTTGCCTGTGGCTCTTGTTTTCTACATTTTCCTCGTGTTCTCAAATGTCCATTGTGTTTTATCACTGTGTAATACACGGCTTAGGTTTCTTTATTTGTTAAATATTTTATGAGTCCTGCTATTTTAATGTGATCACCACATTATGACTAGACACTGCTGGCCTTATTGTTTGTCAGATTAACAGGGTCCTACTGAAGCAGTTTATAGAAATGTTATTCTGCTACACAAACAATTGGCTGTCGACCTGCAGCAATTGATGGTAAAACATTTAGCTGGAGTTATGCAACCATGTTTAAATCAGTCTGTCCCTTATTACCAATTTCCAGACCAGTTACTGTCCTGATAATGGCAATGAAGTGATAAGGTCAACCGTACAATCCAGATGAATTTGCTATTGTATTAGTTTATCCCTTCAAAAAGCAACTGGTGCCATAGCCTGCGAACACAGACGTATTTCTGGCTGTCACTTGGTTCCGCCGATAAATAACTTCTGCAAACCTGAGCCAGAAAACAATTTCTGTGACGTAGGAATTCTAAGCCAATCACAGTTTAGCTCAAATAACCCCAGATTTACTGCACGTGGTATTCACTGCGAGGAGCACTCGAGTTTCATTCTATCATGGAATCTGATTGGCCAAGGAGAAACAAAAGTCATTACGTCACAGAAATCGTTTCCTGGCTCAGGTTTGCAGACATTATTTTTCGGCGGAACCAAGTGACGGCCGGAAATACGTCTGCGTTTGCAGGCTACTGGTGCCATATAGCTGTAAGAAATACTAAGAGTGTGAGAAAATTTACCACAAGGGAAAATGTCAGGTCAATAAACTACAGGAATGAGATTTTATGTCAGATAAATATCTGACAATCTGTCATGACAAAAATTATTGTAATAAATTCCTAAATAGCATGTGTTCTTAGAAGACAAGGTTCAAAAAATTTCAATACTGATCAGGTAGCACAACCAAGATCATGTGGGGTATCTGACTATACTAAGAACATGTCTGGAGTGAAGTCAAACATTCTTTTGTTACTGTTTAGTTTAATGTGGTCCACTCTCAAAATTAAATGGTCAATACATGCCTCTTACTAATGAATTTTTTTTGGTCTAAGTGCTAAGTGTATGGGCCATAAATTGAGGGGGGGGGGGGGGGGGGGACAAAGATCTACCATAACTTACTGTATGGACCAAGAAGACAAAGTTAGTAAGATTTTATATCTTTCCTGTTTGTCCAATGGGTTTGGGAAATCATTACAACTTTAAATGAGTGACCCATGTGAAAAACAAGACCAGTCACCTGCAAGTAGTTATAACGTTTTAATTATTCGTGTTCTCTAAATTTTGACAAACAAGGACCATATTACATGCCTGTTTTGCCATGCATGTTAAGCAAACTTGGCCGTGAAATAACGAGACCATTTGTCAACAAAAATGGTTTCAGCTTACAGTATCGCTAGAAAATGGCCTGCTAAATTGATCAGTCCTGGCATGCAAAGTAAGCGAGAGGTATAGTAAACTGTATTAGCAAATATACAACGCTAGATGAGTAGTTTTTGATTCTTAAAATAATTTATGATCAGTGGTCATACAAATTTTCATGAGGGAATATTCAATAATATAATAGAACCAATATTTCCTTTCAGCATCCTAATATGAAACATACAGGTTCGTTAAATTCTTGCTGTTTAGTGCAAAGTGTGAATTGTTTTCCAGTCTCAGCTACTGGTTCAACACACATACCTTGTCTTTCCCAGAGGATCATTATCATTTAGCAAGCTGAGATTATTACTGTAAATAGATATTGATTTAATTTATATCAATAACACAGAACATTCATGAAACATTTTGTGAAATATTTTTTTTTATTACTTTCAAAATTCAAAAGGGCTTGATCACCCTCAGTGAGATTAATTTATAATGGATCTGTGGAGACTGCAAAGTTACGATAACCTTAATACTGTTGCATCAAATAGTAGAAATGTGGCAAACACAATCATTAAGCTGCAACTATTGCATCAAAATAAAATTGTAATAAAACAAAATCTCCCATTAATAGGAGCAAAATAATTATTTTTGTGTTGTAATGTGATACACAGTCAAGCCTGCTGCTTAACACAACTAATAATAGAGTCAACAATAATATTGTATTGCTGAACTCTTGCTCTGTTTAAATATCAAATAATTGATCTCACACAGCAATTTAAAGATTGATATCCACATTTTAAACCTTAAGTTTACATCTACCATGAGTCCATGAAAAACTGACCCTAAAATTAAAAAGATATCCAAGGATATGAAATAATCATTGAAGGGTGTTTTATAACACATGGTAGTAAAAACAATAACCAAACATCTTGTGCAACCATATCACATGAACTCCATTTTTTCATTATTATTATTATTTCAACTTTTTCATCTTGCCTAATTTTAATCGGGCTTGTCTTTTCTTCTTCTGGTTCTCCATATCTTTCCATGCCCCCATGATGAACTTACTGAAATGACACAAAAGAAAACATTAATTAATCTACGATGTTAGTCATTGTGCAACATTTCAAAGGAAGTACTAAATACACATCACACACATTAGCAAAGATCCTTTGATACTGGCAGATCCGAGAGAAGGGCACTCACTTTCTTGACAGGGCATTCAAAAGTCTGTAATCCTTAGTAGTCATCTACCTTGCCCATGAGAGCAAGAGAGGGAGAGGAGGGGAGGGTGAGACATCCAAGACCCAAGGGGATGGGCTGGTAGGGTAAAAGGCTGAGGAGAGGGGAGGGTTTCAAGTTTGCAGCTGTCAGACATTTCTGTGATGCAGGGGATGTTTTCTCAATGGTTTTACTAATGTTCTTCAAGAGAGAGAGATGTTTAACTTCATAGCCCAAGTTTACACTTTCTTCATTGTGACACATAATTTTTAAAAGTTATTCTAGGTGTCTGCGTATTTGTCCATGTGTGCAATCCAAAAAATAGCATTAGGCTTGCAATGCTAAAATTTGCATGTCCCTCTAATTTCATGGAAATGAAGGCCATAAGATCGTTATGCCTCTACTACTGTAAGCTACATGTAACAGGTGTGCCAAGGTAATGCTGTAAAGTGTCCTTTAGAAACACGTCTATGTGAGTTTAAACCCCTGAACTACATTATTTGCTAGTCACAAATTGTACAGTATTGGGAAGAAAAGCAGTGAAATTTTTTTACAGTATAAAATTTTGATAAGCATAATAAGACACAACTTTTGGCAAAGTTTTAAAAATATCTATACATGGGGTTCAGAGCCACCTTAAAGTTTCGAAAATTTAAGGTGGCTCTGAACCCTATGTACAGAATTTTTTTAAACTTTGCCTAAAGTTGCATCTTACCATGCTTATCAAAAATGGACAATATAAGAAGATTTCACCATGCCATTTTTAAATTATAAGCCCCTAAAGCTGTAATTAGGGGTGGTTTTAGCAGGTCATACTGTTGCTATGGTAACCCATTGTGTCACGAAAATGATCACGTGTTCACCAATCATTGGGTAGTTTGTTGATACCATGATTGTTGCATCAACTGAGGAAGATGGTAATAATGACCCATCAAAATCTAACTGCTGGAAACTGTTTTAAGCCACCCAAAAGGATTTAAAGTTTAACTGCTAGTTCTAAGCTTAAAGCTTCTTGTTGAAACAGAGGACATGAACACCCTGACTCAAGCACAGCAATTATACCTTCACCAAAAAATCACTGTTGGAAGGTACAAGAAATCAAATCTTACTTTAATCCTGAAAGCTCACTGATAAGTCCTTTGATCATTCCCTTGTCAGAAGGCACCTCCACACTGCAATGATATCCATTACTCGTGCCAATTCCTGCCACATTACAATCTTTTAATAATTGCCTGGACATGAAAGAGCAATAATATTTACTTTACCATCAAACATTAATTGTTAAACAAATAAGTTGCCATATGTTAATAAACATGTACATGTACATTCATGAAAGCCCCCATTAATTCATTTAATTTTATCAAAGTGTGTCTTTAACTTTGTCTTCGCTAGTTCACATTGAAAAAGTATTTATGATTTAAAAAATTATGATCACAGTCTTTGATACCTCAGGCAATTGAAATAAAAAAATAAACTAAGAGAAACTCAAGGGGCCATTCCCTGTACAACAACTTTCACATGCAGGTATAAAGGGCACAGAAAACTTTGCAGAATTAAGTGTGTTGTTCCAGAATATAACCATACTCCTTCCACAGAAGATTTTGGTTTCAGACCCTCTCCTGCCCATCGGGAAATTCCAGTCCCAATGTAGATGTTTGTCAGTTAAAATGAAATTTAGGTTAAAATGAAATTTCTTTGTCTTAACCCTATTATTATTCATGGATCATGAATAATTAGGGTTACAGGACAAAGGAAATTCAGAATCAAACTAGGTTAAAATCATTTTAACCTGAATTTCATTTTGCCCTACAACAAAGACATTTGGCCTTTCAAACTGCCCTCCCTTTCAGAATTTCTGATGGCCTTCTATGAGGCTGGCATGATACTTTCTAGAACTGTTCATGGTATCTTTCCAACATTTACCTGGCGTCACGTTTGTGAGACTCTGGATGTAGATTTTCATTTGAAGAATCATCAACATGAACTAATTGTGAGTCAGTACAGTCCATTAAAGAATCAAATTCCATAATGTCAGCATCAAAACCAAACAAAAAGCACCCTGCTTCCACCTTGCTTGATAGGTTCTCAGTAATTTCATCTGCCACTGTTTGGTGTACTTCACCTGTTTCTGACTTGTGTTTGCAAGAAGACTCACTTTGCAATGGTAACTCTGCACATGTCACAGTTTTGTCCATTGTTATCTGTTCATGTGTCATAGGCTCTTGATCCACCCAAAAATCTGATGCCTGAGCAGTACTAGTTTTAAGCAGTTGTGGTGACTCCTGACAGGTTTCATTTGTTTTCCTGGTTGTTCTAGTTTCAGTAGTGGGGATCTTGTCGACTTGTACATCAAGATCATGACATCCATGTTCTTCTTCATCAACATGAGGGGAACATTGTTGCTCGGAACAAACACCAGCAGAAACCTCCAAATCTATCTCTTTTCTCTTTGGCTTTCTTGTAAAAGATTCCTCATCTGGATTTTCTTGCTGAAAAGTTAAAATTGTTTTTAAATAACATTCTGCAATTAAAACAACTTACTGCACAGGTAAACCATAATAAATGATAACTATCTATTGATATGTTCATGGACATATCATTTCAACAAAACTTTTTATGTCTTCCCTCAACACTACTGCTTCACACACAAAAATGGATCGTGCACTGGGGGAATACTGAAAGAGAATGTCACAATCAAGTTTCTTGAGATATTTGAGTCCAGTGCATTGAATACATTTTGTGTGGTGCAGGTTCAAATACTCATAATTTTACAAAGGCTTGTTAGAGTTTAGATCTGCCACACCAAACTTTTCCAAGTTTTGGAAGAAAAAACATCCTTCAATATTACACCCAAAAAGCTAAACATTCACTAATTACTAAGTTAGACAAACTCTTTTGTTTCTCTATGCAAAGCCATGTGCTAATGAGGCAAAATATAAACAATGAATTCCTACTGTTGCTTTATGATGACTGCACCACTTTTGCATCAGTTGGAATTCCAAATGTAGGTCACACACTTTGCCTTATTTATCAGTGTCTGTTGCAGCAAAAAAAAAATAATAATAAAAACTAGCGTGAGGGTACTTACCAACATAACAGGAGTGGTTTCACAATTATTAGGAACCATTTGGTCAAGGTCTTGGTCACTGTCAATTTGGCACATATTATTTGAATTTTCTCCACAGTTTCTAGACTCTACTGTACTATACACTTCATTTTCTATCAAAGGTGTATCCATGTTTGGCATATGGACCGTTCCTGTAAGTTCATTTGACTTTAAGAAATCATCACTGGCTCTCTGTTGGTGATGTTCCTTTTCTGAAACATGATTTCCACAACAGATGTCTGTTGAACTCAGGTCCTTGTCCATTGGTATTGGTGACACGCTGAAGGCATGCACTTCTTCATTTCCTGATGTGATGGCATTATTAAGTGAAACTGCATCCTTCACTTCTAGGTTGGTTATTGGTGAGCCTTCTGTTGCGAGGTTGTTGGGTTCAGCATCGTTGTCATTAGCACACATTTCACCTTTACTTGTTACTGTATGATTTTGACTGTCAGGTTCATTATCAGTTTCTGAATTTCCTTGCTGCTTCACTGTAGTCTTGCTCTCATTCTGATGAGGGTTGTATGGCAAATCTCCGTTATTGTCATTTTCCAATGTTTCATCAGCATGGTTGTTAATTCCTGTGTCATATTTTTCAAAAGCATCTTCTGAAGTAGCAGTCTCTTGTGTTGAATGGACATGGCCTTCAACTGATGTGTGTTGTTGTTTGTTTGTTGTTGCTTGATTCTGTTGTTGTTGTAATGTTGTTGTTTGAGATTCAGAATTAGCCACGGCTTTGCATTTTTTCACACTTTTGGAGGGAGTCTTTCCAGTTACAATTTTTTTCAATGCTGCTTTTGTCAGAATGACAGGTTTAGCTGCAGTTTCTATATTATTCTTTAATGCTTCCTCAGATATGACATCAATTTCTTTGCTGCTATCAGCAACTTGAATCTCAATATTTACAATTGAGTGAGTATCTGTCTCTTCTACAGATGCTTTGGGTTCTTCTTTAAATTCTGTTGAAGAGTAACAAATTAATTACAACATTGGAATTCTAAAAATATCATCAAGTAAAAGGAAACAAAAGGGTGTTGATATGATGCATGTTAGAGCAATGTTTTGGGTTATTAAGGATTCAAACAGAACTACAGATTTGAGGATGTCAGATATGAATGAGGCTCTAAAACTTCACTGAGTGCATCCAGTAGCTTTCCACACAATGTTATGATGAAAATCCTTCTTTTACAACTAGAACATCAGGGCTGACAATAAGTTCTGAATTACCTGTTGCCTTAATTTTCACAACTGTGACAGACGTGTTACTTTGGAGGTGAACTGCCTTAACCACAGATAAGTTCACCTGAAACATCAAGTGCTCATCAAGCATACTCAGCCATAGCAGGTGTTGCAGGTTATGGCCCTTAATGACAGCCCTGGCATGTTGACAATGAGAATCTCCAAAGATTCTCCAAAGCTGGCTGAGAATCTCCAAAGTTAGCTCAGTAGTGCACAACTCCTGGCCTGCCAATAAATTCAGTGCAAATCTGCACTTTGTAGAAGCAAACTGTTGCAATGTGTTTAATCTACATCTACATTGATCCATAACTTGCAAAATCCAAGTTGGGACAGAATTCAAATCTACCTCGTTTACTATGATCACTATAGGCTGAAGGTTCAATACCACAAGCTAAAGTTTCACCCTATGCATGCACATTCATAATGTGCTACAATGTGGATATATTATCTGACTTTGGTCTGGGTCTTAACATTACCCATTTACAAGTATTTTTTAGACAAGTGCATTACCAACAGTGCTTCTGTTATTAAATGATATGCACCCGTCTTTGTAGACAAACTTGCTGGTAAGCATCCACTTACTAACATTCAGAACTTAAAAAGGTGGAAGAGAAACAAGCAATTCTCACCTGATGTTATATTACTATTATTACACTGGTTCATCCGCTTGTACATGGCCTCAAAAAGATTTTCAATAACAAGCATAACAATGTTTGATGTCTGTTCGCGAGCAGTTGAAACCATTGAAGATAAAAGAACTTCATCTGTTGTTACTGCAAGTTCATCTGCTGTGTTTTGACCAGAGCTGAATACAACAAGGTCTTTCTTTTCTTGGGTACAAATCATCACTTCCTCCAATGCCTCAACATCTATGCCCTCCTCTTTTTCTTCTTCTCTCATCTGTAAAGGAATTCATACCAATACACATAAGCAAGATATAACCTAGTTTGGTTCTGAAATCTCCGTCAAGGTTTGTTAAATCTGGTGTTTGACTTTCTCGGATGTAACTAATGTCATTGTACGGGTGAGCTATCAACAGCAAACTCCTTGTTGTAATAAGTGAATCTCATGTTCCCCATCATTTTGACTGTCATAGACCACAATTGTAGTCTTGCCCCTAAAAGCAATTTTAGGGAGTTTATGTACGTTATGACAGTAATGCTGAGGGCCACATTTGAAAGATCAATTCAATATATTCGACAAAGAATTTTGTCACTCTCTAGTTAGATTTATCTGTTCAGTTTGTTGACCAGTGTTGGAACTATCATCAGCTGAATGTGTGAAGGCAGCATTCAATTTCCAATTATGAAAAAACAGATCATTTATCACCATGAGGGGTGTTCTCCACAAAACATAGAAGTTGGTCATATATAAGTAATTGTTCTTTTGTATGTAGAGGACAGCTAAGAAATTAAATACATGTAAGATGCAAAATGCACATGCAGAGGCATTATTCTTCTCATTACACCTTTTGTTTTACAACTACAAACTGTCCATGTATTAGAGATCCACTAAGTTGTTAGAGGTGTTCAAGAGCAGGGGAGAGCAGTGATAATAGGTTTCCGAAGAGAGGGTGGGGTGAAAGTTAGTCTCCTTTACAGCCCCTTAGGCCAAAGTCACAAAAAGCTCCCCCTCCCCGCATGTCAGTGTGAAGCAACCGCAAGGGGACAGGGAACTTAGGTGACTTCAGCCCAGGTGGTTGCGAAGGAGACTAGGTGAAGGCGGACCCTTTCCTGCTCTTGAGCGCAAAAATCACATCTTGAGCTCACCACTCCTCCCTCAACCCACTACACATAAACCCCCATGACAGCTGTGAGGGTAAGACTTGAATTTTCAATTTAAAGTTATATATCTTAACTGCATACCTAAATTTATACATAAACCTATGCAAAGCATTGTAAACAAACCTTTGGCGAGTCCTTCGCGCCTATCATGTCATTGGTTTGTTGATCAGCAGGGGTTTCCTGATCAGCAAGGCTTTTTTGGGTTTCTTTCGAAATCCGTTTGCCTTTCCAAGGCCGTTTTGGCCGCGTAGATTTCACATCTGGAGAAACAGAGCTCAATCTATCTCTTTGCAAGGTTCTCTTCGATTTACGAGTAAACGGTGGGACGTATTTGCTCTCCTCTGACTGCAAATCTTCCGCAAAGTCGTTGTTTGTGTCTGCAACTGTCCGGGTTTCCAAATTCGGTTGTTGTACTCGTTTGTCAGACTGTTCGGCCTGTTCTTCCAAACCATCATCTAATTTTGGTTTCTTTTCTTCAACTGAAACACTTCCATCGTTTTCATTTCGCTTGGAAACTTTCTTTGTCGAGCCCGTTTGTCGTTTACGACTCTTCTTTCCGGCCATTTTGATTATGAACTGTCGGAGTTTCAAAGTTGTCAACGCAACCAAACACGCCGCGCCGCGGCAAGCTTTGTACTTTTTTGGCGCCAAAACTGTTTTAGTTCCTCGTACCCAGGTCTTTCATCCTCTTTGGCGATCCTATCCTGGGTTTAGGCGCGGCGCCTGTGACGGACGTGACGGACGTGACGGACTCCTTTCATCAATCTTAAAGGGGCTCAGTCACGGTTTGCGCATATTGAAAAGTTTAGCCTCAATGTTTCAAATTCGTCGTTTGTAATCCGTGTTAATCTTCTCCATCCTTAGCAATCCTTGTTCCTTTATGGTTTATCATTATCTCTTTAGTGTTTTTCTATCTTATTAAACTGTTATTTTCAGGTTTCCTACCATTGAAAGGTAATTTTGTATGTGGCCAAAATAACTCAAAATACCGTGACTGAGCCCTTTAATTATAAGCTTGCGCAGTAAGGGACTCTGGTCGTGTAGCTGTAGGCCAAGTAAATTCCTGTTTTCGCCCTTTGCTCTTGGTAGAACCCCGAGGGGGATTTCCATGTGAAGTTCGTCGATGCTCGTTGAAAAATGGAATTAAACCCGAAAAGGAGGCCAATCTGGGCCTCCTGAGCGTGACTCAAGCTTATATGAATGATACCAATCCAAACCACCTTCAAATTTAAAGTCAAGTACCTATAATGGCAGTGTCATCAAATGCTTTTATCTGCGAAGAAATGTAAAAGATATCATGCTACATCTATCTCAACCATTAGCACAGTATAACGGCATGCCGTTATTCTTAAACCTTAAAAGGTTGCTTGATGCGTCAAAATACTGGCTTCTATGCTCAACACTCCATCCCAGGTGACAACAAAATCCTCACTTCACACCCCTGAGCTAGACCACAAGCATCCCCGTCTCTCGAACACCAGGATCATCCCGGAAGTGGAACTTGCCCTTTGCATGTAAAGAAAATTTCTGAGTAAATACCAGCAACGGTGACATGACTTAACCATTGCCCCAACGGGCAGAGTTTATTGTTATCATCTTTTTCCTGTTATTGATAACTGCGGTCAAAAAAATATGTACTTAGATACGTTGTTAACTAAAAAAAATGGTGTCTGACCATTGTATGCGTTAATTAATCACGACAATATTATATCATGTGGATCTAGAGAAAGCAGGTTATAGAAAAACGACAGACAGCTCCGGCAAGCACTCGAGGCTGGTAAATTGCTTGGCAGAGTTGTGACAAGACAGTGACGTGATGTTGAGTCAGAAAGTTTAAAATTTTGGGCTGGATACCTGATGACCCGAAGGATAGGGAACCATTTTTCATTTGGTGCATCCAGGGCACTTTTTTTGTCAAATCCAAAAATGAAATTAAAAAATCCTGTTCTGATTGGCTTAAACCCGTGTACGTGTAATTATAGCCCTCCTCAAAAAACACTTCGGGAACCTCTTTATATTTTGAAAGAAAAAATATTCAATGGAAATAAGAATTGCGCTTTTTTTAAGTCGTTCTTTTTCTTTCCAAAAAAAAAAAAATGATATCGTATCACAGGTAAGAAAGCCAACTGTATCAAGAAGTTTTATTCATAAGGGCCCAGTTTTCCATATTGATCATCTGCTGAGAGGAAGAAGAAAATGGCGTGGAATCATTGGCAGCGGCTAAGAAGTGAAAGATCCAGGAAAAATTCCACGCAATTTCAAGTTCTCCCTGTGCGGCTTTTTTCACGGGTCTGTAATTACAACGGAGATCGTCTCGCAACAGGAGTACAGGACTCCTACCCGAGATAAGGGATTACCACGCGGCCTGTAATGACTAGTTTATATGATGCTCCTTTGACAACAAAAACAAAAGTACCTCCTTTTGTATAAAACTGTTTTTATTTTACACGAATCCAGCAGAAATTGCTTTTTCCCGTCATTTTAAACTAGCGCGCGCGGTAAATGCATATCTAAAATTACCCGCGGAACATGGGACCAATCAGCGTATAGACTTGATTCCAACAATACACCGTACATGAGTACTGAAGTCCTCTGTGTTGAACTCGCCTTCCACCGCGGATAATATTGCAGCATTAGCGGTCTCGTAGCTGGGCCGAAACAGACGCCAGCCATGTTTCCCTGGTAAGCATATAGTCTACTGGCGTTTTTGTTCTCAAAATACCCTGTCCTATAGCATTTCATCTGTGTGATTTCTCTTTCAGTCTGCAGGGCCTTAGCACTGCTATTCTATTATGCGTGCTTCTGATGCATGGAGTTTCGTCCCGGGACGCTGCCGTTCCCACAGGTACGCCAATTAGAATATTATTTGGTGTTTTGTAAACTGTTTTAATGACTTCTATATAGGACCTGGAGGTAGTAATCATGCAGAATATTGACACAGACTCGTAAAATAAATCGTTTGTATGGCACGCAGAACGCATGCAAGTAATGCAACCCGACGGTCTGTCCGAATGAGAATTTCTTTATATTCCCCATAACAAAGCAGGACTGTTTGTCGTTTGCGCGAATCTTGCGCTTTCCGGCTTTGATTTCAGTGTTGTCCAAATGAAGCAAGCATGCTTTACCAGCATGCAGTATTCTTGGTTGTTACAATAAACTTTGGAAATAACTAGTAGAATTTTCCGATTTTCTATGTCAGTTGTTACAGGATCGCGTGAGGGTTTATACGGCGTTTCTTACTTCATGCCGCCCGTCCGGTCCACAGCAGTTAGCGCTTTGCTGTTGTTTAACCTATATTGATCCATTCTACGACTCCCCTGTAATAATGATACATTTTTACCAAAGTTAGTCAGAGTTTTCTGCGCACTTATTTAGCCTCGAGCGCGCAGTTGGGTGAAAAGTCATTACTCATTACTAGCGTAAACCTATTTATAAACAAAGGCACGTCCTATACATTCATATGGCTGGGACATGTTAATAGTAATAGTAATAGCATGTGTATTTCCTTTTCCTATGTCCTGTAAATCTCGGGTCTAACGTGATGTGATGTGAACAAGAACTGCTTTATCGATGAATGTTCTATATGATTGCTGTCACTATTTGACCCAAACAATGGTGTATTGTCCGCTAAGCGCAAATTGAGAACGTAGTTTGATCGACTAACAGTGTACTTTTCTAAACCTATCGTTACTTTTTCCTCTAAGGTTCAGTGTTCTAAATGCTCTAGTGAAACATTCAGTGGTAATCATCGCTTGTGTATTCTACAATGCTTTGCCCAAAGAGCGAAACTTGATCTTGCATGTGCTGATGTGAGACAGTCAATCATTGTTATAATTGAGAAATCCCGACGTATCGTCAGACGATCCTCGTAAAACCCTCTACCACGTATTCAAGATGTTTTGAGTGGTTTTCTATGGATGAACGATGACTTTAAGTCTTTAAATTCGCACGCCTCTCTTCATTTGGTATCATCGGTTTAGACGCTGTACTCTGCGGATTTCTTTATGCTCGTAATAAGTACTTAGTATAAAAAAATATATTACCAAGTTAATGATTATTTGTCTTGATTTGTTTGTGATTAATTGCGATAATTGTTTACAAACTTATTTTGAAATAATATTTTTGTGAGCCTCACGTTTCGACACATTGAAAGAGAAAACGAGTGAAGAAGTTTGTATCATTTACCAGGTGTGTAGGGCATCTTCTTGGGACATCTTCCTTCGACATTTGCTCTTTGATTACCAGAAATTAAAGACAGTGCTTCGGTAGAGGACGTTTCAAGTAATTTTTGAGTACGTAAATGACCGTCTTTAGCTATTGCTATTTGGTAGGACTTTAGTCCAAATTTAGAACCCATTTTTTTGTACTTTCGTCTGAAATCAGTAACATCCGGAACTGTCTTGTGTTACCCTAGTGACCTCCAGCTCAGGATCTTTATTTCCGTCACGCAATAGCAACGTGAAGAACCTTTGACGTTTTTAATCAAATCTCTTTACTGACGAAACAATTGATTGATACATGTTTGTTGTAGTAACTGCTTTTACCAGTTTAAATTCCATGCATGAATGAAAACAGGAAAAAAAAATAATAAATAGCTTTTAAACGTGGCTTGATATCTCAGTTGGTTGCGACCATCACACCTCGGACGCCATGAGTGCAAAACCTGTAGATGAGATGCCCTAGATTCAGGCCTCATTGCAATTGTCTAAACTGCTAACGTAACTGCGAGGATCCTTTCGTGTTTGGGATTTATTTTCCCGTTTGGACTGGCTTTCACAGATGTCACACACTGCCTACTTTGCGTGACGCAGACAAAGACCAGGTCTCTCACGGTGCCACGCGCTTGTGTGCCATGAAAAAAAGTACATTGTTGTGGTTATCAGTAAAATACCTTTTTAGCTTTGGGAGTTTGTCTTCCCATTTACAGACCACGTGATATTCTCCGGGAGAATTGTTCTTTTATCCATCTAAAATTTTTTTTTTCATTCCTTGTTTGAAATTCATTGAAAGCAAGAATTCTCAAGAGTATTAGACTGCAAAACAGTCGTATTTTTTGCGATCGCGAGCGACGGTCAATATTCGAACGAAAGGTCTGGAACGAGTGTAAAAACGGCGGGGGAGAATGGGGAGAGACGCTACGGGCGTGTGAGGCTCGCGCGCTTCACACGCGAGGATCGCGCCTTCCGAAAACGTCCGAAAACGACTGTTTTGCAGTCTACAAGAGTATCATCACATGGTCTGAAATAGCCTGCGTAGCAAGCGTTTCTGTGGGGTTCGGGAGCAAAGAATTACAGCGCGAAAAATGGAGCGAGTAAAAGAAGGGGGATAGGGAAGGGAAGGAACGAAGGAATAAAATCAATAAAATAACCAATAAAATCTTCGGCCTTCCGTAGCGGAAGTGAACTTTGAACCAAAATAAACTTTACTTGTCAAAATATATCTGAAACATCGAGCGCACGGTGGGAACGGAAAAATCTCGATGAATTAAATTTGGTAATTTATAATCAAGCTATATTTCTACTCAATCCGTCTAAACGGAAGGACTGCAAGGGTGAAGTTTTAGCACAAATGTGCCAGAAAGTTAAAATGTGAGAAGTATTCCAGTCGCGTTAGTAATCCTTGTGCTCGCACGATTCCAAATCTTGGATCACTGTATTCATTCGTCCAGGAATCGATACAAGGTAAAATTTGCAAGTCAACTCCCACAAAGGCAATTCCAGTAAAGAAGCGTTTGCTGGAAACGCCAGATCCGCAAATCGGATCGAGTGTTATCGCCTGCAGAAAAAACAAACAACGGAAAGTCTTCTCGGCAAACTTTGGAATGTGGGCAGGAGAGGCTTCAAACATGTGAGAGGGGAAAGAACGATAATCTTGACCAGTATCTGAATAAAGACGATCTTCCCCTAGGCGGCCTCCAAGTCAAGTTGTTTATAAAATGTCCTCGTAAGAATTCCCCGCGACGAGACGACTGAATTTTTGGTAAGGCAAATATGTGACAAAAACTGGCATGCCGCAGCTAACACTATAACAAATCAATCAGAATTGTACCCAGAGGTTCTAAATGCAGTCAACAAAAATGCTTCTAATGAAATGTCAGAGTACCTACGACATGTTGCCATGTAACAAGCCAGACGAATTGAAATCACTAGGTTTTCCTACGCAGTAGTGCGAATTTTCTGTCCCGTGGTTTATTATCTTGTCCTTGGCGCATGTGGCATTCAAGAAAGTGATGTTAAAATTAAAGGAACAGCTGCAAATTGTGTCGCGCTTACTTCTGCAATGATGTGTAGGCTTCGAAAAACAAAAGCGTCGGCATTACACTACAGGATTTCTACCGTACTGTCGAAGCTGACGACTAAATCCTTGTTCAGTGAGAAAAGTTAAAGCGTTTTGTAACCAAGCTTCGAACGCGTCTTCCCCATTTGTCCGGTACTCAAAGGTATTAAAATACCTTTGATCGACACATGTCAATAATATTGGACTAGCCCAGCCAATCAAGAGCTCCGTTCGCTGGCGAACGGAGGTTCTCAAAATCCGGGGGTTTGTCTGCAAGCGTTTCCTTCCTTCCCCTCTCCCACCCCCGTCTTTCTTTTTTTTTTTGGTTCTCGCCCCATTTTCCGCGCAGACAAAACACCGAAAATCCCGTTCCTCGATCTTTCTTTGCTTCCAAACCCCACGGAAACGCTTGCTACGCAGGCTAGGTCTGAAACTGCCCAAGCTTAATAGGTCTATTCTATCAACGTCTCTCTCTTTTACTTCATCTACAGTTTTTTTTTTTTTCTTCGAGCCCATGTATTGGTCCCTTTTTCTAGTGTCTGACTGTAGAATTTAACTGGATGTAAAATTACGAGAATTAGCCGTGGTACACCCAAGGAGTGGCTGTTTGTCCACTGTTTCCAGATCGAATTGGAATTTTGAAGTGTTGTATGAGCTCGAGGAGACGTTATTGATCGAAGTCTTTAATAAAGTGGGGTGAGGGCACATGAACACAGCTAAAAGAAACTTAAAAACAATGTTTTAAAGCAACCTATTTCTTACACCGTATCTTTGATATCTCAGATACTTCTGACGTCGTGAACTTGGTGCAGGAATTTCAATGGAGTTTGAGCGAGCTTAACATCGAGACAACCGGACTCTGCAAGAGCAGACCGCTGCCTTTCTCCGACGGCCAGCAGGGATGGGATATTGCTTACGATTTGTCATCCACCGATACAACTATTAACACCACGGTGGAGTCGCTCTTTCCAAATGGTATCCCGGAAGAATTTGTTTTGTTCGCCACGGTAAAAGTTGAGACTGACAACAGAGCGGACTTGTTTACAATAATTGACGGAAAGCAGAGTCTATCTTTTAGTTTGAATCCTGTGGAATTTGAATACAGACGACGAGGGAAGGCCCCCGTTCGAGCAGGCTTCAGCGAAAGGTTAAATGATGGTGCCTGGCACAGAGTGGCATTTGCAGTCAGACAAAGACACGTGACCTTGTCCCTGGACTGTGCCAAGCCTAAAGAGCACGCGAAAAAGCCAAAGGGCTTTAATCCGAATTTTGGCCGAAACGGTATCGTGAGATTGGAAGGAGATTTCAAGGTATGAGCAAAGACTCCCTAGATATCCATTCGATCTTTTTCTGGAAATCTCCATTAAATTCTTAACCTTAGTGTTGCCCTTAGTATTCAACTTTCATTTAAGATTACAGTATACCTTCAGGGGTGTCTCGCGCGCAAGCGATGTAGCGCGTGCAGTTTAAGCTGTAGATACCTAAACCCCTATACCAAATTAAAGCTTATGGAGCTGGCTATCAAACTATACCAAGAATTTTGAAAGAAAATGAATTGTCGAATTTTTCACGACCACTAAATGCGAGCGCCCGAATCACCTTTCGAAAGCTACAAGTCAAAGCGAATTTCGTTTTTCGCCAATTTAATTTTTTCCTCGGTTTCAGGGCCCAAAGCGCTTAAAAAACGTGTCTGCGTTTTGGCATATTCGATTGCAGTAAAAAGTTACAGAACATTTTCGAAATAGGATTAAAAAAATGTGGAGTGATCGTACAAAAATCGCTCTCGAAGAAAAAGTATTTCGAAATTAACAATTCCCAGACACGCTTTTGTAGTTTATATGTTAAACTAGCCACTGTCCAAATTTAAGAGCAATTGAACAAATTCCCTTTGAGTTATAACTCTTTAAAGTGTCTGCTTCAAGCGAAAAAATTTATTCGAGAAAACAGCGCTAAGAAAAATTTTCTGCTTCGCGAACAAACTCCGCCCACAAACGCCTTTAACTGGGTTCTCAGGTAACTAAGCCCATCAGTGCAGGGAAACTTTATTACCGTTAACCTCCTGGTGAAATTTATGCACGAATCTCTAAAAAACTCTTGTGTTTCGCAATGCGCTCAAGGAACCGAAGGCAGAGAGATAATTTTTCTGTAGCTCGGTTTTTCTTGAAGCTGGTCTAGCAAAATGGGGAAGACTGAAAAGGATACGAACGCTAGAGTGGCTGAGCGAAGGAAACAAATAAAAGACAGCGCGGAGAGCAACTGTGTGTGGGCAACTGTGCATGGATAATATTTCAAATGGTCTCAATGAGTCCGACGATTCGTCGATATCGGACTCATCAGAAGAGTCTCTGTCAGCATCCCTGTTATTGCTGTCAAGTTCCGAAATTTTTACAGAACCTTTCTTTTCTCTCACCACGAATATTTGCCCGCCTTATACGATAACTATAGCTTCATCCGCGTGGCGAACTTTCGCTTCTTCACTCATTGATGTATTTTCATTCGTTCTTCGCTGTTTTCGCTTTTTCGAACCGGTCCATGGTTTAAACGTGGTCTATGTTTACTTATAACTTAATAGAGACACGCCTAATATCAAAAATGCTGGGTAGTCAGAACAACAATGCTGATCAACTGAGTAGTCAATTCGTGACATCCATATAGGTAATTCCCGCGAAAATCGTCTCGGTTGATTGCATACGCGCCATAGGGCTGTCAATCAAGAGGTAAACTTTTACTTCCGGTGAAAACGTAAAACCGCCATTTCTCCGCCAATATTTAGCCTTTTTCAAAAATTTTTTTCAGAAATTAGAGATTATTCTTCGACCTCTGTTTTGACCCAAAAATCCAAATTTGAAGAAAATTGCCGACCCGAAGGTATACTGTAACCTTAAGAACAGAGACAAACAAGCTACAGGCTTACACTTCCAACCAGTATAAGTAGCTGGTCATTTTTAACTGAGCAGCCAGCTTGACTCCAGAGTTCATGTCTGTACATATTTGCGGAGGGCCATGCGCCGTTGTAGATACAGAGTAGCAATTCTTGGGGTATGTAGAGAACACTCGCCAGTGGCTGGAGCTTTCTAGATTGTTCTCGTGTTCCCGAATGGTCATCATCGTTTTTGATCGTTGGATGACCGTATAGATTGATCATGATTCATTTAAGTTAGCATGGTGTGTTTCGGGAACGATCTTTGTGAAATTGCTAAGTATTCAGATTAGATATAAACGGAAGTGATTTATACGTGAAAGTTTCCGTAAATCGAAGTCCAAGATCTGTACGTAATTGAAGTAAAGAGGGGTCGTCAGATGCAGGATAGAGTATGTTGCCGTTCAACTCCGATGTAACAACGTAATTGGACGAAATGTTTTAAACTCTAAGCTTCCAATTATTTAACTAAAATATCAAAGAAAGCAGCTAGGCAATGAAAAGCTTTTGCCCAGAAAACATCTTTACAGTCCATACAACTACTTGGCTCAGAGCTCCTCAACCTTGCGCTCTTCCTACTCGCGTTTTGAGTGTCGCAGTCATTTTTTGCCTTCCGAGCTGGTCGGCGTTCACAGCTCAACTTGTGGAGAAGTCTAGACTTAGTGTCGTTGTCTTTCCTTTCAGGGTTCTTTACAGCAGCTGTTGATAGCCCCGGACGTGTTCAGAGTTCTTTCTTACTGTAAAGACTTCACGCCGGATTGTGACACTCCGCTACCTTATGCGCCCTTCTTAAGCGGTGCTGCTCAAGAGAGAAACGTACAGATCGTCAACAATGTCCGATATGTAAGTACGCATACTTAACGCTACAAGTGGGGGTTGGGTGGAGGGGGTGTATATTACGCCATTTCAAAGTTCGAATCGAAGATTTCCAGCTCAAAATGGCAGACAGATATGGAAAAAGGCCGAAAAGGCGACGATAAGGCATAATGAATCATCAATTGTCTGAGACTAAGACCATAGCTAACCGAAACGAAAACGAGAACATCACTAAAACACGCATGTTAAAAAGGTTGAAAACCTGGCACCTGTCCACGGTTAGGCAATACATGTTTAGTTTCTCAGTACAGCTTGTTTTCCAATGCCGGCTAAAAGGATTGTGATGCGCAGTTGCGACAAAAGTTGTATTCAGGATTGTTCGCACTGCATAACGCTCAAAAATGTGCAAGTGAATATGTGAAAGATCAAGGGAATTCTAAATAAACCAACTAATTAACGTTGTCATCTAGATCGTGACGAGTGGGAAACACTCCCACGAAACAACAGTCTGTCGATCGAGTAAAATGAACGAGAACTAGTCCAGTCAACCTTCATTAAATGAAAGATCATATATATGAACGGTGGAGAAAGATGTAAAGACATGAATAATCATCGCAGTTTTATCGACCAACTTAAGCAGCTGTGAAATTAAAGCCAGAAAAAAATTTCAAGCTTGAACGGGATTTTAATTCATGACCTCTGCGATACTGGTGCAGCCAACTGGGGGCTGGTCACGTTGTTCATTTCAATATTTTGTGTTAATTGTTTCATAGTAATAGCGCGGGACAGGTCATGAAACAATATCTTGTGAATGGAATGACGATTTTAGCAGGAAAACGATTAATAATCGGCTTGAATTCTATTTTCAGATTAAGGGAGAGCGAGGGATTCCTGGTCCTGCAGGCACTGCGGTATGTACAGAACTTGTTTGTATCGTTTGATCATCGGGTATGGAAGAGGTGGATTTTTGAAAAGTTGTTCCGTTTCATTGTAACCCTAGCGGTTAAGAGAAAAACAAAAAGTTACCCCGCCCCCACGAACTAACACATTTTCAAAACCCCTACCCCCTACCCCCTACCCCCACCTCTCACACTCGTAGCAGGCGTGGTAAAATAGCATTCCCTACTTGCATAAGTAAACGTAAATCCAAAAGCAATCTTACTAACAAGTTTCACTGGAATCAAGGCAATAAAGCACGTGAAAGGCACACTCAAACCAGCAGAGCGTGCTTTTCGATTGCTAATCAAATATACCTTGCCATATAACCAGCAGCTGTTTCACGACTTGGTTCGCTTTGCTTTCTTCCACAGGGACCCCCGGGCCCACAAGGACCCAAAGGATACAACGGACCGAGAGGCGAAAGAGGCTCTCAGGTATGATACAGACGGCTGGCCCTCTTTCAGAAGGGCTGGTTTATTAAAGCCAATATCTTGACTTACAACACGAGTCTTTCTGAAGGCCATGGCTACCAGGGCTCCCATCATGGCCCTGGACTTGTGACAAACGTCTGTTGTAAGTCGAAATAATGGGGCTCAATGATCCAGACCGTTTGCCGTTAGCCATCGAGTCAGCAGTGCATTCAGTTTTGATTATACGCTGTTAGAGACCTCTAGCGCGAGCATTCCATAGAAAGTGGTCCGGAAACCTAACCACCGCATTCAAAAGATTTCTATAATGCAGAGTTAGGAAATGATGAGGTCATATTGGCCGTATTTACCTAGGAAATACGGTTAATAATAAGTCTCAGTCATAATAAGCATCTAATACTAAGTGCGGGTAGGAAAATACGAGACGCATGAAACTCACTCTCTCCGCCGCAGGGACTCAAATGGGTTTTTTTCGGGTGGGGAGAATCCGTTGAACGATATCTATAACGAACGCTTCGAACTTCTGCAGAGGAGAGAGAGTGAAACTCGTGTGTTGGCAAAAAAAAAAAAAGCTGTAGCGGTCTATTCGTCTGCCTACGTGAACACGGCCATCTCCATCTCTCGTAGACAAAGATCTAATATCAATTTACAAATTCTCTTAACCGGTTATGTCTATGCTAGTTACGGGAGAGTTTAATTAAAACAGTAAAAACGTTTTCCTTCTTAGGGACCTCGGGGCTCCCCAGGTTCTGCAGGACCCCCTGGTCCACCTGGCCCCCCCGGAGACGGAATATATGTGGTAAGTAGAATCTCATTTTAACTCTTTACTCGTGGCTTACCAATTTTTGCTTATCTATGTTAGTTTACTCTGTTCCCCTTATTTCTTGCTCGACCGATCCCAAACTTTTGTCTTCTTAGAAAGTTGACGTTGTTTATAAAAAAAATCCGACCTGTCTCGAGGTTTAATTTTTGCTCAGAGCTTGAAGGCTAAAACGAAGTCGCATGTGAATTTATTTATCCAACTTGATTAGTAATATACTTTTCCATCCACGTGATCTTAATCCTTGATCACTTCCAAAAAAGTTCTATCATTTTTCTAGTACTGTTTTAGAAAATCAGCCCATTATCGTTTGGGCTCCTTTCCGTTAAGCTTGTTTTTAAACACCCTGGTGTCATTATGAGAGCTAGACAAGAACATCCCTTACAAGTGTGTATTTCCAACATTTCAGAGATGGAGAAGACTGCAGGGATCAGATAATAAGGGTCCAGGTGGCCCGGTAGCAGGCGGACTTGTCGTAGAGCCTCCTTCGGTGGTGAGTGTTTGATCTAACTATCATGAATTTAAGGTTGCCCGTTTAATCCGGGTGTCCTGTCCTAGCCTGGAACGCAGTGGTAAATGTATTTTTGTAGCGCTCACCTTTCAGTTTTGACAAAGAAACGGACGAAATTTTATTTTGAAGACTACTTCAAATGACACTAAAATATCCATTTCAGAAGGTTTCTCCCTCAAATTTACGTCTTTGCCATCGAGTTTGAATGTAAATAGAGAACCGGTTCATGAACTAGTTACGCGTCCCATTTTACCCGTATTTTATTTAATTCTTTATTACAGTAGACGTTTTATATTGACTTTCTTGTTTCTTTTAATACTTCAGCCTGGAGATCCAGGCGCCCGCGGAGCCAGAGGACAGCGCGGTCCCCCGGTAAGTACAGACCTGGTACAGACATACACACGCTAATCGTATTGCCGCCACTTCTCTAAGGAGTGAAGACGTCAATCTGAGTAATAATGCAATTCTCATTACTGAAAACTACCTCTCGTTTCATAAAGGGAGAAAATGATTGCACTAACTTGTCGAAGTATGAACTGCCTGCTGCTGAACCATGCAGGCTTAAGCGTTATCCAGCTCCAAGGTGATTAGCTCAGTGGCGTTAAAAAACGTCGAACTTCCATCAAATCTATGTTTTTCACTAGGCCACATTGTCAACGAAAACACGTGTAAGATAAAAGTAACTTGAAAGATGGTAATCATTTTTACAAACCAACAAGTCTCATTGCCATAACGAACTTCTCGTTAGCCCAGTTAATTGGCCCCCACCATCAACGCGGGAGGCCACGGATTGGAATCGCCACCAGACTACCAAGCAGGGAGTTCTGCTGGCTGTGTTCACAAATTCAGTTAAGTTGTTGGAAAGGTCCTTTAATTGTACCCTATTGCAGTGAGTTTGGGTTCAGTGAAGACCATATAGGATCTGTTTGTGGATCCCCCGCTGTCTGCCCTCCTTACTCCTCCCCCCCCCCCCCTCCCAATCAATGTTGGAACCTTGCTTAAAATAGGGTTTTAGCTAGAAGTTCAACACTGGATAGGCTGGGGAGGGAAAGAACAAAACTGCTAACCTTCCCAAAACTCTTGTGATGTTCTGAAGATGAATTGCTGCACATAACATGGTGTTGTATTATCTGCCTGCAGGGTTTGCCGGGAGGTTCTGGTGAAAAAGGATCCCAAGGGGACCCTGGATCTCCGGTAAATATTAGCATAATTAATTCTAATTTGTGCGTCCCATTTTACGGAGTCGTTTCGAATGTAATTAAGGTGGAGCAATGTCGCTGATATAACTTTACTGGAGGAATCGACTACATTTGCATGGCATAAAATAGAAACGACAAGTCTCATTTTGCTGTTTGTGTGGGCATTTCGCTGATTTTAAGTGCATGATATTTGTCAGTTTTTTCGGACATGACGTACTAAGGGGAATTAATCCTAAAGTAATTATTAGAAGCTGACAACTAGTTTAGCGGGCACACTTTTCGAGTAATTTCTGTGTGCGTCGCAAAAATTGTAAAAACGTCGGCAAATTCGGTGACCATTGAAAAACCACGTCTAGAGTTGGGAACATGCTTCTGATGTATCACACGATTATGTCGTTCGGTTTAACGTAGAGTAACCGGGCACAATGAAACAGATTGGCGAAAGGCGTTTAATTTTAAACATAAAAAAGCAAAAGCAAATTATTCCCCCTGCTTCCAATGCGAGGACCAGTTGACAAAACTGGGACAACGCAGGTGTTTTTCGCCTGTTGTTTGACGTCATGGAATACAAACTCAAAAAACAGTTGCGTTCAAGGCTTTTTAGAAAAACGAGAATTTCTTTATAGTTTCAATTTATTCACAGTGTTTGGTTTGATGAGGTAACTCTGTTGGACTCCCTGTAATTTTGTTTGGCAGGGTCCACCCGGTAACCAAGGCAACCGAGGCCCACCGGGAAGACCTGGAAAACCGGTAAGTGACCAGGCTTTGACAATCGATTCATGCTCTAGCGCGCATCGTCGAGTGATCGAGTTATGAAATACGTGGAAGTTTGGAGAGCTCGAGAAAAACGTAAGAGTTTCTCGAGGCGCAGTCGAGAGAAATTTCAGCTTCTTGAGTGCTCTCCAAACTTTCTAAGTGGATGATAACTCGATAATACTTGTCTAAAAGCATGAATCAGTCGTTTTATAACATTGCCAAGCGAGGTGGCCAAGTGAAATTTACTTTTCTCACGCCCTATCCAATGATGCACGCTTGCATATACCGAGTGTAATAGCATTGCCTTTGTATTCATATTATAAAGGTTTTTATGACGAACGCTTTACAGAAACATCATGTGTTCCATGAAACACATCCATGCTGCAATGTGTTTTGTCTGTCCCTAGTGAAAACTAGCCTTAAGATCCGCGGGTTAGTGATATCCCCGACAAACTCACAGGCAAACGGGTTCATGATGCTGCATGTTCTAGTTAATAAGCCCGAAAATCTCTCTTTACCCTTTGAGCAAGTATTCTTTCGTTGCATTTCTCTCGTTCTTAGCCGTGCTCCTCACGAAAACGATGGTTTTATATACAAAGTGAAGCACGATAATGAATTGTCGACATTTCTGCTTGTACTTGGGTTTCCCCTATGTGTAGTCAAATATATAGATGTTAAATGAATGAATGAACTTTATTAACGTGTTTAAAGTATCTACCAAAGAGGGAAAACCCTCTGCTAAACTCGATAAAGAACGTGATTTTATCCAATGCGAACCAAACAACGAACTTGTTCAAAAAAGTGTCACATGTCTTCTCGGGAGCTGCGCGTAACAATGCTTAGCATACATCATGATGTATTCACGCATCAAACGCCACTCGCTTTCGGCAATTAATTCTCCTTACAACTTTAATACAAGGCCATTTAGTTCACGATCTGGAATTTTCTTATACGTTTACGTTTATGGCGCTGTTAACGGTCTTCGTATCGCTTCCTACTGACATTTGTTCCTGCTACCGATCATTTCAGTCAAACAACTCATGTTCATCCAAGGACTTAGATCTTGCCTTGTCACGGTAATGGTGCCGAGAACCTGTTGTGTGAAGGTTTGAGGCTTGGGGCTGTAGTAAATCCTGGAATCTTGAAACATGAGGCTAATCGCTGGCGTCTCCGAGCTAACTTTGACTTCGTTTTGTTCCTACACCACTGTTGTCTTGAATTTCGGGTTTTGTTGTGATGGTCTTCGGTTGATGTTGTATCTCCACACAGACCACTCTGTTTGTTTCACATGATGGACCTGTTGGACATCTTTCCCGCTTCACCTGAGTCTTTTGGTGGTCATCAGTGTTTGAAAGGTGTGATATCGAGCCACAGTTTGGTGATCCCGACAACAGGACCGAAGCAATCCGTCTTCCCCTTCTCTGTACGCCGGCTGCAGGTCTTCTCAGCTTTAACATCTCTAGCACTGCGTTCCTATATCGGCGATCCTTGTAGCAATAAAGAAGCGGGTTAAAGAGAGAGTTGAGTTGAGCCAGCATCATGGACCAACGGAAATACGAACTTCTACGAAGTGCGGGATAAGATCCTCCGAAGATCACCACGACTAACGATGGAGCGAACGAAGTTAACACGACGGCTGTCAGTATGCCAGTCATTTTCGCGACTTCCGTGGCGAGCCTGGCTTTAACCAGAGAATGAACTCTGCTGATTGAAGAAGTGTCCCGTTTTCTGACAGCGAGATAAACCATTATGTAGAAAGATCCGATTTGTATTATGCACGCAGAACACGGAAGGATGCCGACCATATTGACTACTCTAAGATATTTATACTGCACACCAAAGACTTTCATTATGCTCGGCTGAGTTGATATCAACACAGCTAACAGCCATGCAATTCTTGCATACTTCTTAACACGACCTCTGGTGATAATGACTCTGTACTGAGTCCACTTTGTTATCGCCACGTACCTCTCCCAAGCAATCAAAGCTAGATGATACATAGATGAAGAACCAACAATATGTAACACCATTTCATTTGCCAGAGCTATTCTGCAAAAAACGTTCGGGCTCAAAAACCGCTTGAAAAGATTTAGCACATCTAAAGTGATAGTTAGTGGCATGGAGATAGAGCTCATTAGAACATCGGCTACAGCCAAGCTTGCTAACAGAATGTTCGAGTCGTGTTGTTTCAACTGTTTCTTCAGTTTTACCGCTAGTATTACTAACATGTTTAGGAGAAGCGCCATGGGACAAACAGTTACTGTAGTTGCAGCAGCTATCTTGAATGTGGCCGTCTCGCTTAAAACCCAAACAAATACAGGTTCAATAGGGCAAAAAAATTCGGAAGGCACCTGACTTGAAGCGTTCGCAAATAGATCTGTCTTGCTAGAGTTCATATTGATGCTGATCACTTTGTTTAACTCAATGAAGGGTAAATAATCATGATTCACGTACTCACAGCTGAAGGTTTGGCCGTCTTTCTTTGATTTTAATTTTCTTCCATCATGTCTAGTAATTACGATATGTTTAGTAGCAGTTAGCAGATTACTAGTTGTTACGAATGAAAACCAAACTCATTTATCGAACAATTCAGCAGCTGCTGGGGAATAATTTACACCTTCTGTTTTGCAAATGACCTAGGTGTGAACTATCATCTTAGACAAAGGAAGGTACGGAGGTATATCAGTGCATATCTAATGAGTGAACAGTTTCTTGAAGGATACGTTTCCAGTATGAAGCAAAAAGGAAAAATTGTGCGAGCTTTAATGTTAATAACGTATGATGAGGTTTTAACATGGATTCCTGGATGATTTTTTTATACCTGGATGATGATAAATCCATAGCGCTATCTTAATGAGCGACAACATGTGGACAGGGAGTATATCTTTTTTAAATAAAAACGCGCTAAAATGTAGATTTAACGAGATAAGAATCAGCTTAACCATTTTCTGTTATATGTGACTGGTTAGAGAGTAAATCCACCTTCTATTGAACTCATTTGAGAGTTAGAGGTGCTAATTAGCGTTAAATATGGACTGGGATATCTCGAAGAAGTATCAGTAACAATAGCAATTTTTCAATAAAAGTGTGAACATTGCAAACTATCGCCTGTACTTAATGGCTTCATAGCTCAATATAAAATATAGTCATGTACGCGTGCACTGATTGGTTGCGAAGCCGTTTAGCACCAGGCTGATATGATTGATGTACCTTACCATTTTGTAAGCTTTGTTTTATATACAGTCGAACCTCCCGTAAGCGCTTACGGGAGGTGGTCGCTAACGAGAGCTTAGACCATAATGGGTCAATATTTTTTCGCATTAGAATATGGTAACTGCCAAGTCTTATTCAATGCGCCAATGCGCCAATGCCGATGTAATGTTTTATTGATGTAAAAGTCAATTTCGAGAGAAAAATTCGATTCTTCCCATTGACAAAGTTCCGTTTCTTGTGCTAGACAACACCTTATTATCCAATTTCCGCTGTATAATGTGTAAAATGGTTGCTTACGGGAGGTTAAAAACAAAGGAAAATTTCGAACAGTTTGCTCTAAAAGTGGTCGCGATCGCTTGCGAGAGGTGATCGCTTACAAGAGGTTCCAAATATAGTGATTTGACTTGGAAACTTTTGGTATTGTGGTAAACTGGTCGCTGAGGAGAGGTGGTCGCTTACGAGAGGTGTTCGCAACTGGAGGTTCGACTGTATTAAATTTCAAATAGGGCGGTTATCCTTAAGGTGGCTCCCTAGAGTATTTACGAACACCCTCCCTATAGAGCGTGAGTTAGAAAAGGAAACTTAGTTAATTTCTCTTAAAAGTTTTCCCTGTAGAGATTTACCAGTATGGGTACCGGTAAAATAAGGCTTAGTTTTTGGTTGTTAATTTTTGGATTAAGGCCGTTACCATGGCAACATCTCATCTAATGACAGGCTGATATATTCCTTATTTTGGCCGAAACTCCTTAATATTTATACTTTCCTTCGGCGAAATATTTTCATAGTTTGCCACATCATGGAAATGAAATTGCCTGACATTTTGAATTGGTAAAAAGTCAACGTTGTTCAGACGGTATTTCCAATGTTCTGTAAGTTGTCATTATTCTAAATATATTAGGTTAGCTCTGACAGATTTAAACAAAAATAGGGTATTTTATAGGAATTGTATGTAGTTACATCTGAGCCAAATTTTAAAAAAATTCACCGCAGGAAACACGAGAAAATTCACTGCCAGTTTTGCTTTTTGTGCTCATATGACGTCATAAAAATCGAAAAACACTGACGTTTTCCTTTGAGCGCGCGCAGATTACTTGGACTTTCGTCCTATGCGCGCGTGCAATCGTAAAACTGTAGGGAGCCACCTTAATAAATCTGTAAATCCTCGCATTTGAACTCGTTCAGTTTTATCTTATATGCTATTTGTTACGAATTGTTTTTAAGAGTGGAGACAATCTTGGTGATAACCTGCGATGGACTAGCATCCATCTACGGAGGGGTGTGGCAACCCTTACCTTACTCATCTCACTTCACCTGACCTCACCTCTCTTAACCTCACCTTACTTCACCTCACCTCACCTCACCTTAACTCACACTTGATCTCTTTTGTGTTAGAACGAAGTTCATTTGCAATTTGCATAGCAACGCTTCTCTGATATGACAGTGACAGTCAAAGGGTCTCTAGTGCTATTTCTTGCAATATTTATTTTCCTCACCATTTCAACTTATTAAAACCTTTTTTTTTCTTTCTAGGGTCCCCCTGGACCGGACGGCCCACGAGGTACACCCGGACCCATGGGAGAAAAGGTAGGTATCTCATTGTACGAAAGAACTTGTTCATCCAAGCTACCAACAGCAATATAAGAACCAATGCCATCCATGAAAAAAGTATGCTATGGAACGGTGAGCATGTTAAAGCAATTTGTAAGACGTAAACAAGTAGTTAAAGCTGAGTCAATTAGATGCAAGTAAGTGGACGCGATCGTGTGTTTTGAGCTTCATCAAAGTTAGCTCCCTAAATTCTGATCGGTTTTACTTCACTTGACAGGGCAGACTGCTGATATTCGTAAAGCCAAAAGAGAAGCTATCACCTTTCTCCAATCAAATCAAACGAAAGTAAAACCAGTGAGCCAATCAGAACACGAATCCAAAGTGTGTAATCTGTGCGAGTCTGCGCGGTAGACAAGTTTTGGTTGGTTGCGAAAGACATGTTTGCATTTGTCGGTTGTGTACATTAACAATTAAATCGTTTAGAAGAAGTAATGTTTGAAGTAAGTAAATATAGAGTAAGGCTAAACGTAAACACCTTTTCATAGTGAAACACAATTTGCACTGCAATGTGATAAGAACAACAGCGACATCATCGTGATTAACACAGATATCAGAGTTATAAAACGATGGCATTCTGTGGGTCTCAGGTACTTACCTTATGTGCAAACTTGAAAATTTATTGAAGAGCTCACTCAACTACAATAACACTAGCAACAACAACAAACAGGCTAACAACTTGAGAGATTGTAGGAAATGTTAACCGCTTGTGTTCATATTTTTACTGTTAGGGAGACAGAGGGCTTGACGGCATGGCTGGAATGATGGGCCACAAAGGACCACGGGTAAAGTAAATCCAGTCGTAAAATATAAGGTCCAGGTCAAACGTCGAACTTCACATAAGACGAACTAAACTAAGCGAATTAAGTTCATGATAAGTTCGACGTTTGACACAACTGAGTTCGTCCGACTGGAGCAAACGAATAGAACGTGTTGGTCGATCTAAATTCGAATCAATTTTGACATCTGACCCGACGGTCGAGCTTTTACCCGTTTGGATCTACTCAGATTGCAATTATGTCCGTCTCATACGAGGTTTGACGTTTGACCTGGGCCTAACAATACGTGTTAAAAGCTGGTCAAAACAAATGAGTGGAGTCTTACAGCTCGCCACTTGTCCACTTGACAATATATATTTGATCCACAATAAACTGTTTATTTTCTGTCGTTTTCTTTAAGGGTTTGCCAGGTGCTCGCGGCGAGAAAGGAGACAAAGGCGAAGCTGGGGAAAGAGTAAGTTTTATTTTTCGCATCGGCCTTGTAATCTATTTCTCGCTGGTAAAGGAGTAACGTTTTCGCTCACGCACTGGTCAGGCAATCTCTACTTTCTCTGTTAGGGCCCGAGAGGAAGGATGATCCTGGCGCTAGGATGATCCTACCTCCATGTAAACGGCCTCAGGAGGCCCAGTTTGCCCACCCACCATCTTGAAACCGGAGATGGCCTTGGGGACGAGTTGTGAGAAACAACATGGCGGGATCTTTGCACTTATCGACTAAAAGCTCAAAAAAACCTGGAAATGGCAGCAGTGTGATTTAGTTGGGGAATCATCGCTCGCTGTTGCTGTGTTAGAAATATCAAGTTGTATATAATGGCAAATTGATGCTGAAAGGCAGTTATCAACTCCAGTAAAGAGAGAAGAACTCCCAAAACTACGCTTTTGTCATTGTCGCCCGCCACCTTGCTTTGCAACCGCGCCGAACACAAAAGTGCTAAGGCGATCCTGCATGTAAACCAAATGAAAAGTTGGTCTCAGGAGCCGCGTTTTTGCATGTAAACCAAATGAACCTTCTAGGATGATCCTAGCACTAGGATCATCCTCTTTCTATGTAAATGGGCCCTTAGTGAATGGTTAGTGTTGTTTCACCCAATGGTCTTTACGCGGCTATCTTACCTTGTCTTTGACGGCAAAAAAGTAACTCTTATTTGGCGCATTGATCACGCTATCTTTTCCAATTTTACTGGCGGAAGTGTAAGTCTCATATCACCCTTTTCATTTGTCACACTATCTTTTGCGGTGGAAGAGTAATCCTCGTTTCGTGTTTGTCACGCTATCTTTCTTAAGTTTGCTGGTGGAAGAGTAATCATGTGTTATTTCACACCTTTGTCACGTTTTCTTTGTTAACTTTGCTGGTGAAAGAATTTGATCTTTGTGTTTATATTTTAAAAGGGAGAGCAAGGTATACCTGGACAGAGTGGAGTTCCTGGTGAACGGGTGAGTTATCTCTCTTCTCATCAATCTTGAGTGTTTCACATTGTTTGATCTTGTTTGTTTTTGCTAAAAAACTAGACGCTCCAAGAACGTTTATTCAGGCTTCGAGTCGCAATATCAAATCGTACTTTGCAAGAATCGAACACAATAAAAATAAGTAAAAGAATAAGGATATTTAACACAAAAGTGACGTATAGATATTTACTATTCAAATTGCTTCGTTGAGTATCCTCTTCTTCCGATTCCATGTTCTTTGCCTCATCTTCGAAGTTCTGGTCAAGAAGATTCTTGATTTTTTCAACCTCTGGGGTTTTTGTCTCAGCACCATTGTTTGTAGTCATACTTTTGTTTATAGCGTTTTCGTAGTTTGAGCCATTTTTGGCTCATTTGGTAATCTCGTGAGAACTAGCATAAACTTTGCTAATCAAGCTGCAGAATTCGTGGACTGACCCGTTCCGAAAACGGTAGATATGAAAATCGGCGAGATGAGCGTATAAGCATGATTCTTCCCAAGGCTTTCTTCACAAAACTCAACATTCTGTAAATTATGTTGTTCACGAAGAGAGAGCACACGATTACCAAGCTGTCGCAATCTCATCACCAGTTTCCACGCTCTCTGCTAGGAACGCATGGAACTATAGCCCTAAAAGAACGGCATGCATTTTTAGATTCTGGCTTTCTTACGGAAGCTCGAGTAAAAACAAAGAACATTCAAGGAACAACGCCCCTAACTAAATAAATGCGCAAAGATTCGTTATATCGACCCTATATACATTCGAAGTTTCAGATTAGATTGTTCCCTTTGATTGGTCAAATTAAGAATTCGGTCACTCGTTCCAGTCTGCAACAGTTGGTTCCCAGTCTCCCTGTCTTTCAAAAACAAAATGGCGATTCAATCTGGCGAAATGGTATTAAAAAATAAAGAGAGAGGTGAAACGAAGAGAAGCTTACAAGTCAATCACCAGGATTTGATTCAGATCTTCAGGTACTTGGCTATATTTGCAAATAAGAGAACCATGCTTTTAACTGTTTTGGGAGGTGAATTGAATGTAAACCCCATCTTGCTACTTGAAGAACAACTGGAAAACTGAATGTTTACTACTAGGGTAGGTTAAAATTCAACATAAATTCATAATTGTGTGCCTTATTAAAAATCAGTTGTTGACAACATGAACACTTAATTTTGGATATTGCTTAGTTTTTGTCAAGTGAAATTTCTAGTCTTTTTATTGCAACGTTTTTCGAAGTTTCCATGTACTTTTATACGACAGCCTTAAAAGCATGTCTCTGAATTTCCTTAAAAGAAATATAGTCTCAAAATTGCCTTTGAATGTGCTTCTCAGGTGACATGGCTTTTGCTATAACTAAAATCAACCAGAATTAACGAATTTCAAATAAACATGTTTATTGTGTTTCTTTTGAATTTTAGTATAAATCTGCTAGCATTCAATCACGAATGCTGCTCTCTGATTGGCTACGCTACTCACTCTCTCTATTCTGTTGTAGATAGTCAGTAGTGTAGCATTGAGCGCTTGTGAATGTTAACAATTGGCAGCCGCTTCTTTGTGTTTTCAAAGTGTCTGTGAAGAGGATTTAGATAAAGTTTTGAATGACTTGTGCTAAACAATTAGATTATTCGCTCTCGATTTCTATGCATGACAGTTGATGAGGACACAGCCCGAATCAGCTATCACACATAGAAATTGAGCGCAAATTATCTAATTGTTAAATAGAAACACTCATGAAAGTTTGGAAGAACTCAAAAAAGATGTGGACCCACAGCAGTTCTCGTTCTCCCAAACTTCCAATTCGATAGAAAACCAAAACATGTTTTAGATATTTGTTAAACAATTTAAAAAATTTTGTATTTTTACAAGACTGGCTGTTCTTTGATCACAGGGTCCCCAAGGTGAACCTGGAGCAAGAGGTCCTCCTGGCCCAAGGGGATTGCAGGCAAGTTATTCTTATCTTACTAACTTCAGTAATGATGTGTCTGAGGTGCGATAGCCTTAATGGTTAGTGTGCTGTACTCCAGATTAAGTAGTCTGGGTTTGAGCCTCAACTGGAGTCATTACGTTATGTTCTCGGGTGATACATTTAATTCTAGCATTGCCTCTCTCCATCCAAGGTGTAAATGGTTTAAGCGGTGAATTTGATGCTGGGGGTAACCCTGTGATGGACTAGCAGCTCATCCAGGGGAAATTGGAAATACTCCTAGTAGTCACTTCATGCTACAGAAACCTAAGATAAGTACAGCTGGCCTGATTGACCTCTGGGATTGAACATAGACTTAACTTTACCTCTGTGGTTATTCTGGTGTACAACAAACGTGTACTTGGTGTGAACATTTCACTCATTGCCACGTGCCTTGTTTTATCAACAGGGAAATACTGGTGAAAGAGGACCACCGGGACCAACAGGCTCCCCGGTGAGGCTCCGTTTTTGTTTTCAAGGAAAAATGTGACCATATAATTACATACCGTACTGAGGTGGGAGATATTGTGGTTAGAACATTGCATTATACTCTAGATTGAGATGTCTGAGTTGATCCTTGGCCAGGGTCTTTGTGTTGTTATTGGTTTGCACAGCACGTTACAGGTGTGGATCTAGGATAAATGGTGACCAATATCTGAACTGAGCACCAAAGGCCCAAGCTTCTAGAGGGGTCTGGGGCCATGCTCCCCCTGGAAACGTTTTGGATTTGAACTTTCTAAAGGACCCTTTCCTGGGTTTCTGTGAAGTTCTGATAAATCTGACTGATTTCCATAAAATCGGGGAAAGCAGTATGGATCTGCACCTGTATTATTCAAGAAGGCAATTTCTCCTGAACACCCAGGAGTTGTGAATTAATGAACGGTATGAGTAAATTTTATGGGCAGCCTATCAAAAGGTTGGAGAGAAGACTCTGGTAGACTGGAAATTTGCTATTTAGTTGCTTTATGTACACATTTGAAGCTACCATGTTTCTTTTTCATGTAAAATACCATTCTGGTTTTTCTGTTCATTCTTTGATAACTTAAAGTTGTTAAACAGCTAAATACAAAGTTATGAATGTAGGATAGTGCACCTTTACTATTTTACCTTAATTGACTTCAGTTCAACCATGTGGTTGGGAACCAAGTGCATTGCTCTGTAAAATAGCTTTTCTTAGAGATCAAATTTACCTGTAAGGATACTAGCTAGTACATATCTATGTACAATATGCAAATTAAAGCTTTGACCATCTTGGGGAGATTAAGAAAACATGATAGTTTATGTGAATCTGATTCAGAGGTTAAGTGAAAAGGACTGTACTTTCAGATTCACTGGAATTGAAATGACATTGAACGTTGCAATGTACATTGCAATGCTCTTTGAACAGGAAAATATGAATCTGAGTATAATTGTGAAATTTACAAATGATGTGTATATTAGCTCAGTAACTGAACCAGGAGGACATCAGTTTGCATTTGGTAAATGTGGTAAAAATAAGCGTGAGAGGAATGTGGAAAGACAGTGTTGTAAAAAATAATGTGACACTTTTGGTTTCTTTTCTAGGGTCCTCCGGGTGCACCAGGTATACAAGGTGTACAAGGCATGAGAGGAACACCGGTATGACCAATAAGCAGCTCATTAATTTTTTGTTGCTCTTGTTCCAGTAGAGGGCTAGCAGTGATCTTGATGTATCCATGGTGAGGTAAAGCCAGAAAAAGGGAAGAACACTCCATGATTCACTATCACCCAGTCAGAAGTCCTCAGATCTAGTCTTGTATTGTATGGGAGCAACAGGCTAAGCTACTGAGTCGCAGTATAGCAATAACAAGATTTCTGTCTTTTTTATTACTGTCATATTCAAGCATCTATTGATCAAGGAACTTTCTATTTAATGTAATATTTTTGTATTTCCTTTCAGGGACCTCCTGGCATCCCAGGCCCTCCTGGCCCTGTTGGACCCAAGGTATACCATATCATGAACATCTTTGACCTCTTTTTACTTATTTGTCCTTACTATAGCATAGTTTGTTTTGTCACTACAAAAACTGTTTTCTTGCAGTTATTTTCTGTTAAAGAAATATAACTTTGTGTCTTTAATTTGCTATGTCTTTTAATCTTTATTTTGGATGTCCGCCTATTTGCTCTAACTTGATTAAGTTGCATTAATTTAAAGTGTATTTATATTTATTTCATTATTACAAATGTTACTAATATCTTATGATAGAACAGAAACACAGTCAGTTTATTCCTTGTTTCAGGGTGAGGCTGGAAAAGTTGGCATGCCGGGATTCCCAGGCTCTGATGGTGTACCGGTGAGCAGGGAGATATTAATTGGGTGCCAGTATGTTAAATGTAGCTGTCTTTTTAGAGAGGAAACAGTTGAAATAGCTCTTAATGGCTAATCTCAGTTTAAATGTTGGGTGCTGGATTGAAAAGATTACAATCAGTCAAATTTTAAGGGCCACTTCATTTCTGCACAGGCAAACACAGGTATTTGACAAAAGCCTTGACATAAATTTAATATGTTCAGTGTATTTAACACTTCACTAATCTGTCAATCATTGATGTCTGTTGTGTCATCAGTTGAAATAAATGACAAAACAAGTACATATAGTGTACTTTTTTTGATGCTCTCTGTTGATCATTTAATTAATACTAATAACTACAGTTCAATTATCTGGTTTGAATCCCCATCAAGATGTCTGTAAAAGGAGTTTCACACAATGATTAGTTATTCTTACACAATAAGTTATTTTTCTGATCCTTTTTTCTTTTGTTTAGGGATATCCTGGCATAGAGGGACCACCTGGACCAAAAGGAGACAGAGTATGTGAGATCTATCATAAGCCCATACACATGTACAATACACCAATGTCAATCATTGATTTATTACTGGCATAATAATACACATGAAAAAATTACTCGATTCTGATTGGCTAAGAAGAGTGCAGTTCAAGTGTAACACCAGTGCAAAAAGTGTAACGTCAGTGCAAAAAGTGTAACACCAATGCAAATTACACATGGAAATTCTGGATTATGATTGACTGAAAGACAGCAGGGAATTTTCTAAGAAAATGATATCACGTAAAATGATGACGAAAATTTCGCGCTGAAACTTTGAAAAAGGTTTTCTCAAATGAGAAAAAATGGCTTCAAGAAAGATCTTCCCGCACTTCCTCTAGGCGAATTTTTTCATGTTTATATTATTAATACGTAATCATACGGTTTTTCTTGTTCAATTTGGAGTTAATTTGCACTTGTGAGTTTTTCAAAAAGCTGAAATTGCACTTGCCGAAGCGGCTCATGCAATTTCAGCCTTTTGAAAAACTCACTCGTGCAAATTAATTCCAAATTGAACTCAAAACCGTATGATTACCTATACCAATGCACATGTTTATTAATTTTCTCAGTCTAACTATTTTAGTATACAATCTACTAGCGTTCTATCACAAAATTTCCATTCTCTTATTGGCTACCCTACTCCCCATCTATTCAGTTGTAGATGCTGAGTTAGCTAGCAGTGTGTGTTGTTGTTTGATAATATTTTGACCTTGGTTTAAAGTGTTTTAAAACAGTCTGATTTTGATTTTCCTTTTGTCTCATATTTGCTACCATATCAGTTACCATGCTGTAATCTCAAGCATACATCACAATCTAGGTTGTATTGAAAAGTCTAAGCCGTTCCTTGCCTCAGTCCTTCCTTGTTTCTTCTCTTGCTCGCCCCTTTTTTTCTCTTGTCCCCAATTACTGAGAGCCTGGAACAGGCCACTAATATGCTGATATGTTTCCCAGGGTGCACCAGGAGTAAGAGGGCCTCAAGGTTACCCAGGCCTTCCTGGACCAAAGGTGAGCCGCACAATCACAACTGAATGTTTTCAGAGATGTTTTTTGTTGTTCTGATTTCTCCAAAATTAGAGAAAGTAAAATATTCCTGAAATTTGTGTACATTTATAAAGTTAATATTTGTTTACAATACAATACAATACAATACAATACAATACAATACACTACAACACAACACAACACAACACAACACAACACAACACAATACAATACATGAATTTATGTAGCGCTCATTTCCAAAACTCAGTATCACTTTACTATGTTTGTGATTACAATTAAATTACTTCTACTTAAAATTACAATATCATCATACAAATTAAAAAATGAAAAGTTCCAACAAAACAAAAATGTAACTTAATTGTACCATCATACTGTTGTACTGTCGGTGTGAACCTTGCAACATGTAACAATGTTTGAGATAAAGAAGTCATGATGCTTTCTGATTTTCAACGTTTCATTTGATGTTTAAAGACTTATCATTTTCAACTTTTTTTCAATTTAGCTCAATCTGTACTTTACATGTCATGTGCACGTATAAGTACTGTAACCTGGCCAGTTTACCTTTAATAATAGTAGCGCCAGAGTTAAGGAATCAAGTCAGAGTTCATTTTCCATGTTTACATAGCCTCATCTAAACACGAAGGAAGTTCAGAGAATTCCAGACAGTTATGCAAGCCTGAGATGTAGCCAAGGGTTTGCATAATTTTTGAGAATTTTCCCAGCCCCCTGAGTGTTTAGATGAGGTTTAATGTAAACATGGAAAAAGTCCTCTATTGCTTTAGTAAAATATTTCTCAATAATATGCGTGAATCTAAAACGTCACAACTGTGTTTACCTACTCTTATCTAAACACACCTATCAACCAATGAGAGCGCACATAGTATCTCACGTATTTTATAAATAATAATAGAATGTTAATGTCTTTAGGGAAGTAGAGGAAAACGAGGACCTGAAGGAGAAAAGGGTGAAGAGGTTGGTGTGTTGTTATTGGATTTTTCCTCCACTTGCACACAGCAGATTTCTGCTTCTACATAGCAAACTGACCATCTTTTCTAGTTCATTGTTTCATAATTTATCATATTGTTTCCAATTTCATCCACAGGGACTCGCAGGATATCCTGGTGCGAAAGGAGATGAGGGTCCCAAAGGCGAAGATGTGAGTCAAATGATGGATTACATGAAACCATGCAAAATTATGACATATTTACAGTTGCATAGTTAAGTTTACCAATGTACAGAGTACTTTGCTCTGTTATTACAGGGCCAAGGTCATGAAAAGTACTACCAACATAACTGTATTGAGTTATACAGCTAACAATAAAACAGTACTTCAAGTCATCTTCATTAATTGCAGCCTTTGTACTATATTTAAATGCATTTTTTTTCTTAATACACCAGTCTTTCTGCTATCTTCCAATCCAGGATGAATTGAAATGGGGAGATTTTTTAGAGCTTTGCATCTGTGTTGAACTTCAATCCTATCTACTCCTTCTCTAGAATTACTGTAAATCTAACTTACAGCTGGATTGTTATCTTGAAGGGTGCTGCAGGAGCACTAGGACTGCCTGGCCCAGAAGGAACTGAAGGACCAAAGGTCAGTGTTGTTACAAAGTATGCTTGTTTTACAAAGTATGCTGTAGATAATCAGTTTGGTCCTCAGAGAAACCATGAGCTCATGACCTGTATGTTAACTATACTGAAGCTAGCTAATCACAGCCAGCATGTTTCTTTTTGTCTAGCCTGAATCTGACATGATTTGTGACTTTTGGCTACTATAAGCTATTTGGTGTTTTGGCCTTTGTACAATGTACATAGCCGTTTTGTATTGTAGAGGTTATGGACCTGCTTTAATCCCACTGAGACGTGGAGTCACATGTGCATCTCCCTCCACGGTAAATTCACCACTTGAAAACTTGACAAAAGTTTGTTAAATGGCTATAGGTGTATCATCACACTTGCTTGTTGTGAAGACTATTTCAATTGTATTTAGAAGGAAGAAGGAAAATAGGATAACTCACAAGAAAAGCCTTAGTGCAAAAGCCAAGGCAACATATAAAAGTATTAAAAATAAAGATAGTAATTAAGGCTATGGCCACACAATCAATGGGTGTGCACAATGGGTCAACGGCTTGAACTCATTGATAGAACGTCACAGAAGTGTCACCACCAATGGACAACACCAACACTACTCAAAACTGTTTGTACTTGTAGCATGAACATTATTTTTTAATTGTTTGTTGGTGTATTTATGGATTTTAGGGCCGAAGTGGAATTCCAGGTCCATCTGGTCCCCCTGGACCTACAGGAACAAAGGTTAATGTCAAATATTTATTGCACAATGATATTGGTAACATAATGAACTCATTTCTCTTTATACCATTAGGCACATACGGCCAATTATTGACATTAGACAAATAAACAAACTGTCATGTGAAGGTTCGTAAAATAACAGGGAGATACAGCAATTGGAAATTGGTATTCATGTAGTAGTTATTAATGACCCAAAGGGTCAAAACAAAGAAATTGAAATATGGTTATGTAATAAAAAGGACCTAGTGAGTGTTTTCAAATACAGTAGAGAACTTTTTTGTTCTCAGAAAAACTTAAGAAAAGAACATAAAAACATGGGTGCTAGAGACACTTGAGGAAACCAGTGGAAAATCAGTAAAATAACCTGTGAACTCTTTGAAGTATTAGTGGACAGGCTTTTCACTAGGTGAGAAATTTTGAAAACATGCGAACAAAGCATTTTCCATAGGTTTAAAACTTTGTAAAAAACCTTGGTCAGGGTTAATAGGGTTAACAGGGTCTACAATTTGTGCTTGTGGACAGAATTTGCCTCATGCAAAATTCACAGTCTGTTTGCATAGGGTGCTTGATAGGGTGTATCACAGGTTTATTCACAGGATTTTCACAGGTTCTCATCCATTGGTGAGAGTTAACTCCCCTTTGAAAACCTTCTTCTATGATTCTTGCAGAAGCCTTTTAAAACATTTGGGTTTTTCTTTCAGTCAAAAGTTGTAACTTAGACATAGATTTAAATTGTATATTAATTTAGCGACAAAAGGGACACACAGTCAATCTCCTTAAATTCATTAAACATCATTATTTGATTTTTCAGGGAGAGAGAGGCTCTCCTGGAATGCCTGGCTATGCGGGAGAACCAGGAGAAAAGGTAACAGAGGAAAACCTCTTAGCATCACCAGAGTTCTCCGTAAGCTCCGGCGACCGTCGAAATTCGCCGTCTAGTCGTCCTTGGCGCGCCGGCTACTCATAGTAAATAAATCATGAAAAAAAATTGTTTGTAACAGTGTGAGCCTATCCGTCTATAAAATTAAGCATAAACTGAAAACAATATGTCTAATTTTCTCAGCAAATACGTGGCGATTAAAAAAGTACAGCTCTTGTAGCTGTAAGATAAAAGAAATCTGAAATCGTTCGGGCCGTGAGAATTGCCGCCAAAAACGTGACGTGGGCACTGAGCCGTGACAGCAGCACTGAAATATTTGACAGCCGGGGTTAAGTTAAAGCTCAGTTTTTCCTCTGAAAATGAAGCGAAAAACCTAGCAATCGCTGTCCAGTACCTGGAATAAATTGAAAAGAAAATAGAAATGGCACAAACGAAGGTCATAAGTTGCTTTCTTTCAAAAATATAATTAAAATTAGTTCTTTTATCTCCAGTGAATGTACGCGTAATTTAATTAGCTCTTTTAACGACTTGCAACCCAGTGCTTGGCTCGCACATGGAGGATTTTCGAGAACACATAACTGCAAAGATTTCTTTCAACAAAAGAAACAAACTTTGCGAGATCTTACACAATCTTTAAAAACTCGGCAGCGGTAAGATGTTTGTGTAAATATTGAAAGTGAGATATAAAACAGGCGAGCTTATCGAGCAGGGAAGTATGAATAAATACATGCACTATTTCAAGGCTTCATTATGAAGCGAAACATTTGCAAAATATGCCAAGTTTAAGTTTGATTGTATTAATTTTATCACTTTTGAAATCATGAGCGAAAAACCCAAACTACCGCAAAGGCTCGAAACGTTGATGATGGTCCGCACGCTTAATCAGAAAAAATTCTGAGCTTAAATCCGCTGGAAACTTCACCAAGTATTAGAGGCTTCCGCTTGCAACGGTCACCAATCACAAGCTTCATCACGTTCAA
Organism: Orbicella franksi; assembly: GCF_964199315.1. Taxonomy (NCBI): domain Eukaryota; kingdom Metazoa; phylum Cnidaria; class Anthozoa; order Scleractinia; family Merulinidae; genus Orbicella; species Orbicella franksi. The sequence continues at coordinate 16,994,848 of NC_138145.1, read as the reverse complement.
TGAATTCCACCCCTAGCACTGTGTTAAAGCCACTCAAAACTTGTCTTTTAACAAAATAAATGTCAAACCTCAATCTAGTGCCTTCAATGCCAGCAAAACTCTTTTCTCGTTTGGCTTTCTCATCTGTTTTTACACGCGTGATTGACCACAAAAATGAGAACGTTTTTGACGTTTTTGATATTTTTTTCGAATTTGATACGGATGACAATGATTAACCTGTTCAACCACAGTAACACACTACAAGACATGTATGTTTTTCTCGGTGAAATTGCTTTTCTTTGAGAAAAGAACAAAACCATGATTGCTTAAAATACACTGAAATGCACTTTTTAGAACCCCAATTTCAAAATTTTTCCGGGAAGGCTCCCGGACCCCACAATAAAAAGTAGTGGTCACCCCCCCCCCCCTCCCCTCCACGTGGCTCTGATAAAACCACTCCACGTCCTTTTATCGGCATTGTCTGCCGCCTACTCAAAGTTATTCTCCCTCTACTTCAAATTTTCGGGAGAACCCTGAGCATCACATTTGACAATCAATAAACAAACTGGAATTGATTATGTACTGGTGTACAGTACATTTAGATCAATACTTGTCTACTAATTTTCTTTTGGATGGTTCCAATTTGCATGTGCAAGCTTTTGCACCTTATGGGTTGTAGTTTGCCATTCAAATAACCCACTTCCACATGTACAGTAAATTATGAAATGTATTATACAATATTTTAATTTCATGTACTGTCATAATGCTTTCATACTTTTTTGTTTCTCAGGGAAATGCTGGTGCCCCTGGACCCAGAGGACGAGATGGATCAAAGGGCATCAGGGTCAGCCCGCTCATAATGAAATATTAATAATAAAAAATAACTTTATTATTGTATCCATCATTCTAGGTTACTGCGATACAACAGAATGCTAATTGGGGATGACTTCATGCGAAAAAAGAACTTTATATAACAAGAGCGATTAATTTTTCATATTACAGAGATGGCTTAAGACCATCAGAATGTTTTAAGAGCTGACAAAACTGGGATCAGGTCTTTGCATTATTAAAGTATATTTGCCTCTGAAAGTTTTGATTTGGCCGATCCGATGGTTGCCACTTTTTCTGCCTTGGCAATGTGCCTTAGCAATGTGGCAAAGATTTTCTTTGGAAGGTCACACTGTGGTTAAGGATACTAACTGACACATTATGGAGTTTGATTCAGTCATTGTTGCTTTGTTTAAATAACAAAGCAATATAGGAATGCTGATACATTTTTAATGTTGTTTTGTTTTTGTTTTTAGGGAGATCCTGGTCCACCGGGCCCACAAGGTGCAAGAGGAAGCAGGGTAAAGTCAGATCATATACCTTCCTTCTCCTCTTGTTTCCAAAGAAATTCAGTGACCATGTATTGCTTGTTTCCTTGAGTCACCATGCAGAACCTTAGAAAACTCGACTTACATTTTACACTGTCACTAAAGCCTCATGATTGTTTTTGTTGTTGATGGAACTTACAGTCCAACAGAGCCTGGAAATTTAAGTGTCTAATGTCATAGTAGTAATGCTTGTTATAACAATGAACAATAAACTTGATATTAAATCATAAAGGAACAGACTTCTTATTTAAGGCTAAAATTTCACAAGATTTTCATTATGTGCATTTCTTGCTGTATTTTTTTTATCATCCTTAATATAATGCTTTATATGTTTCACAGGGTCCACGCGGTGAGCGGGGGTCCCCAGGAACTCCTGGTACCCCAGGAACCAAGGTATTCTATAAAATAACAATTTTCAATCTCATACCTCAAGTCTTCACACCTTACTGTGCAAGCTTAACAAAATGAGCAACTCTGGAGAGGTCTATCACAAGATTGATTTTGACAGGCTTCCAAAACAACGGTTAAGTGACCAGACGTAAAACATCAAGAGACTCCACTGAGGCGTGTGTTAGTCAGTAATGTTAGGCAGATACATGTAGACTATATTTTTAGACTTCCATTCCCAATCAGAACTTTCCAGGGTCACTTGCTCCCTGACTACTGGTCAAGGGAAACGAAGACTCTGGGTATAAGGCTGAAAAATACATTACGTGGTATCATAGACGTGCAAATGTGTGCAGAGGGTCGTGTAGGCACCCAGCTTTAATGTTTTGCACGCATTGCAGGCCTAAGATACTTGCTAAAGTTTACACCCAGAAAGAATTAACCAATAATAAGCACCACTTGTATTGAGTAGCAGGTTGTAATGTAAACTGTTAAGCTACTTTTGACCGACCTTATTTAAATCCTGTTAATTTCTTGTCAGGGAGCTCCTGGTGAAGCTGGCGTGCCCGGTGATCGTGGAAACCCAGTGAGTGTAACATCCTATGCAAGGATTTTATTAAGGGCCAGTCACTGGGAAAATTGACCGGCCGTGAGGACGATTTTGCTGGGCTGGTTTGACCATCTAGCAGAACGTCTTTCTTACAAAGGAGTTCAGTTCTATTAGTTTTGCCCACCTGTGAAAACCATTAATGAAACCCCTGCCTATGTGTTGTGATCTTGGTCTAAATATTCGATCACACCTCCAGGCCAGTGACAAATAACATGATAACAAAGTCGTAGACGTGAGTCGTGGTAAAAGTTGAGAAGCTAGTGACAAGTTTAAAGAAGTCAATTACAATGCAAACGTCAGTCCTGCCGTAAATTGATTCCAGGACTCACAAAGAAAGGTCCATCAGCATAATGACCTCCTTTCCATGTAAAGGATGGGGCTTGAGGTTGCGAGGGTACATTAACTCTTACCTTTTGCATCACATGACTTCAATGCCAATTAAAGTCATCTGAATCTCTCCTCACAGGAACAACAAAATTAATTTTTTAAAAAGTTATGCTTTTGCTATTAGCACCCTATGAACTAACTTGACTTGTGTTATAACTTGGACCAGTGACTTTTACGTCTAATACTTGTACGTAGCTTTATACCATCATTATCAATAAAATTAAGTGTCGAGGTTAGCTTACATTCTTGCTGAACAAGAACAAAAACAAATGCTGTCCAACTTCATTTTCACAGGGTCCGCCTGGACCTCAGGGAGACCGAGGGCAGCAAGGAGGTCGCGGACCAATGGTAATCTATGATAAGTTATCACTAAATAATTAAAATTCGTTTGAGAAGCTGACGGCAATGATATTTTATTATTATGAACTTCTTTGGCAATTGAGTGCTATTAGACAAAAACCCAAAACCACTCTAACCAATCGCAAAGCAAACAGAAATCCTATGAAGCAATCAAAACTTAAAGACGAGACGTGTCAGGGCGAGTCCCAATAATAGTCCCAATTAGTTTTGGTTTTAATTGTGATTGGATAAAAAAAGTGACGCGAGTTATTATAAGGCAATCGTGTAGTATAGTAATGCAAAACCAATTACTTCTCGACACTAAAATGAAAACCTCTGTGGGTTATTTAAATACATTTTGTTTTTGATTGTTAGGGTTTACCAGGAAAGCCAGGTTTACCAGGATTTCCAGGACCTCGTGGAGAGACGGTAAGATTGAGTTTGCGTAGCAGCGGTTTGTATATTTCTCTTCATGGTTTTATTTATGATGTCGACAACTGTTTTCAATTGTTTTTCGGAAGTATTTCAATATCTGTAAGAATTTTTGGGTTTCTTTTAGGGACCTCAAGGAAAAACTGGCTCTCCAGGCCCTCCTGGAATCCCTGGTGGCAGGGTAAGTTATTTCTCTACTCATTTTTTCTTTTTCACCACTTAGCTTATCACAGGAAATTTATGTGATAGAGAATGAATGATCATCCGAGAATGTTCTTTGTGTCGAAATTCAGACAACAATTGGCAAAACTAGAAGATATATTTCGGCAAGCACTATACATAGTACATCATGTGACATAAGATTTTTTGCCTTTGGCCTTTTTTTGTAGCATAAGACCGTTTGTTAACACTTTTTGAACTTGCATGATTCAAATTATTAAACGTCCTCTTTTGTATGGCGGGAATCATTATTCTTTATGGTGAAATCAAGAAAACTGAGTATGGTTTTAAGAAAATATTAATATAAAATCGCAAAACTTTAAGTGTTGTGAAACATATCATCTTTCAATATTTTAAGATTAAGTGGTCATGGAAAATTGCTATAACTTAGGGTCCCGTGGAGCCCGGTTAATACGAACATCAAAGGAGCACGTAAATGTGTCTGCAATAAGCAGGTTTCTGTAGAGTGGGTTTAATTTCTACTGTATTATAAGTACAATACTGGAGCGGTTTTTAATTGAGTGTCGTTAAACCAAAACCAAGGTATTCACTCGGGCCAATTGCATAGGACCCAGACAATCCGGTGAACCAATCAAAACTAGAAGCAAATGCGAGTAGCTGACGCGAAGCGCGGGAAAACATGTGCGAACGGACACATGACGATTGGTTTTGGTTTTACTTCTGATTGGATGATAAAGTGGCGCGAGTTTTCTAAGCCAAGCACATAGTATGGTAATTCAAAACCAAAGCAAATGCGAATCACATTGTACTACTCTATTTAACCCAAAACTGATTTTACTCACAATCTATTAAAAAGCATCTCTAACTTTGTGATTCAGGGTCCAGCAGGCGAAAGAGGCAGCCCAGGACCCAAAGGGGAACGTGGCCGACAGGTGAGGACCATAATCAACGCTCTTGTTAAGCTCTTGGTTTGCATGTCATAATGTGTAACATGCATGACGGAGTCATTTTTCTTTGTCTCCTTTCCAGGGTACCCAGGGGCCAACTGGTGACCCCGGAGAACCTGGCAGGGATGGTGCTAAGGTTTGTACATGCAAAACACTATTGCTGGTTACATGTCTGATTCATCAGCAGGGACTGCAATTCAAGTCACACTTTACTTTTCTCAACAGGGTGAGCCTGGTAAACCAGGTGCAGATGGCAAGGACGGAGCAGCGGTAAGTAAGTTTTGAACTAATGCCGTTATCTTTCCATCTTGTATGCTCTGTAGGATTTTTTTTTTTTTTGCTTTGAAAGGGTCTAAAACTTTTCCATTATTCTAAATGTGATCTGATAAGTCCAACGATCTTCTCCTGATCTGAATATGTGTCTTTATGTACTCAAGACAATTTTTTTTTTGTGATTTTATTCAGGGTCAACCAGGAACACCAGGACCGAAAGGTGCGATGGGACCGCCAGTAAGTGAGAACACTTTCACCAGTATTTTGTCATCGTGATTCTCAAATGTTTCCCAATATTAGTGGTCGACTACAGGTTTGACAAGGGACCTTGTAGAACATTGTCACTGGCTGTACAGGTATTTCATTCCCTGATGTTCCCGTTCTCTTCATCTTGTTGAAGATCTTCTTTGCATACGCTGAGGTAAATGTAACGAAAGGTTAGGCTTTTCACTCACAACAACACCACGATTCCGCGAACCATAACCAAAACTATCAACTACTGTCCGTTCCGAGACTACACTAAATCAAAATGTATCAACATTCCGTTAGAGAGGAACTTGGTCTGTCTTGAAAACCCAGTTTGGAATTGCTGGTAAAAATAAATCTTATCTAGCTGCAAAATTGGTTATGTTTTGTAAACTAATATGCCGTTACTTCCATTATTAAAAGTTTTGATGTAATTTTCGCTTGGAAGGTCTATCAGAGCGAAAAACTTTATGTGATATCCTTGCCGATGTCAATATAACAGTTGTGACATGGTGACCCCCTGAGTAAGGGCTTTTCCTCAGGACCATTTTCTTGAATCCTTAGGGCGCCCCAGGACCCAAGGGAGTAGAAGGACCAATTGGCCTTCCCGGCGGACAGGTAAGACAAGCATGAAACTGCAGTTTGTTGAATCTTTTCTCAATAATTGCTCCACATTTTAAACATTTAAACAAATTTATTCTTCCATATTGTTAGGGTCCTCAAGGAATGCGTGGGCCTCCCGGACAACCAGGGCCCCAGGGCCCTGCGGTAAGTACCTCATGTAGAGTATTTTCAGTGATTTCCTCATGTTTGAGTTATCAGAGAATAGGTGTTTATACAAACAGAGATTGAAAGCTAACTTCCTTCTGTTTTCAGGGACGGCCAGGTCGCCAAGGGCCTCAAGGAGCACCGGGAGAGAAAGGTAGTAGGGTGAGTGAGCATGCGCACATCACAGCTTGGGAAGATGACTTGTTTTGTTTGTAAAAGACGAACGCTCGCTAGTATGCAAAGACGAAAATAAACTAGGAAGAAGAACTAGCCTCTTGATGTCAAAGCGTCTCGAGAAACAAAGACAGGGTGGACATGCTTACAGGAAAAATTGATGATTATAGCTTAAATATATTTCCATTTTGTGAATTTTATTTGCATATTGTTGTTAGGGAGAAGAAGGAGCCCGCGGAGAGCCTGGACCCGAGGGAAAATCTGGTCTTGCCGTAAGTCATGGCAATTGTTGTGCTCAGTTGTATCACTGTTGTTTCCATTAACATCAGCGAAACGTTTAGACATCGTTAGATAGATAGTAATACTTAGACGTTTTTATTTGCCACAATGAGTTACCACTGAGTTAGAGTGACGTTGTAAAAAGTAAAAGGTTGATAGCTGCTTTAAATATATTGGGTTAAACTTTGGCAGTAGTCTAATAAGAAGACTTGTACAAACAATTTGCTTTACTCATGATCTGAGTGTACTGGGTTAAAACCATTTAGCCAATGCGAGGGAAAATCTCCTCCTCCTCCAAACTTACGCGTGATATGATTTTGTTGTGTGACTTGACAAGGGGATCGTATCAAAATCATGAATGAGCATCTCTTCTAGAGGTAGTTGCAAAAATTCCATTCACTTCGAACTACGAAAGTCAGAGTGAAGTGATGACTCGAGAAATGCTATTTGGTGGGATATAGACAAGTTTAATCTGGCATGATGTTGGTAAAATTTCAGTTGGGTAATACCCTCAAGGCAAAAGGTGACTTGAACATTTTGTTAAACTCTCCCTGATTGGTAATGGAGGTGTTATGTAACAAACATATAAGAATAACAGGTTACGTGTTTCTAGCAAAAGAAGTGCTCATTGCAGCGAAGCGCCATGCAACACAATGGAAGTAATTGTAAACAAACACGTCTCTGTTTTGTTTGATAGGGTAGCCCTGGTGAGGATGGGCCGCCCGGGCCCCCAGGAGAGGAGGGAGAGAAGGTATGACACAGAATTTATCAGCACTGCCTCTTGAAAAACACCGCGTGAGATATTAAACCTGTTCTGCCAGCAACAGCTAGATGTGTAGTAACTTTAGTAGCTTTGGTGAAGTTAAAGTAGATTATGACGCCATCAACTTGATAAGTTCAGAAAGAAATTCGTTAAATAACTTAGCTAACACATAACCAATATTGTTAAACGTCCTTAGACTGCGACAGTAGTCATCCATTTGCCTGACAGCTCAGCTGGTAGGGCATTGCACCGGTGTCGTGGAGACCTTGAGTTCGAATATCGGGCAAGCCCGAATGTTTTTTCAGGATTTATTATCACCACTACCAAACATGACTGCGATTGTCTTTCATGCATAAAATCTTTCACCCACGGTTCGAATGTATTATGTTTCTTACTTGCGTATTCATTTCAATGCCACAATTCGCCCCTTATGTCGCTTTGATGAAACAGTTTTGTACGGTGAAGATGACAGATCATATTTAATCAGGCAGTGTGGTTCTCCAGTCCTTCTTCAAATTATCAATGTGTTTTTCAGGGTGCACAAGGAGCCGCGGGAATCCCTGGAAAGAAAGGCGAACAAGGACCCAAGGTAACATCTTGAAAGATCAAAATAGAATTTCTCATTAGAATATATGGTAGTTAGTCAAGCATGGTGATTGTGAGAATTGAGGTCTTTAAACACCAGACAAGTTGTATATATGATTTAAATCTCCCAGGTGGTGTTATAAGAATAGCAAATCGCCCCGCAACGCTGAGAAGCTTGTATGTCATAATTGGGACTTGAATGTACTTGTTGGTCCGTATATTTATGCAAACTTTATACTGTTGCTTTAGAGACACTTATGATGCAATGGCCTTTGTAGGTGCCTTTAAAATAATCAGCAATTATAGTTGCAGACTCATCAGCATGCTCTGCTTACACTACAAGTTTTCAAGCGAAAAATGAGAGTTCAAGAAATGGGCAGGCGGAAAATGGGAGAGAGGGAACCTTTTTCTCGTGACGACTTTTTTTTCGCTCGTTTTCCCGCTCTTGCTCGACAGTCAGTCTGTCAAGTTAAAGAAAATTTAGCTATTAGCTAAATACAAAACGTGAAATAATTACATTAGAGTGGTTGAAATCGTTGTACTGAAAAATGTTCATTTCATTTTACTCTCCAGGGTCCCCCCGGGCCTGCCGGACCTGTGGGTTTACCAGGAAAGCCTGGACCTCCAGTAAGTACAAGAATCCAAATATAGAGTGTGAGGGAGAGAAAGAGCTGTCTCACGGACGACTCGTCGTAAAACAGTTAAAGAACGGATAGAAACAATATTACTCTCCAATTTGTTAAACAGCGATGGATTACACACTGTTCGTGGAGATGACTACTATGTATAATAGAACCTGATATGTGAATTACAGTCACACTGAACAGTTTAATGCTTTAAAACAGTCGTATTCATTTACCTTGCATACGGTGAACATTTAGATGACCAAACAGTATGCTCGTATCATCTACTTTACGCTAATAATACATGCTGGATTTAGTCAGTTAGACTTTGGAATGCGTTTTACCGGCTGTAAGTGAACTTCGCTTTGTGTGTAAATTTTTCATTATTATCCTAATGCTTGATGTTCAAAAACTCTCACTTTTATGTTCGGAAGGCCTCCAACCGTCCACCAGTTTTTATTACTATTATTCCGGCATAACGCTCGATTCTTTCGTCTCACTATTGTGTTCAAAATATTCCTGGCGTCATGATTAAGGTGATTCCCTAGTAAAAGAACCCGCCATAGATTTCCGATGAAACTTGGTATGCTGTTGTTACAGGACAAGGAGATATTAAAAACGTTGTAAAAAGAGGGGGTTTCCGTGCTTATTTTTACGCCACAATGCTGACAAATACGGTTATTAAGGTGACTTTTTGGTAATCTCCGTGCACAACAAAAAAGATAGATTATTTTTTCAATGCAGCGTGTTATATCTCACAGAGTTTGACTTTCTTTGATTGTTTATTCATCAACGTACCAGAAAAAATGTCTTCAAATACCCTGCATTTTGTTATCCTTTGAAGGAACTTAATTTGGACAGGCGTTGTTGGGCCCGTTATCTCTCCCTCTGTAGTATTTATTTCATTTGCCAAAAAAGTAGCCATAGATTTCTGCTAATTTTTTTCTCAGTTATTGAGGATATTGTTTTCATTGAAATTATGAAATAAAAAGTGGGGGTCACCGTGCTCGTTTAAGCGAAAAGGAGCATTTAACTCGCTATCGAGCTTAGTTTTAGGGAAAGCTCTTACGTTTTGTACGCGAAAGTCGTACGCAATAGGGATGCGCAATGCAATATTAAGGAATCACCTTAAACCCTATTTGCAGCATGTTTCCCTTTGTTTTGATTTTGTTTCTGACCTGTACTTGTTCTCTACAGGGACCAGCCGGCGAGACAGGCCCCCAGGGGGCTACCGGCTCCAGGGGCGAGAAAGGTAGTGACGGAGAGCGTGGACCACCCGGACCTACCGGCGCTCCGGGTGTTCCGGTGGGTGCTGCATAGTTTGAAAGTTGTACTGTTGTGTCCGGCCCATTGCCCCGCAGGGATTATGGTCAAAAGTAAAATGAAGTTTGTACTGTGGTAATGGTTTAGCCGGCTGCCGATTACTTAGAAGCTAAATCACTTAGGTGTTATGATACAAAACATTACGGACGTCTTGCTTGTATGCCTCAAAGAACATGGAGCATATTCTTTCTGCGTTATTCGGAAAAGCTGTGTAATATTAATACATTGCTTGTTGGATATTTTACAGGGCATTCCAGGACCGAGAGGGCAGAAAGGAGAAAGAGGCTCTAGTGGACCGCAGGTGTGTTTTAACATGGCGACAGAGAATTGGGATTTCAAACGGTGTTTTCTCATGGCTCCGTGATTATGCGCCTACTTTCAGAATACTTATGCTCTTGTATAGTCGACAACAAGAGGTTCTGGATGGGGGTGGTGGAGTCTCAGTTGTTAGTTAAATTTTCGGCGATTTCTCGGCTACCAGTACAATTTACAGCCCATTTACCAGTTACCACTAGAACTGGATATTGGACAGCATACAACATTTCTCTGTGTTGTTTTCCTTGCAGGGCTCTCAAGGTTTGCCGGGGCCGCGCGGAGCACCAGGGCCAGCAGGAGCTAAGGTAACAAATATCTTTTAATGGGCTTTTAACTTGTGAATGCGTAACTTTGGTGCTTTCTCTTTCGCTTGTAATGTTTTGGTAGCAAAGTTCAAAAGGTTAAATTAGAAATACACACTTTAGACACACGTGGGATTTACAATGTCAGGAAGTAGAATTCACTTTTTAATGTTGATTGCTTCTTGGCGAGCCAGAACTAAAATAGAATGTTAAAACTGAAAGCACACATTGAAAACCAGTTGGACAAAATATTTTGGACCACCCATGTTTTATGTATTATACGAACATGTCCGTTTCAAATATCGCCCAATCACGCATGGTTTCTTTAAAACCACCTACTACTTATGCTGTGAGTATGGAGTTCGCCTGATCAATCCACGAGTTGGCTTAAAGAGCCTTTGATTTAACCATATATCATTGGATTTGCTGACTCCAGAGAAACCTATATTAAGCGGGCTTGATATTAAACGGACACCCAACTAGTGAGGGACCTGAGGGCTTCCACTTATTACAAGTTTCACTTTACAATCTATCACTGTGCAGCTATGGTCGTTGCGGAGCAATACTTCTTGTGTTACAACTGGTTTTATTTTTTTAGAAGTGGAAATGCTTTATAACTTTTGGTGAGCTGCATGCTCCATTGTTGAAGCAATTTTAAACATGATTATTGGCCAAGATACTTTCATATTTGTGACGTGATTCCTCCCCCTCCTTTCCACAGGGAGACCAAGGTGAGCCTGGTGACACCGGAAGTGATGGAAGATCAGGAGATAAGGTAAATAGCAGCTTCCTCCTTTCTCAAATTATTTTTGACACTGTTTGCCTTTGTTGTACTTTCGTCTGTTGAATTATCAGCTAAATAAGATAAATCTTTACACAGGGAGACCAAGGCTCAAAAGGCGATCCGGGCGCGCCAGGGACACCAGGTTCACCGGTATGTCACGTCTAACAACCTTGTTGCCATGAGTTGTCCCGAGTGTTTGTGGCTGGGTGGAGGCAGGGTGTGAACTTACGGGGATGTCACTGTGTTAAGGGAAAGGGTGTGGAGGGGAAGGTAATAGAATTAACCTCACGACCCTCGCTCAGAAAGAAAGCATGATTCCCGGATTCTAAAGGTTTGATAAAGAGCAAATCTTGAATTATCAACCAACGCAACACAACAGTTGCCTTAGACACTGCAGATTGCGCCACAATCCTTTTAAGGGGAAAGCAGCCTTACGCAAAGAATTGATTTTATAGTGAAACGATGAAAAGTCAAAGACTGCTATTGCAAGGCTGACAGAACGTCGTATATTTAAAACATATTTTCGGATGGCCAGACCATACTTCTTCAGGTTTAGATGTTGCTAAATTATAAAAATGAAATTACAATATTATATAATGGTGGATGTTGTAACATTTATTTCGAAACACACATGTCGTAACACATATTTTAAAGTAAATGGAATCACCAAGTGTCAAACTCTTGGGTACAAAACCATCTATATTTCAACTCCTTCTCATATCTAAGATAACGCACAAAGTAGGAGTTTGAGTGATATAGCGGCCACCTGAGCAGAAAGATCATCTGTCGCCACAAGTTGGATAGGCATAGCCGGTACACACTTCATGTAGGCTTACTTGACATGCATTTCTGACACAGGGCCGACCTGGTGATGTGGGAGCTAAAGGCGACAGAGGCGATCCCGGCCCGCAGGTATATTGAACTCGGCACTTCATGTGAAATTAAATGTTAAGTCCTTTAGTTAATTGACCTAAGATTATATCAGATTACTGAAATGCTTGCAAGAACAAATTCTATTTGGATCATGATTCACCATGTGGCTAAATATATTTTCGCCTTGCCAGTTGCCAAGAGTTGTTTCAGAGCGTCCTCAAGTACTTACTATATCCGACGTAATCTATCCAAATCTAATTATCTTTCTAGTACGAGCAAAAGTATTCAAAGGCTAAAATTTAAAAGTAACATTGTTTGGTAGTCACGTTACCTGAGATTGCTTCCTTGTTAATTCTATAGGCTTTTTCCCGGTTGTCCTTTTCCTCTGTAAGTCTCATTTTGAAACAGAGGCTAAACTGAGTCTGGTATGGCATTGAGAAACGAACTTCACAAGCATCTCACCATAGAGCGAATTTTAAAATGTTTTGATCCTGTACTCAAGAGAAACCTCGGCACCCAGAGTAATTGCTTGCAAGTCTCAACTCTCAAGATTTACCTGTTATGTTATGAAAGAGAACTACTCTTCTTGGATAGTAATGGATTTTATTTTTTATGTTAGGGACCCACGGGACCGCGTGGCCCTGCAGGCCAAACCGGTGCAAAAGGACCAATGGTGAGAAGGATCCTGTAATGTTGCTTATGGGCCCATAATCATGGGTGCTAATTTGAGATCCTTTATTTTAGGGCGCGACTGGACCCCCGGGAACTCAGGGCCCGCCAGGACCACAAGGTACCAAGGTAGGCTTCTCGCAAACTGATGTTAAATATTTTATTGAGTTCTTGTATATTAGGGCTGATTACCTCAACGGAGTCTAGGTTAGAGTGACTGATTTGTGGCAGAACCGAGCATTCTTTCTTACTAACTGATAGAAGCACTACTTGGCGACGCAAAAGACGATTTTGGAGTATACTGCTGATATCTTATTTGTCTTCGTTGAAAGGGAGGTCCAGGTCCAGACGGGAAAGATGGTAACCCAGGCCCTCCAGGAGCGAGAGTAAGATTTATATTTGATAACTTCTGGTATTATAACCTCTTTATTGCACTGTTGAGAAACCATTCAGTTGGTCACTTACTGTTCGCCCTTTCCAAGACGTGGATACCACAAATTACAGTAAAGTACTGCAGAACTAAGCTAAAAGAAAAGCAACTATGTGGAACTGAGCTTTTCACCACGAATTATTTTTGTGCGCCTCGTCCAGATAAATTATATCGTAATGTAGTCGAAGAAACTAAGTCGACCAAAAAAATATATTAGTGGTAGTTCTGAGTGGTTCATTTTTAACTTGACGTCAATATGTCGCCTCTATTTTATTTTGAAAATAATATAAATATGACGGGGGTCGGACCCAGTTATGCTAAATACTGATTGATTGTGGCTATTCTTTTTACCTTAGGGTCCCCCCGGCCCCAGGGGTGATGACGGTATCCCCGGTAAACCGGGTCAGCCGGTAAGTGAAGCCTTTGTTAAGTGGAGCAGTTGGTGCTGTCAATCATGGTTCTTACGTCACGTGTTGTTGTTGTTTCAGGGAGAGCCTGGGCCTCGGGGATTTACCGGATCTGATGGTGACCCTGGTGATAAGGTATCCATGGCAACTCCAACGTTTAGGCCATGTTCAATCAAATGAGTTTCCGTTTGAAAATGCACTTTTTATGTATGGGTTTTCATCTACATGCACAAACGATGTAAAACGCGCGTGGTCGCTTTTCTCGAATTTGGAAACTTAAAAATGCATAAACAGTGGCGACTTTTTGAAAACCCAGCTTTCTCTTGTTAGCTTGGGTAGATGCAACGGAGACTTTCAGAAACGCTGACTCAAGGCTGACTATACTCAATCTGGTGCTGTCAGAGATCTCACGTGACAGGTGGTTTGGAGACAAATGGATTGAATCTCGATTCCTCCAATTACATAGTGGCCTGTTTCACATTTGTCAGTCGTTTACTTCCATTTACAAATTCAAGGTTTAACTGTACTCTGTTTGTTTGTCTTAGCTTGCGAACAGGCTCTGTAACGGGGTATACGGCAAAAAAATTGGAAAGCCAAGCGATCCCGGCGATCTTTTTCTCCTTAGACTGCGGTCGGCTTGCTGCGCTTGCCAATTTCTTTCGCCGTATACCCCGCTAACCTACTCACAGGTTTATGTTTACGTTATTTTTGATCTTTTCTTGATTGTGTTCTTCGTTTTTATTTCGCAGGGCGAAACTGGACCACCCGGTCCCCAGGGAATTGCAGGTCCCCCCGGACCACCGGTAAGACTTGATTACGTTGTAATTTTAATTGAACAAGATAAGAAATTAAGCAGTCGTCAATGGGCAATACCCAAGCGAACCGTACGGTCGTTAAACTTCGCTCCACAGATCGTACACGAGTCCATTTGTTTATCATTAGTGAATCATACTCATGTTCAGTCAGGATAAAACGGTATGGAAACTATATCCAGGAATTTTGATGATGTAGTTTCCATGCAGTTTTATCTTCATTGCGTTTTCTTTATTTTCCTTGTTGTGCAGTCGTATAACCAGTAAGAGACTGTGTCGTAGTTGTTTTGTTGCTTGTTATTGGTTCAGTCTTATGATGCAGCTCACCTGCTAATCATTATAAGCGATTCCCATTGGTCAGGTGTTTTGTAATTTTATTGGGTTGCTATTTTTAGGGACCGAGAGGAGACAGGGGACCGACTGGAGAAAGAGGGACCCCCGGTGCCCCGGTAGGTAGATGATTTTATAACTTTATGTCAGGCGCTATTGGCATACTTTTATGTTAACATAGATTTTCATATCAAATAACGTTGATTCAACTGTACTGCATATGTGATAGGAATGAGTTGTTGATTCGGGTGCATTTTCCATAGGAGCTTGTTTCGTCATTGGTATTTCCTCGTAAAATAATTTTGAAAAGGCGTACATACTTTACCAAGAAGCAGGCAAAAACACGCAGACCTTTTTTTTTCTTTTCAAATAGCTGTCAACCGATGGAATACGAACGTACTTCATTGCCTAATTGCTCTCCGAAAATACATTTTATTGTTTTGTAGTCTCATAATCATGTTTGTTATTCTTTTCTTGTTTTAGGGTGAGCAGGGACCGCAAGGACTGCCGGGACTTCAGGGCCCACGTGGCAACACTGTAAGAATCAATCATGACTCATTCATATGTAATATCACCATGGCATTTGACCGTGGAAAATACTCATCCGTTTTTAAAGTTGATGGAAAGTAAAATCTTTGGTTTTGGCTTTTCAAATCATGTAACTTTGATGTTGTATTTTTGTTTCGTCCGCTGATGCCGCTGTCCATGTTTGATTTTTTTTTTTTAGGGTCCAAAAGGCGACAAAGGATTGCAAGGCTCACAAGGGGAAAAAGGAGACAAGGTAACCGTCGTATTTTTTCGCAATTTTTTCGACTAGTAGCCGTGTAGTTTGTCAGGTGCTCGCGTACAACAAATGGCAGCGTGCGGAAGGTCATGGGTTGGAACCCTCTATGTCACTGACCGAGTGAAAATATTTTTCTTGAAGCTGGTTTCTATGTGATCACTATGATCGTTACGATATAGTCAGTTCCATCTCATCAATGATGTGGACATGTAGCGATCGTTACAATGAAAAATTTATCAGAAAGCAATGCGTCGTGGTTTGATCCAGGTCCATTCGGGTATCATTGTTATTCTGTACCGATCATGGAGATCATATGGAAACTGGTAGTTGCAAGGATCGCTCAACTTTTTGTGAAGCTATCGCAACGCTCGTAAAGATCATCATATGGAAACTGAACCAGCGTTTAGTTGTACCAGGCTTGACATAGAACCGCGTCTCTTTCTACCACATTATCGTTCAGAAAAACACCCTTTAACTAGGTTGCCTTGTTGATATTTAAATTCATTGGCATTCGTCTAAAAAAAGGTGGTACCGTGTTCGCTTCATATAAAACATGTATGATTTTATACAGATTCTAATGGAAGATCGTATAGCATGAATACAAACTTAGAGACTGAGTTTCATTTGTTGTTGTTCAGGGATGGCCTGGTTTCTTCGGTCCCACTGGAGTTGCAGGACCTTCTGGAGACAAGGTAAATGATCTTTGGTGAATACAACCAAATCTGTTCTTTGGGACATCAATGACCTAAAGGGCTTCGTGAAACTGGCCATGCCTTTGGAGCCACATGCCACATGGGTCATTTGACGATGTAAGATCAAGTTAGCAGGCCAAATATGGCAACTTATCACAATGTGGAGCTAAAGAACAAAGAAAATCAAGCTAGTAGAATATTAAAATACTTATTTGATGTTTTTACAGATAGCATTTGGAGCCATTTTACTCGTGTCTCTCTTTAAAACTCCTAACATTTCTGTGCTTGTTATCTGTAAAACCATTGATAAGGGTAGTAGTATTTCTCTCATGAAGGAATACTGCCGGAGTCATTTCTATGCCACCTAAAAACACTTCATAAGTAACCACTTGTAAGAGGATACCTTCGTAAGAAAACAGCAAAGAACAGGTCATAAAAAAGTACATTGAGCCGATGGTGAAAGAACGTTAAACCAAGTATTGCTTCTTTCTAGGCGACCTAAATTATCTTCAATGTTTTCTTAAATCCGCTGAACACTATATTTGTGATGTCTCCAGTTATTAATGTATGATTTTTGTTTCAACTATTTTTTTTTCTAGGGTGACCCAGGCCCTGCCGGGCCGCGTGGATTCCCTGGACCGAAAGGCGACAGAGTTAGTATCAAAATGCCGTTAATTCTACACACAACGTAGCTTTTGGACTTTTTTAAGTGAATGTTAAGGATGTAGGTTGGAAGAAGCAGCCTGTGCTAGTGTAGTAAGTTGGTGTAAGGCTCCACATTCACAGCAATGTGTCGCCAGAAAGCCGTAATAAGGGTTGAATAACCCCTCATTAGTTTCTGGTACCGTTCGAAAGAAAGCTCTCTTTTTAGTGGATACAAATTGGAGTTCATTCATAGACTTAAAAGTTTAATTGAGGTTGTACAACACACGAAAGTTCTGCTCAATAGTTCTGCTCACACGAGAGTTTATCCGTGGACTTACAAGTTAAAACCACTTATAGCGTAGAAATAGTACCACTTAGATGTACTGCTCGTAAACATTCATATAAAATAGTCACAGACTATATTGTAGGGTTCATAAGTTCAAGAGTTTCTTCCTGATACTAGAAGCAAATCATTCAATGTGTTCTACCTGCTTGGTCTCCTGTTTAATGGCTTCTCATTCTGTCCCAGGGCGAGGACGGGCCTGATGGGCCTTCCGGACCACCTGGACCGCTGGGGCCTAGGGTGAGTTGTACGCCTTAGCCAGAACTTCAGTTCACAACGTGGTTTGCCAGTTCAGAATTCAAACGAAAAGAACGCTTACCTGTCACACAGAAACATACAGGACAGTAAGAATAATCATAACTGTCCATTCTGTATTGCGGGGAGAATGTGGGTCAAAACAACATTTGCTTTCCTGTAGTTATTTTAGTAACTTTTTAGAACTAAACAAAGGTAGCTAACTGTAAACTTTTTCTGTTCGTTTTGTTTGTAGGGAAGATCTGGTTTGCAGGTTTGATGTCATTTGCTATTAGTTCTCTATATCCTCCTGTTCACGTAACTTTCTTTTTGTTACTACTTTTCCGTGAAAACTATCTTTTAACGGCTGACGTTTTTCTTTTTGCCTTTTGTCATAACAGGGAGCCAAAGGTGATAGGGTAAGTTAATTTTGACCGCTTTCGTCAATGTAACAAAGTGTCAATGAACGCAGACTGGCATTGTATTCCTCAATATTCATCTCAATTCAGTTATTTCAGTTAGTAAAAACAAAGTTGTTGACACTGATCCTTTGATATGTTTTTTTTCTATCGGCTTTGTAACGTTCCTCTTTTTATGAGAAAACAAAAGTAAAGAAGTAGCTGTCCTCCTCAAATCGTTGTAACAGGGTTTGGTTTATTTATTTCAACATGAAAACATTCCCTTATTTTATTAAATTTTCTTCTCTTTCTTCAGGGACCACAAGGAGAGAGGGTAAGTGCGGAAAAAGCTTTTAACAATCAGTTATTTTGCGCTTAGTAAACTGACTCATTGAACTGATTATTTGTTTGTTTATTTATGTACGTCTAACTTCGACAATTCCTACTTTCTTTCAAGGGTGACCAAGGACAACCGGTGAGTGAGACTTGGTTAAATTGCTTCTTTGGTCGAAATTGTTGATAACATTCTAAATCAAGCAGTGTACTGACAACTGGTACTGCCACTGACATTTCAAATAATTATCAACCTGAAATCAATAACGTAACCGAGAGCTATTTAAAGTAGTGTCGATAGTAATTCATAACTGTTTCAGTATTGCTTCACTACGTTCTGTGTTTGGTTTAAAAAACCCAACTCAACCAATTAGATGCGAAACGTGTGGTCACGTATGTTAACGTGCGCTTAGCATCGGTCACGTGCATGTGCTTCGAGTGTTTATTGGTTCCTTGAGTTAAATGTTTACGCTTGCAGTAATTCCTTTGTTATGACTTGACGAGACTCAATTGAAAACTGCTCTATCTATCTGCTGTGTTAAATTTAAACGAACGACCCGCAATTATTTGAACCTTGACTCCGACCGTGTTGAAAGTTGACAAATTGTTCTTTTAGCTCTTAAAAGTCTAATACCGTAATTCTTATTCGGTATTAACAATTTTTGCCCAGAAAGTGACTTCTTTTAGTGTTTGTTAGTAATAAGAGGGAGTAGAACTCTTAAGTCGTTAAGAGGAACGCTGTACATTTTTTGTTTGAATTTGAATCGTTTCTTTTCTTGTAACTCTTTTTTTATTCCTTCAGGGACCACCTGGACCGCCGGTAAGAATGAAGTTGCTATGTGTTGTTCTTGTATTTTGTGTTGTTTAAAGAGAAACGTAACATAGTGTAAGTGTGGGGATAAATTTTTCACCTTTTTGCGATTCCGTTTGCGTGTCTCGTACATGCACTCGTGATGACTTGAGCTGGCTTGCGCTGGCCTTGATTCGGGGCTTTGACGGGGATCAAATTTGCACGTCAAGTAGACTCTAAGACCCAGGTCAAACGTCGACCTTCACATGAGACGAACTAAACTAAGTGAATTAAGTTCACGATAAGTTCGACGTTTGACTCAAATGAGTTCGTCCGTTTGAAAGAGACGGATAGAACGTGTTGGTCGATCTAAATTCGAATTGAGTTCGACATTTGACCCAACGGTCGAGCTTTTACTGTTTGTATCGACTCAAATTACAATTTAGTTCGTCTCATGTGAAGTTCGACGTTTCACCTGGGCCTTATTTATGACACTTGACGTTTCTTCTTCATTACGTGGTTCCATATTTAAAAAAAAAAACTTGGAGGACTCACGTGCCCCTGCCTCTGATTCACCGTGTCTTCTCTGTGAAACATGAGCCATCCACAGTTTTACGCCAGTCATAACGGTCCTTAGCAAATCGGAAAGTCTTTGACATGACCTTCTCCACTTGTTCTTTGGTCCGCCACGCTTGCTTTTTCTTTGTTGTTTCTTTGCGGAATGTTGAAATATTATTTCGAAGAAACACGTGCGCTTTATTTTACCAAATCCTGATTTGATCTGATGCTCCAATTATTCATCGACTAGCGGTTTTCTGCTGGGATGCTGCTAGGTAACAAGGTGTATCCTGATAAAGGCAAGCTGACTTCATAACTTTCTGCTTGTTCGTGCGCTTTCTGCTTTTTACTGCACTGAACGATGAAAGCATGTTAGATCTGGTTTAGTGCACTACGAAACATGCAACTACATCACGTACATGTAAATGTTTTAAAATGTCAGTCAATTTTATCTGTTCTCATTTGTCTTGATTTTAAAATGTTTGCAATAATTGTGTTTCAGGGACCGCCTGCAGACATCGTAAGTAAAAGAGTTTGTGTGTTAATCTCTAGTTTTTTCAATAGCTGATTACAAAATATTCTTTTTTGTCTCAAACTAGATAAAAAGTAAGGATTAATTTACCATTTAAGATCGCCTAGAAGAACTTTAAACCAAAACCATGCCTATCACAGAACTAACCATAACGGTCACTGAAGAAAGGCGTAATAAACCAGTTGAAAACTCAAAGCAAAAACGTGTAATTGGTGGCAGGTGTGGGAAGCCAACGGTTTGTTTTCGCTTCAATTTGATTGGCTGAACCATTGTCACCTTCTCTCTGAATATTGGTTAAAGTACATCCATTTGACTGGCGGAACAAATGTCATCTCTCTGATTGATTAGAGTACATCCATTTGGTTGGCTGAACAAATATCATCTCTCTGGTTGGTTAGAGTACATCCGTTTGATTGGCTGAACAAATTTCACCTTCTCTCTGATTGGTTAGAGTACAAAGGTCAATATTTTTAACCAATTGAACGTAGCAAACAAATGTCATTCAAAAACTACCTCTGTTATGAAGGAAATGCTTTACACACGTTCTTCTTTAACGTTAGGTTTCTTATTTTATGACAGGCCTCGTTCATAGGTAGTGGCTACTTGGTTGCTCCTGGTGGAATAGAAGTTGGCGCCGACAAAGGTGAAACAAAAAGGAAACGACGATCGGTGGATTCATCAGCTGCGGGCGTATCAGAGTCTCAAGGACTCATACAGTCACTCAAGGATGAAATTGAGAGTATTAAACGACCAAGTGGAACACAAACGAACCCTGCTAGAAGTTGTAAAGATTTACACATGTGTCGTGGAGACCTAAAAGATGGTAGGCGGTTCTGATGGCTTTATATCGTGGTGTTCGACAAATGAACGATGTGTTCCCCGGCGTTGTTACGTCTTTTCAGGGCTTCTTTTCTCAGTGGCCAGGCCTTGATTCTTGGACAGCTGTGGTTTGGGTTTGACAATCCGTGAAGGAATTTCGTTTCTTCTTCCTTATTCAGTTTTTTCTTCCTTCTGGGCATTGGAAAGGGCTCTTTTTAGTGCAGAGTGCACTATTGGGATGGTTATGGGAGCTGCCTGCCGTTAAGTAACTAAGGCCCTATGGCGCTAAGGTGTAAACTTTAATGTTTGTTTAATTACTTAATCTCAATTAATTAATTAGTCTAGAGGCAAGGAAGTAGTGGGGGTGAGGTGGGAAAGGTAAATGTGTACTCTACGTAAAACACATCCCATCGCCGTCACTTAGGTTTGAACATCGCAAAGCTAAATATTTGTTTCAGGTAACCCCTTGCTCTCCTTTTGGTACCATTCTCCTTAGAACAAAACTAATTTGCTCTAAACGCATGCGTAGATTAGTTAGCGTTCATGGCTTCTATATTAGGTGAAGGATACATTGCATACGGAATCACGCACAAATGTTGAGTAGTTTTCCTTATGGTGAAACTCAACATGTAAGACGCGTGCGTTCTAGCATCGTTAGTGTCATACACTATCTTTCCATGCAGTATTTTATGTCATGTCATGTGACCAAGGACGGCAGTTATTTTTCAGGTAGCGCCAATTGTCCCTTTTTATTGCAAAAGTGAAACATTACTGTGGCTGCGTAGCTTTTAGAATTACACAAAGGTCGGTTCAACAAATATCATCAGCTGTTTTCAATCTATAATAGTGTGCTTGTCAGGGTTCTAATGTATTGCTTCTCCTTAGCGGCTTGTTTATTTCTTGCCTTAATTGTGTCTGTAAGAGAGACCAAAAAGTTCCCAAGTTAGTGGCTTTAATACTCCCCAAATTGTAAATTTGTAACAAAAGAAACCAGGAAAATGCTCAAATATTGCTGCAGACTCCGTGGCACCTAATGAAAGCGCAAATTAATTTAATCAGTCTTTGAGGAGACTCATTCATATCGGCCAAGTAGTGCTGTTTATCTTCAATACTTTTCGTTGAAATGCTTCTCAGCCATCAATATCGTTTTGTGTTAATTTTTAATTGTTTTATTGTTAACAACAAGGGTGGCAACAGAAAAAGAAAGTGGTATTCGTGACTATCTGATAATTAAATTAGTTCTTGTTCATCGGTAAAAATTTGCATTTTTAGTAAAACAACATTGTTTCTGTTCCGTTTCTTCATCACTACATCAGATATTTAACTTTCTTTCATTTACCTCCAAAAAATGAGGACATCTTCCGTATGTTTTGGAGAAAACAAGGGTTTCATATTACATGCCTTTGCGAGGAAAACAAAAGTATCAAGTTACAAAGTTGGCGTGAAGAGCTAAATTGTCACGTTTGCTGCTTTAACGTATTATTGAATTTAAAATGAACGAAAATCAAAGTAAGCCACCAGTAGTGATTAATTTGTGCGTAATTTTTGGACCTTGAATGAAAATACAACCTTGAAACATACACACTGCAAAGGGGAAAAGCTCTAGCAGACTACCAAGGTAGACACAAACCGGAAGTGAACCGAACAGGGGTGAGTACTTATGGGACTACCGTGCCAGAGCTATCAATTGCACTCTGCACTATCTGAGATTGTCTCACTAGTTTTTTCAGGGAGCCATGAGGGAAACAAGAATTAGCAGAATCCCTGAAAATGCTTCTGAACTAGAATGGGTTGTCGGTGATCGTCAGATAGACTCTTCCTCCTTGGATGGGTCTCTTTTGTTACAGTCAACATTCAATCTTGTCCACTAGTGTGAAATTAACACATTTTGTATTTCCGTTTCAGGTCGATACTGGATCGATCCTAACCACGGCTGTAATGGAGATGCGATTGAAGTGTTCTGCAACTTTACTGCAGGCGGACAAACCTGTATCTATCCTGATAAAGACACGAAAAAGGTGCGTACATCTCCTTTGTTTTTATTTATTTATTTATTTATTTATATGTTTATTTATTTATTTATTTATTTATATCTTTATTCGTTACATTTTTACGGCCCAGAGTAATACAAAAACTAGATAAAGTACTACACAATAAGAAAAAAAGTTGCCAAAACACCAAAAAACACCGAAAACACCAAAAACGTTCGGGGTAAAAGTATCAACAATAACTGAAATAGTCATTTCTCGAAGTTAAGTAGTCTGTTACTCCCTTTTTAAAACAGAAAATACTTGCTTCTCATTGCAAACTTTCGTGCTTTCGAACCTCGCATTGATGGTGTGCTAACTCATGCTTAACACCCAGGGCCGGGTTGTTCGAATTCTGGTGACCACTAACCCAAGATTAAAAGTTTACCGAAATATTAATTTTCTTGTACAAAAATGTTTTTCACTGCTTATGTTTTGTGTAGTTTGCGCTACTCCGTTTGAGCTTACCCAAGCTCAAAACTAAGGGCCAAACAATATAAACAGAAAACCTCACCGAAAAATTACAAACCTGAAATCGAAATTCTTGCTAATTCTGAGTTAGCTTAATCGGACTCTGAACAACTCAGCCCTTCAGGGGGAGAAGGAGTTGAGGATTACATCACTCCTTAAATGAACCAACAAAACAATCAAAGTTATATCGGAAACTAGATAGACTGTTGCCCAGCACTAAGGGGATTGCTATCGAGTGGTATCTTCTGTTTTCTCCTTGTCGTAAATTCCCATAGCCATGTGTATTAAATGTTTTGTTTTCCTATTGGCATTGAATAGGCTGCGAACAAAAAGTGGAAGAAGCTCTCTGGATCGGAATGGTTCAGCGAATACGAAGATGGTTATGAGGTGCAATCGTTTCCTTTGTTCGTGTTTATTTTTCTTAATGAGCACATGGTGAAAAAAGTCCAGTATCATTCGGTTGGGAAAATCAGTAAGTGAAAGTGATATACATTTACTTGTTTTTCAGATTTCGTACACGGGTGTTGGAAAAACACAACTGAATTTCCTGCGACTGTTGAGCGAGAAAGCAACACAAACGTTCAACATGACTTGTAAAGGATCTAGAGGATGCTTTGACAGCAAGAGCAACGCGTTAGAAAAAGCCATCAGACTCCAAGGAGCTAATGACGGTGTCTTATCATTCATGAAAAGTGATCCAAATGTCAAGATTACGCAGGTATGAACATTTCATCATGTAAAAGAATCGAGCCAAAAGGAGATATTTCCAGTGTACGTGATCAGTAACATGCTGGGGAGAAGTCCGAAATCATTGAAATCAACCCGTCGGTAGGTCGATCGGTCGATCCCTCATTCCGCCGGTTTGTCCGTCCGTCCGTCCCTCAGTCTGAAGTCAGTCGGCCAGTTGATCGGTCGGTCGGTCAGTCAGTTAGTCATTCAGTCAGTCACTCAGTTAGCCCGCCCATTAGCCCCTCCCGACAGATTGCCATCCAGCTAACCAGGCAGCCCGCCCGCCCGTGCTTAAAACAAATTATCCAATTGTGATCAATGTTATAAGATACAACTTTTTCAGTATTTCTTTAACTGACTGTCATAAGCTACCTCTTACGGCATTAGCAAATGGTTGTGCTTTGGTCCAGGCCTGCTAAACTATTTTTTGTGTGTGTGCATCCTTCAGGTCCGAAAAGATTGGAAAGCAGTTGTACACGTGGAAACTGAAGATCTCAGTCAAATGCCCATAGTGGACTTCGCTCCCGGAGAATTTCTTAGTTCAAATGAATTTGGTTTTGAAGTGGGACCTATTTGTTTTAGTTAGCTCTGTTTTGTACCTCGATGACTTTTCCCTTAAATTAACTCCCAAGAGAAACTATTAAATTAGATGTTCCTGTGAATTTTGTATGTCTGTGCATCAATTTTGTTACTAGTTCTTTACTCCTGTTGAGAAATCGCATTGTAATGTGATCTTAGTTCAAGCCTTGAAACGAAGGAGAAAAATGCTCGATATAAAGTGTTAGTCGTGTACAATACCTAGTATCAATGTTCTATAGAGGCGATACACGGGAAAATATCAATAAAAGGAGGCGCAGTTTTGTAGAATGACATCCGATAGATCCCTCCTGCTCTGTTTCGCTTACGTGTACGCTAGTAGTGGTCAAGTGTTGCTGTGAAAGGACCGGAATTGAAAAGTTTCGTCCCAGTCCCTCCACGGGAGCGATTATTAAAGTTTTAGATAAATTTATTAAACTCTGTAATATTTTGTTGACCTCGATTTTCGCTTGTGTTAGTTACAAATATATTTAATTATAAATAAAGTTTTCCCTGTGCGAGTTGGTTAACCCTTGAGTCGCCAACACAGTTGTGCGGCTATGCGGTAAGTATTTAAACCACAAACGAGATAAACAACGTAAAATTCCGACCCCCTAACCCTCGCCCCCATAACCCACCCCCTTACGCAAATAAGCCTTCCGATAGTAATCAAAAGACGGCGTGGGTGTTTAATTGGATTCGATGATTTTTCTGTTGGTAAACCACCATAAGAGCGAAATATCAGGTTACGACCCAACATTATGATCAGGGAATTCAGTCATGGTCCGTAAACGGGAGAACTTACTTTGTCTTATGTTTCCGGATATGTTTAGAGAGTATTTTGTTATAAGGTCCTACGCCCGGCCGAAAATAAGCTCTAACTCAAGCCTATGCAAGTTGTTTGTATCTTCAGTCAGGTTAACCAATTTTAGTTGATAGTTTGAATTATCCCCAGGAATATAAGTAGGTATAGTTGTCTACACTCTATAGTTGTCTAGCGTGGTCGTCAGGGCGACGGTACTCCTAACAAGAAACGTTTCAGTTTGCCGAGCAAAAGCAGGAGTCTACTGCTCCTGTCGGAAGTCATCTACAGAGTCGAGTAGTCTAATATAATTTTATAGGGTACCTCGTTCAGACTGGATGTATATAAAAGGTAGAGATTCAGAGAACTGAATTGTATACCAAAAGGGTGTAGGGAAATCTATGCTGAGAACTAAATTTCCCCCTCCCCCTCTACCCCTGCCCTGGGGGACAATCGTGTTGGGTGTTTGAACTGCTGGTCTACATATAGACTGCGCGAGCAGTCTAATCAACATAAAACAGACTGAAAAGACTCCAAAAATCGAAAATTAAGATGAAATTTCGTAGAAAGTACGGATTTAAATAAGAATGAATGAAAAGATAAGAACCTTAAATGATAATGTCAAAGTATTCAGCCCTAACGAACTAATTGGGGAAACTAAACAAGAATCAACCTACAGTATTAATGACTATTAAAACACAAAGCACTCCGTGGGAGGACCTAACGTCTAATGTAAAATCTGTGCTGAGGTAAAGACACACAAATTAAGCCAATTTGGTTTCCTGTGTTTTTGTTTATGGCAAAAGTGAAGATACCCCGCACCATAATCCTTTCAGGTGAGAGAAGTTAATTTTGTTGGAATGATAAATATTTCTTATCTGACAGTGACCAGCAAAGATCGGAATGTCTGAATTTATCAGCACCTACTTGAAGGAGCAAATTGACTCGTCTGACTCCTTCGTCTCCGGTGGCTGTTTTCATTTGTCTTACTCACCGAAACAAGACAAGGATGAACAAACAAACTAGAACAAAAGCAAAAAAGATATTTAGAACTGTAATATAAAATGGCACTTCCACTTTTGTTCTTCTGCAATACCAGCTGTCAGGTGTCTGAAATGTTCGATATTCGTGTAATTTGCACCTTCGACATTCAGTGGACCTTTTCATGGTTAACTTTTCTCATTTGCATTAGAGTGTAATACATAGATGTGAAGAAATTCGCGCAAACCTTGCTGTCACTTGTTGTTTCTGCTCGAAATTGCCTTGCGTCCACGCTAAATTCTATTGTGATGCAAATGAACGGTGAAAGCATTTTTTTCTCATCTCAGAGGTGTTTTTCTTTTGGTATTATTTATTTTATTTTATTCCAAATGTAAGAGGTGTCAAGCGGCGACATCAGGTGTCCTACTGACGAGAAACTAATCCGTATTACCTGTTTCAGAGTGAAATACGTAAATATCCACCTGCAGCCGGGTAAATAAACATTTAGTGCAACAAACAGTCACATTTATATAGCTTCACAAAGGCCATTCTCACAGTGTTTACTTATCCATAAGTTGTGTTTGATTTACCTGCTATTAAAATAATTTTTATTTCGTGATACATTATTTCCTGCGGCGTTTCAGATTTCTCCAAGGGGTCAAATAACGAAGTTACGTGAGGTGCGACAGCAACGCAGTCAAACCTGATCTGGTCTCAACTACGTGGCTCGCGTACTCGTTAGCGAAGGAGATGTTTCTCAAAGTCCTTTTTCTTGTCGGGATTGTGTTCGGCACATGCTCCTCGACTAACGTCGATTTCAGCAGTAAGTTTATAACTTTAATTCATTGTTGTCACTCTCCTTTCCCCACGTTTAAATGTTCTGTTACGTTGAGACTTCAACAACTGCCCTTAATACGTTTCTTCGCTCGCAGACTGAACGTTCAGATTATTTGCCAGTCAACTTCTGTTCGTAAGCTTTTGTTTCTTGTTTAAGCTCTCATTGATGGGTAAAGTGATTTTTGGCGCTACATTTACTCTTGATCAAACAGTAAAAAAGAATACAGTACCGGAATCGGGGGGGGGGGGGGGGGGCGGGGGCTCAAGCAAATCGACCTGGAAGGGACGGGGGTGGCGCAGATGAGGACCTTTCGAGGAAAAGAGGAAGGTATACAATCGGCGTCGATCATGCGTTTCGTGGATCATGTGATATTTCTCCAAAATGTGAAGTCATTATGCCAGACCTAGTTTGATATAGCTGATAGCCATCATGGCCAGCTCACATCTTCTCGCTATCTTGCCCTTTCCTCTCTTCACATCTAGCTATTTTTTTAGTTTAGTTTGGTAGTTTTTTTCGGTCAGGCTTTTCATCCTCGGTGACAAGACTCTACGAGCTTTGCGCAACCAATGAGTTTATGCCACGGTTCGAAGTGTCCACCAAACGCAGACCGGAACGTTTTAGGATTACATTACACCCCCTCTAGCAACCACAGAGACCCATTGATAAGAAAAAAGAAACACTCGAAATAGAAAACATCTGACTGTACTTTTATGTCAAAAAATGATTAGTAAAAAATAATATCATTATTCTAAACATACTCTGTCGGTGATCGCTGTCGGTCCTATATTGTATATGGATGGCATTAACTAGCTTTTGGTTGGAGATTTTGATTTTGTTAGATACGATAGACGCAGATCGAGTTAGCGGGAATCGGTAGTTCGCGCTGTGCTTTTAGTTAGTTTTAAGAGACCAGTCCGGGGCCAGTCCTTGCAACTGAAGTCCAGTCCAGTCCATGGAAGCGGGTCTCGAGGGAAGATTAATACTTTACAGACATTGTTTGAAGAAGGAAAAGGAGTATTGCAACTGACGAATATGTCGCACGCCTAGAACTGATTTTGGTTTTATTTCGTTCACCTCTCATGCCAATGGTGGGGGGGTGGGGGGGGGGGGGACGGGCGTACTCTGCTTGGGTTACAGGGACAGGGGAGGAACAAGAAATAATATGCGATCAGCAGGTGCTTTAGATTGTTTCGGAACATCCTGATCATATTAAACAGTCGTCCAGTGTCTGTTGTTTTTATAGATAAAAGGAGCATATAACTTTCTTTCAACTGCTACGCTGCTAATTTCACAGCAAGACTTCTCGTTATTTCGTGTCTTGGTTTGAGTCTGGGTGGTCTTCTCTTAATTTATCTGTGTGATCCTATCGTGGTCTATCGTCTGAAAACAATTACACCACCAAAAGACAAAATGAGCGACAGTCTGTCGGCCTATTTCGTGAAATAGCGGCATAGTCACCTCATAATTATGGCTAGACGTTGTTTCACTGTGCCGAAAACAGATTTCAAGGGGCAGTTCTCAGGCTGATCAAAATAAAGCATGGTTATATTACGGTGATTATATGACTAAGAAGCTAGGCAAGCATAACGAAGTTTCCGTTAGAAATGATTTTTCCTTTCCTGCGAACAGATTTAATCGGACCCCATAGTCAGCTTAATGAGATCCAGCATCCTGTTTATGTTCCGGTATAATGACCTCTGAGTACGTTGCTCGAATTTCTTAAATT
Source organism: Orbicella franksi (assembly GCF_964199315.1). NCBI lineage: Eukaryota > Metazoa > Cnidaria > Anthozoa > Scleractinia > Merulinidae > Orbicella > Orbicella franksi. Next base: position 16,965,977 of record NC_138145.1, on the reverse strand, counting down.
CATGATAAGTTATGAGTGCTAAAAAATTAACTGCGTTTTAGGTTTTTAAAATATTGTTTATGTATGTGCTCAGCCGGTACTTGCAATAATACAGTAATACAGTAATGATCTCTATTCAGGAACTAGCCAAGCAAATACCGAAGAAGAAAGAAACTAAGGGGAGGGAATAAGATGAAATGTATAGACACTTATAAAGAGCTGTTCGTGAACAAAATTTGTTCCTAAACACAGAATTGAAATGCCAAGGCCAGTCACCACCAGCACACGGCCAAATTAAATGCGAAGACGTCCCCAACAGCCAGGACGTTTATTGTAGCATGTCATGTGACCCGGGATATGACGTTGAATTCCTTACTGCTGAGCGTTACGTGTGTCATGATGACGGCACTTGGACCGCTGAACCACCGTCCGTGGGCACACAGTGGCCAAACTGTATACATTACGCGTAAGTAGATACGAGTTTCTGATACAGTAAATGTGTTATCGAACTTGCGTGATCGTGAGGGTCCGTATTGGGTATATGGTGGTGGAGTTTATGGGCCGAGCCGCAGGCGAGGTACACAAGCTTGCCAAAAAGAACGAGACCAATATATACTGTAGCCTTGTATGGCATTTCTACAAGGACCTGCAAGAGCTCTGATAAGAGAAAACTCGTGCAGGTTTATGAACGCGGTTTACAAGCTGTATTTTGAGATTAAAGATCTCCTTCGAGTGTCGCAATCTCTACAACAGGTGGTTCCAGGACATGCAACCGGGTAGTAAAGTTGAAGCTATTGCCAACAAACCTTTTAAATCTAAGACTGTTCACAGCCCTTTATTTTCTCGTATTTTTAATCGATCGTTGAACACGCGGATAGAATCGCGAGGAAACTGGACGCAAACGCAAAACGAGAGACTTAACAGGGTAGGGGGAGGGGACCGATTGGCTCGCTTCGCTCGCCTCCCCGCCCCCACCCCACGTGCTTCGCGCTCACGTCGCTCGGCTTTTTCTTTCCCGTGCGTTGAAAAATAGAGAGTTGTCAATGTTAATCATTTTAGTGAGTCACCGCCCAGTTATAACCCAATTGTTTTCAAAAGTAGATTTAATACCATGTATATGAGCATGCATTAGGTCTTTGATGTCCTCAGTTGGTAGCCTACCTGTAGCCAGCTAGTAGATTGACTTGTTAATAAATTTGTTGCATTTTTGTATTGTATTCCGCCAATACCGACAGAACATGATAGAAAGTATTTATTAGAGTGGAAATGTTCAAGCTCTGCTGATAAATTAATCAGAAATCTAGTTTGAAATCTACTGATTACCCTGAACGTCTTCTCCAGCTGTTCTCCTGTCCCTTGTTCACACATTCCTTTCTTCCTTCCCGTCTTCCTTGGTTCATTCATTTTGTTTAATTAATGATTTATTATTCATTGTTTCTGTAGTATGGGTTTTCGCGTCACTTTCAAAATTTAGATCGAAAAATTGAATTCGTTTTTGTTCTTCTGACTTTTGGAATGAAGCAGTCCAACAAAAAGTCGCGGTTTAGACCTTACTGCTGAGTGACATGGTGGTACTTTTGTTATATCTCTGTTCATTACTTATCTGCATCGTCCTGTTTTTTGTTTCAGCCGAGGAGAACCTGTACCGTGAATAAACCATGGCACGTGACTCGACGTATGATGGTCCAGCATCATAAATACAACTAAACCTTAGATGACAACTTTCAATACGAAGAAAGAAACGCTTTAGTGATATAATGTTGCAAACGAATGAATGAATAACTAGTAAACACGCAAGGCATGGGGATAACTAACTTGAATTGTTGATTGTTTTCAGCAGTATCCGAAATAAACTAGACGATCCGTGCTATCATAAAAATGTGTGCGAGGAATTTCTATTTGTTTCGAAATATAATTTTTCGCGCATATTGCTTCCTGAATTGCTGCCTAATTTCTGTGTAAGGATAAATTTTCCCTGACTATGTCTACCATACCTATATAATTTTTGTTCCGAAGACAAGTAGTTCCGGCTAACAGATAACGGCTAATTTCTAGTGACCAATTTTAATTGAGGTTGCTAGAAATTTGAAATTTTCTTCGACAGAAATAACGTTATATAGTAGATCTCCAGTTTGTAGCTTAGTTTTGTCCTTCAGCTTGTTTTCTGAGTTTCCTGAACAATTTTTCACAGTCTGTTTTAATGCTATGAGCTTCATCGCGTTTAGTTCAGTGTGTTACAACACGCAACATCGCGCAATCTTGTTTTGCAACCATAGCTTAGAAAAAATCCTCCTCATTTGGTGATGTTCTAAAACTCAACTGCTATGATTTGTAGCCAGCCAAGGAACGATCTGCAAACCGCAACACGCCACCGCGTAGCATTTATTTGGTTCAATAACCAGAAAATGCCTCTGATGTGTTTTGAGAAACTGTTCTTCGCTATCGTAGATCTTTCAAGGACTTTGGTGTCTTTCTTCCATACAAAATATCGTTGAATTTCCTTCCGTTTTTAAAATGCGTAAATTACGTCTTTTATCCTACGAGGAACATAAAGACCCACGAAGTAATGGAATGCTGTTTCGGCTGGCTCCGCCATATTAGAAAGTGAATCTTGTAAATAACTGACGGCCCACCAACAGGCAACCAAACATGCAGTTGAGGCTGCAGCGCAGCATAGAGGCAGCGACAAGACCAGGACCAGAGCAAAAAGCCCTGCGCCGACCAGCGAAGACTCGGCGATTACAAACACAACAAACGAAATAAGAAAAGTAACGAAGACAAATCCGAGAAATACCATACCAGGTACAGAGCCCGCGACAACTGCAGTACAGACAAAAAGGGCAGTCAGCGGCCTTCGCCTGGAGAATCTGAGCAGCCATGACAGGCGCGAGCCTCGTTTGTTGATTGGTGGTTGTTGTTTCGGCAAGTTATGGAGCATATCTTCAGGCTTGTCGTCTGGCAAGTGGAACCTGACTCGTTTATGGATCAACGTGTGGAACCTGTCGTCACGGTCAGAGTCTTGAAGACTTTCCATTACCTTGGAGAGAACATTCAGGAAACAAAGTTATTCTGCTTAGGCTAAATATACCTTAACACATTTTCATGCCTAAATGTAACTAATTGCAATCATTTTCCCTTTGCTATGTTCGGGTTCTTCCCAGGAAAAATGGTAAAAGTAGGTCCGCTGTGCGTACACGTGATTGCTGTGAAACACTCTTGAGGAACCAAACTTCCTTTCTCACCCTTTAATCACATTAGATGCTCATAAACCTGGTTTCAAGTGTTAGCAGTCGCACAGAAATTAAAGATCCCTGTAAGTGCAGACGGAGATTGACATGAAAGTTTTACGTTGTAGAGGATATGATGCTCTAAAAGTCCACTTTAGTGGTAATATACAATTTCTGAGCGTCTCGTACAGCTTCATAACAGGACTGTTTTAATAGTAAGAGTATCTTTGTCCAGTAAGAATCGCAAATCAGCGTGCTCGCTTGAGTTCACCAATCATAACAAATCCAGATAACGCGATGAACTAAGGAGAATTCGAAGTGCCGAGGTTTGTAAAATAAAACGCGCCAGTGTAAGCCAGTCACAATTGGCTTTTTTAAAAGTTCGTTACAAGGGTTTTTTAGTACCCAGATCAAAACCCGAAACTTAGGCCACATAATTACTGCTAATTTTGACCTGCGAAAAGCACGTGGGTGTGGTTTGCAAAAGGATATCCTCTGGCATTCGTGTTCTGAAAAGACTCAAGCAATTCGTATCACTAATTCCCTTATTCAACCACATTTTGGTTACTGCTCCACAGTTTGGGATGGCATAAATAATCAATTGACTGAACAGCTTCAGAAATTTCAAAATCGTGCTGCTAGGATCCTAACAATTATATCTAGCTATGAAGTAAGTTCTTCTCCTCTTCTGGACGCACTTGGCTGGGAAAAGTTGATCTCAACCGAAAAGAAAACTGGATTAACAAAGTTATACTACCTAAACCTGTAACAGAGTACAGATATTTCCTTTGTATTAATAAATATAAATAATAAATACACTAAACGAACAACAACAGAAAAAACTGAAAGTGCATCAGAGCAATTATCGATGAGTTTTAACCGTTTTGCCTTCAGTTTTTTCTAATAACAGCAAAAGAGTAAGCTCATCAACCAACTATTCAGCGAAACATAACAAAAACAAAAAACCCTAACCAACTTAGAAAGTAGCATAAATGCAGTCTAATTGTCATCCAAAATCATCAGTAACAGATACGAGTATGCTGATGTTAAGTAGTAAAAGTTATATATCAAATAGAACCAAACACATTCGTTACCTGACGGTCTAACGCAGTTTTAGATTGAATAATAACACTGACCCTCTCATCCCATTTTCAGCGATCAAAGTTCTTTCATCTGATCTTACGTAATAATTTCTCGCTAGCTTACGTCACAATCACTAACTCGATGTGCGCGCAGCTTGCAAACTCGTCCCCAGCGCTCTCCCTTTCGTCCGCGAGAAAGCGGAGTAATGTTCTTGTCAGAATGAATTCGAGGTGGTTTCATATCGCTATTCGTGTAGTTTTTTAAATTCTTTTCCTTATTATCCAACTGCACTTCGTAAAGCTAAATATACATTTTTTAGAAGTCGGAAACTTTCACTTCACGCTTTGATGCTTCAGATTCAAATTACTGGAAAACGAGAGCAGCAGTTCTCATTCTCGTCCCCAGAGCCTCCAACGACATCTTAAGACGGTAGCACTGGGGACGAGAATCAGCAGTTCTGAAAAGAGAATAATATTTTTATGTTCCAATCTCCTGCCTTTCATGTTTCTTATACCTTAACAGGCAAGTTGAAAAAGGAAAAAAAATGTTTGACAGTCCGAATGCGCACTTTCGGGAAAGCAATCAGACTAGCTTCTCAGATCACTACGGATGTTTCGGTCCCCGCACGAGCCCCTCCCTTTCTACTTGAAATTACGCTTCGCCATCACTCTAGGTGCTTATGCCATGGCTACCAGTGCTTACTTACAGACAACACTGTAGTCACTTTATCGGGAATGGTAAAATGCGATATAAACCAAGCGGAGACCTCCCTTGCATCATCTAGAAATCTGACTAATCAGCCAAGTTCTCCATACGTTTCTCCTATCAATGCTTAATTCTGACTGTGCTATATAAGTTGAAGAAAATTCAAACATGTGTCAAACAGAACACCTGAACTATTTCATGGTAATACCAAGCGTTTTCTGGTAATACTCGAACCTTCCAATCAGCGTTCATCTCCTAAAATGACGCAAAATTATCGCACAACAGGTCTCTGCACAACCTCTTGTAACATTTTGAACGCCGCGTTCTCACTCGTGAAAGTCACTGGGCAAATTAAAGGCTTGATCCTTGGGATGGCGATATACGAGGCCTCGTTTGTCTTCTTGTCCACCATTTGCCTTCTTTTGTATTTATTAACAGCGAACTCATCACAACAATCGGCGGCTAGTGGTGATGGATCATTTCGTAAATTTCAGCGCAAGTATCTTACTGTTTATCTCATGGCCCAAGGTAGAGTGTGCTTATTTCAGTAAATTACGGTCAGATCGTTCCGTGGTGAAGGCCTTTGCGGAGGACAGAGCGAGACAATTATTTTGTATTCAGAACTAAGACTCGATCTATCAAATCAGTTTATCGCCTTGATCGATCATGTGAGCAGTACTCGGTGGTGTTTGCTGCTGTGAAATCATTATTTTCTCTTTAGAACATGTATTCAGTTTCAGTAAACACTGTATCAATCTGATCGCTCATGTGAACAGTATTCAGAATTTACATTAGAATTACACTCGTTAGTAGAGCGATCTATCAACTATTTTAAGGATCTCAGTTTTATCTAAGATGGTCTGCGTAAAAAGTGCAACGGTCTAGTTTTAGAACGATCTGACCGACTACTTTTCTTAATAACCGTCTATACGTGCGTTGCCAGAAAAAATGAAATAAAACATAAAACAAAGTCGATGTAGTAATTGAGTACTATAGTAATACTGTATATTACCTCAAACGAAAAATCAGCCGACGAACTTCGACCTTTTGCAGTGGTTCCAAAAAACGTGTTTTTTTGCACAGACTCCATTGATGGACCTTTACTGACTTAACAAACAAATTGAAATAATTAAAAGTAAAATTTTTACCATTGTATTTTCTTTTTTGCTATCATGGGAACTAAGGAGGAGTTTGTCCATTATAAGGGATAAGGCCCTCGAGGCTGTAAGCTGCTATAATAATGGTCTTTTTTCTATCGGCTGTTATATAAAAATATCAAGTATCAAAAAGCCATATCCGCCTGAGGAGTAAATGGTCGAGGTATTTATCCTATTTACTTCATGATCCTTATTATAAGCACTCCATATGGCAGGGTAAAAAGTGAAACATGACATGATGTTTCTGACGTAGTTTTATGCGTTTCTAAGAAGACAGTTACAAGCAATATTTATATTACCAATCGTAGTTGTTCGAAAAATATTACTGACAGTGGAAATCCCGCGTATTCAGCCACCAGTGCTTGCCACCAGACTGTACATGGTGGCTGTATTGATTTGTCAGTGAAAAGACTGAGTTTCATACTTGGGAAATTTGAAATTGTGGCTGCGAAACCAATCAATTTTTTTTCTGCCTATAAACACTGGCCTTAAAACCTTCTTTTATTTACATAGCCATAGCTGTTAGCACTGGAGGGGCGCTATTCGATATTTCTCCTCATCCCTCCCCCCCTTTCAACTTGTGCCTCGGCCCGCCTTGTTAAATCAAAATTTCTTGAGCGTTAGGCGCACAGCTGTTTGACAATGAAAGTTAAAATTGTATATGGTAAGAAATTTATAGTTTCGTTTAGCGTTCCTTAGCTGATCTGTATGAGATTCGTGGATGATCGCATACCCGCGCCAAATTTTAGTTCACGAAGACTGGGCCTCAAAGGAGTGGCCACTAAGCTGATGTAAACATGGCGTCTGGAGGTAAAGTCGGAAAACTCCGGAAAACTCAATTAAAAACTGGCTAAAGTTTCCCGAATTACGTAGAAGATGGCATTGTGCACACTTTTAGCCTATCTCTGCGTAAGTATTTCAAGGAGCTTCAGGTCGTTGGATTGGAAAATCTTGTCCCGCAAAGTAGCTGTGCAGGTTTATCCGAGCAAGAATGTTAGAACTCAAGGCGACTAGAAGGTTTCAGAACAGCCATGTGAACCATCATGTGATTTTATGTTTGTTCCTACCGTGGTATCATAGTGCAGCCATCTCCTGTCAAAGGTAAAATCGAGGAAAATCGATAAGGCAATCCTGTTTTACATGTAGGGTTTCTTGAGGTGACGGACGGGCTGTTGGATCAGACAGATGCTGACATGTTGTTGAATAACGCGCTGGGTATTGTTTGTAGGTTGTAGGTTGAAAATGTACTAGAATACTGCTGTAGATTTCTCGTTTTCATGTGTTCCCATTGCTGCCATGTTATGTTTCTCATCCAGTTCCTAGCATATATCTCTGTTTTTTGTAGAACAAATTTTTCAATTTTCTAAAAATATTATTTTTTTGGCTGATCCCCATAGAGATAACTTACATTGTTTGATCAGACCCAGTTTTACAGTCATAGCCATAAAACAGTGAACATCTAAAATATGCCTGGAATGTTTATTGTGTCACGAGCAAGATCTTCAGCAAAATCTAAATTGATAGTTCCATAACCAATGCAATACATCATTTTCTGTGGTTGAAAATCTCGCTCATGATTGGTTATAACACAATAAACATTCCTGGCATATTTTAGGCGTTCACGGTTTTATGAGTTTGACTGTAATAATATCTTGAGGAGATTAGCATAAAGTTTGTCATAAAAAGTATGGTGATGTAAATTAGTATAATGCTCTTCAAACAGTTACCTTTTTACTGTAGGAGCTGATTGGCTGCAAGGTCCCCATGTGTATGCATTATTTTCCAGTTATGGAATGACATCCAAGCAGATCAACCAGCTTTTTGTGGTAGGATTTGGTTCTTCCATGGTGTTTGGTACAGTTGTTGGTTCATTTGCAGATAAGCTGTAAGTTTTTTTTGTGATCTTTTTGTATTTTACCTTGAGGATGGTTTTATTTTTTTCTGCAATTTCCCATTCATCTTAAGGCTTGATTTCCAGCCGTTTTATGAGCCCGTGTTAACCGCGCTCCCCAAACGACTGGAACATTTGGTGAGTCGAATTATAATCATGACATACATTTTCTTTGCCAGTGGAAGAAAATTTAACTGCATACTTTATGGAGTATTGTATGGAATGGATTGTCTTGCAAAGGTATAGTGCATCCTGTGTGTTAAGATGAATTATAAACAATTTTCAATTTAGTTTTTCCAGTAATAAAGAGGGATGTTTCTCACAACTAGTAATATTTTGTCTATTCAGCATGTACCAAGCTACTGGGTTTTAATGTGTGGTCGTTTGGCAGGAGGAATGGCGACATCCATTTTGTTTAGTGCCTTTGAATCGTGGGTAATTTGTGAGCATGATAAGGTACGTCAACTCATTTTACTCAAGCTCATTCCAGGGATCTTCTCATCTTGGGTTGTGCCATTAAAGTAATGTACAATGCATTTTAAATCATGTCAAATGCGCTGAAATTAAAATTCTTCCCACTGGCCTCAATGAATTTCTTCCTAGAGAATTTGATGACAACTGAAGAATTCTCTTTTATCATTTCCTCACATGTAATTCTAGACTTAATTGTACTCAAACTGGCAATAAGCCAATCAGAAGCAAAGCACAATCATCCTTGTCTACTTTCCTGATATCTTGCATTATCATCAAACTCACCAGATATGATGCTAAGGCATACCAAAAAGGTACATGTACAATTAAGTATAATTAGCTAAATGGCTGGAAATGAGGTGCAATTATCTTGTTGTACTAGTTGAAATTTAGGGGGTACTGTGACCTCATGGTTTTTGTTCTTGTCTCCAGATTGAGTGGTCCGGTGTTGTGTTTTTGGGTCAGGATGGTAGAGATTCAAGACGATTCAAAGTAATCAAGGCAATAACTTTTATTCGAGCGAGCGAGCAACATGCATGACACTGATGCGCATGCGCACATGTAGGAAAACCGCATGCAAACTATGACATCCCCCTCCTTCTGACGGAGATATGGTAACAGTAACAACAACAACAACAAAAAACAAAAAAAATTAGCAGTAAGTTTTGTTCAGTTTATAAGTCCAATCTGTCAGGGGGCTTGACAAGCCTTGAGGATCTGCAGAGTGGGGGTTCTGGAGCTGGACCTCTCAACTGTGGTGTACTGGCAGGTGCCGGTGTGGTCTGTTCACACATAGGGAAACTCTCACTTGGTAAGGTGCTGGGCATGGTGCTATAGACTTCATTCAGGGGTGTCGATGGTTCATCACTGGGGTTGTTGCTCTGGATACAAATTTTCTCTCCTGTTGGCCGAAGGTGACTGTGGTTTCACCTGAGGGTACTGCCATTTGCCATGGTGACCATATATGAACGAGGGGCCTGTGTGCTACACTTGACAATACCAGGTTCCCATTTGTGATTGTGTGGGCTAAGTACATGCACTGGGTCATCAGGGTGTATGGCAGGAAGGGGCTTGGAAGACCTGTCATACTGTGATTTATGCTGATCTTGCTGTGCTTGGAGCTTGGTGTTTACATCTCCATCTGCAGATAAGGACACACCTGGTTTGGATACAGAAGGGAGGTTTGCTTGGTATACTCTTGAGTTTAAGAGCTCTGCTGGTAATGCGATGCTGTGGTCAAATGGGGTGCTGTGCAGGCATAACATGGCAAGATGAGGATCTGCACCAGATTCCTTGCATTTCTGGAGGAGGTTCTTTACAGTTTGTACAGTTCTCTCAATGAAACCATTGGCTTGTAGATAGTATGGACTTGTTGTCATGTGGGTGAAACCATAAGTGCTGCAGAATTCTTGGAATAACGCAGAGGTGAACTGAGTGTCATTGCCAGTGACAAGTTTATTTGGGATCCCATGTTCTTCAAAAATGGATTTCAGGTGTGCTATTGTTGTGTCTGACCGGATGTTGTTCAACTTTCACACCAGCCGAAACTTGCTGTAATAGTCAGATAACATCAAATAGCGTGCGTTGTTCCAAAAGAATAGGTCACATCCAAGTGTGTGCCATGGTTTCTGTGGGATGTCATGAGGCATGAGGGGCTCCTTTAAGTTCATATTTTGATTTTGTTGACATGGAGCACAGGATTTGACCATCTCTTCTATGTCGCGGTTTATGTTGACCCAGAACACTGAACCCTTAGCACGGAGTTTGCATTTTCCTACTCCTAGATGTGCATAGTTTAATTGCTGCAATATGTCTGCCTGTAGGCTCTTCGGAATGAGAATGCATGTACCCTTCAGGATTACTCCATCTGCGACGGTTAGTTCGTCACGATAATTCCAGAATGCATGAAGGTGTGCTGGGCAATCTGATCTTGTGTCGGGCCATCCTTGGGTGATGGTTGAACGAAGTGAGAGGAGTACCTCATCCTTGGCTGTTTCTTCTTTAATCTGAGCAATCCTTGTTGGGCTTGCATTCAGGTGGAGTTGCAGTTCATGGACAGATATGTCCAGCCCTTCAATTGTATCACCAGGGCAGGGGCTGATCCAGGACAGTTCATCAGCCAGTGGGACGTTCTTTCCTTGGACGTACTTGATGTCTACATCGTATTTCTGGATCCTAAGCATCATCCTTGCGATGCATGGAGGAGCTGTTGCAAGGTGTTTCTTGAAAATTGCCTCTAACGGCTTGTGTTCTGTCTCAACAGTGACGCCTCTTCCATATGCATAGTAGTGGAACTTCTCAAGACCATGTACCACAGCTAGCATTTCTCTCTCGATGTTTGAATAGCGTGATTCTGTCTCTGTCAAGAGCTTGCTTCTATACTCGATGGGGCCCTTGTCTTGGAGCAGGGTTGCACCAAGGCCATGCGAGGATGCGTCAACTTGGATGGTCACTGGTTTTGTACTGTCAAAGTACTGTAAAGAATCGGCTGATGTGATGGCTTTCTTAATCTTATCTACAGCTAGCTGGTGCTGGGGCTGCCACTGGAACTCACTGCTTCTCTTGGTGAGGTCCCGAAGGGTGGCTGAGTGTGCTGCCAGGTTGGGCAGGTAACGGCTGAGGAACTGTGTCATGCCAAGAAAGGTTTGTAGGTCAGCAAGACTCGTGGAGGGGTCCATGTTGCTAATTGCTTCCACCTTCTGTGGGTCTGGTCTGAGGTCGTTTGAGCTGATGATGTGGCCAAAGAATGGTATTTCTGTACATCTTATCTTGCATTTGTCTGCATTGAAACAGAGACCAGTTTCACAAGCATGTTCCATAACTACTTTCAGGTTTGTATCATGGTCAGCGAGGTCGCATCCATAGATGACAATGTCATCAGCGATGCCAGTTACACCAGGCAGATCTCCAAAAGTTTCATCAACTTTCTTCTGAAAGATGTCCTGGGCACAGATCAGACCGAGGGGAATCCACAGGAACCTATATCTGCCATGAGGTGAGTTGAATGTTGTGTATAAAGAGCTGGCATGATCACGTTTAATGTTCCAATATCCACTTCGGCATCTACGATACTGAAGTATTTGGCTCCGTTTAGCTTTGGAAGTACATCGTCCAATGTTGGGGTGCAGTGACGTGGGCGCTTGATGGCATGATTGAGGTCTTTTGGGTCCAAGCACAATCGAAGCGTACCATTGGCCTTGGTCACGCAAACTAGTGAGTTCACCCAGTCAGTGGGCTCATCTACTTTTGCTATGATGCCTTGTTCAACAAGTGCATCGAGTTCTCTCTTAAGAGGCTCACGTAGTGCTTCAGGTACTCATGGTGGGTGGATGACTGGGGGAACCATGGGGTCTAGGGTAATATGAAACTCCCCCTGGAAGCATCCAATTCCCTGGAAGCAATCCTGATACTGGCAAAGAAGCTCTTACTTTGCATCTGGGCAGCCCTGTGGGTTTGGCATAGGTGCCTCCTCGGTCTGTGTGGTGGCGATACCATAGTTGAGGGTGACAAGCTTCATATCACGACAGGTCGGGAGGCCCAGGATTGTTGGGCCTACAGTGCTCACTACATGGAAGGCATATGATTTAGAGTGGCCATGATGTGATAAGGTGAGCTCACAGATGCCATAGTGTGGTATGGTGTGACCCCCAAAGGCAGTAATCATTGTACTTGAGGGAGTTAGTCCAAGCGGTGTGCCTTCTGGGCTGTAGCTTGACTGTGGGCACAGACATTTGTATATGTCCACGGGTATGACGTTCCCCTCTGCTCCAGTGTCAATTTTGGATATTAGGGGTGTTGTTACTTGACCTGAGTCCACTTGTAGCTGTAGTAAAGCTTGTGTGTCGTTCTCAGAGACACTGTTTATGTACAAGGAGTGAAAGTACAGTTGTGGAGTGTTGTGTTGTGGAATGTCCAGCATGTGTGGTGTGTTCTCTGGTGGTGGAGATTCAGCACTTTGCTCAGCTGTGTCAAGTGCATGAATGCTCTCCCTTTGCTTTTGCCATCGGTCTCTGGGTTGCCCATGGTCTTGCTGTTTTACTCATTGACGAGAGTGGCACACAGCTTTCCAGTGGTTGTATCAGCCACAGGCTTCACACTTTGTTCCATATGCTGGGCACAATGATCTCCGAGCTAGATCATGAAGATTTCCACAATTTCCACATTTGTCGTCTTTAGCCTGGGTTCCCTGTGTTGGGGGCTGTCCCGTGTGTGGACCCTGCCTCAGGGCATTGACCATTGTAGTTTGACTGCTTCTGATTTCCTGCAACTGGTTACTTGTAGCTTCTTGGGTTCTCGCAATGTTTATTGCTTTGTCAAGTGTCAAGGTTTCATCATGTTCAAGAAGTTTTGACTGCACACGCGGGTTGTTTGATCCAAAGATTAGGACGTCAATGATATGTTCATCAGGACTTGTGTAGTTACATTCTTTCACTAAGATACGTACTTTCTTGAGGAAGGAATCGACTGCTTCGCTCGGTTCTTGCTTGATGGTGCGAAGTTTGTATCGGGCGAGTCTGAAATTACTTCTCAGTGCCACATAGTCTTCAAATTTTTCCCAGTACATGTTGAGTTTCTTCTTTTCATCAGCTGTCAGCGTCCATGTGGAGGCTAGTTCTCGGCCTTCATCGCCTGCCCAAATGAGCAGGAAACTTATCTGTTCTGGCTCGCTCTTTTCCTTTAATGTGCCGGAGAAGTACAGCTGGCAGAGATCTTTGAATTTTCTGAGAGCTCGCAGTGCGTCCGATGAGGACCAGTCCATGTGGGGAATTGGTAATCTGGCTAGCTCCACCATGTTTGTTGTTTTGAATGTGGATATGCACCGGCCTGGTGCCCAAACTCGTGGTGGAAATCACAGTTCAAGTTGTGTACTCACGGAAAAGATCCCACTTCTGACGCCATGTTGTGTTTTCGGGTCAGGATGGTAGAGATTCAAGACGATTCAAAGTAATCAAGGCAATAACTTTTATTCGAGCGAGCGAGCAACATGCATGACACAGATGTGCATGCGTGCATGTAGGAAAACCGCATGCAAACTATGACATCCGGGTTTGAGCACAAGCTGGGGACATTTTGTTGAATGTGTTTGGAGCAATAAGCTTAACTCTCACAGTGTCTCTTTCCACCCAGGTGTATCAATGGGTACCAGTGAACTTAATGCTGGGGGTAATTAACCCCGCAATGGACTAGCATCTCATCCAGGGGAGAGTGGAAATACTCCTAGGCACTTCATGCTACAGAAACCGGAATAAGCTACGGCCTGATGGGCCACTTGGCAGACTTTACCTTTTCAGTTGAAATTCAGTTTATTTGAAGAGTTGACTTCTTAAGCCTGAGGTTGTGGTTTCTTTGCTTGGACTTTTTCACCAGACTTTATTGCATCAACTTTGAATTCTTGAAGTAAATTATTCACTAACTACTTGCATTTGTATAATACTTTAAAATAACTTTAAAACAAATCACTTTTGAGGTGACTGACTCAAAAACATTAATGGTGATAAATCTATAGTGAGCAAGACAGTTGTGTCTCTTTGAAAATTGGACTTGAATAAAAAGTTCCCAATTCATTTTATTTCAGCAAGGATTTGGTAAGAGCTTGCTGACTGACCTGTTTTCAAATGCTGTTTTGGGAAACTCCTTGGTTGCTATTTTTGCTGGCCTGGTTGCTCAGGTGGTGGCCACTCACTATGGATTCATGTAGGTAACACATCCTACAAAACATATATTGTTATAGCCAGTAGGTAGTCTTAACTTTCAGGTAACAAAATATTAAATAACTGCTGTAAGTTATGTCAGTGGATAACTATCAAAGAGCTAGAGAGCTAAAATTACAGACTGGTGTGGACTACTTTGAAGGTTTTACATCCTGTATTTCTGGGGTCTCCTCATACATGTGACACCATATTGTAAGAACCTTTTGTTAGAATTCTAAGACATTTGTTAGCAAGTTACTTCAGAAAACAAGGAAGTGATACGTCACAGAAAATCTTAAATGGGGCAGAGGATATTCAGTTTTAAAGTCATTTTTTTTAACAAGGACATGCAAAAACATGTCCAGTGATGATTGCATGCATTGTTCTTTTATTGCAGTGCACCATTTAGTCTATCATTACTATTACTGGTTGTCACAAGTGGAATAATCTGTTGCTCTTGGACTGAAAATTATGGTGATGTGAGTGGAAATGTCAGACTGTCATCAATTCTCCAAGGAATACAGGTTATCAGACATGGTTAGTAAGAACTGTGTGTTTTCTCTTCTATTACATATGACCCACCCCCAGAGTATGCAATGACAAAGAAGAACACATCCTCCTTACAGTAGTAGAGTATAACTATAAAACCAAATTAATTATATACAGGGTTGGGAGCTTTCCATTTAGATACATGTAATAGAGGACTTTTTTTCCTGTTTACATAGCCTCATCTAAACACAAGGAGGGTTGGAATTCTGAATCCAGCATAATTCTCAAGAAATCTCAACCTCCTGAGTGTTTAGATGAGGCTATGTAAAATCAGAAAAAAAAGTCCTCTACTGCTTTAATTTGTATAATATTTCTCAAAACAAAACCGTGCGTACATACTCTCATCTAAACACGCCTATCGACCATGCCTATGCCGGCGTTAAAACAACCACGATCAAGGCTCAAATGTGCCACTGTCCAAATGACCAGGTAGAACATTTATTGTGCACAACTTCTTGGGGAGTAATGTGGTCAGACATGGAGTACAATAAGGGAAACTACATGCAGCAATAAAATCTGCACTACCAAGTAATTTTCATGCCCCTTAAATGAATGGTAGGGGAGGGGCTGACGGGGCCATGCCCCCCCCCTTTTTTTCTTGCACTTTCAAAGCGTTTTTGTAACTAACAATGCCAATCCATCTAACCATCTTTTGAGTGGTATTTCAATCAGGCTTTCCTTTTATTTTATTCTTGGAGCTTTCCTTATTGGAAATACGTTTTGCACTAATTGCAATCAACAAATGGAACAGGCATTAACTGTACTCTTTACATCACAAATACTCCCACAATGTTGTATGCCGCATCTCCTAAAAGTGAATTTTTCATTCAAGCGGGAGGAGGGGGGGGGGGGGGGGGTCACATTCGGCGCCCTCTTTCTGGATTTTCTGGATCTGCCCCAGAATGGGAATAGAACACATATCTAGTGTGTCTTGTTTTGACTCGTTCAATTACATATACAGAGGAATGTGATTCAAATCTTTGAATTTTGGTGAAAATCCCAGGCTTAGTAGCATTCAGAAAAGTGAATAAGTGATAAATATTATTTGAGCAATCCGTTTTAGAAGTCATGAGGTCAGGTACAAGTTCAATTAAATCTTTGGTTTCTCCATCAGACCCAAAAGTGCTCTGTCTTGGACTGATCCAGTCTTTGTTTGAGGGATCCATGTACTCTTTTGTTTTAGAATGGACACCAGCTCTAACTCCTGGTAAGTTCTCACCCAGTCTTTCAGTTTTTATTCATTTTGCCATTAACAAAGTAATTTACATTAATCCCAGTCAATAGCAAGCAACTAGTTCATGACAAGACATTTTTACTTTGTTTATTCAATGTTTTTTTTTATTTTTGCCTGAATGTACACATCATTGACAGGATTTCTACATATCTTTTTTTTAAAAACTTTTCAAAACTGAAAATTGTTGCCATTTTGGCTCAACATTTTCCTTAGTCTTCTCCCAGTTCTTCTCTGTAACAAAGTATCTGCAAGTAAGTAAACAGGTTGAGTTTGAAAGAAATTTCTCGTAGGACAATAGTGAACACTCTCTAAGGTACTGTAGGCTGGGATGAATAATGACTGCCAGTAGAAAGGAGTAGGGCAGGCCAAAATAACAGATGCATGAAGACGTTATAATGTTATTGATCTGTGCTAGTACAGGCACTTGGTAAGGACAGGTGTTATGGCTTTCTCGGATATCATTTTTTTAGAGAGAGAGAGAGAGAGAGAGAGAGAGAGAGAGAGAGACCATTTTGAAAGTCGTTATAGGTTGAGAGTGAATTGCAATTTTTGTGATATGTCATGAATTAACTGTGCCGTTTGGATTGCAGATTCTCAAATAGGCATGAAAACTGTCAAAGAAAACATTCCACATGGATGGATATTTGCTTCTTTTATGGTAAGATGTAGAAAAAGGGTGTGCAATGTAAGTAAAAGTAATATTATTGAGCTAATGGACTCGAGCTACATGTAATGATGGCTAAGGTTAGCTGGGGGCTAACTAAAGAACACTAGTGTCCAGTCCAGGGTCCAGTCTCCTTGCAAACAACTTAGTTATAAAACAACTTAATTAGATGACTAATTTCAAACCTAAAGATACTATAATTGTAAATGATATTACTATTATGAAAAATAAAGATATTGTATTGTTGAAGCCTTCACTTAGCAGTTTAAACCTTCCCTAGTCAAAAGCATATTTAACGAAACTGTGAGAATTCCCACTCTTAGACAAGTGCATTCAGTCATAGTCCACAACACATGTTTTCTTTTCAGTGATGCCTTTTTTGGTCTTTATTTACTAAAATGCATTCACGAGATAACAAGAAATGTATTTCATTTTAGATTTCTGTAATGCTTGGCTCACGGATCTTCAAATTGCTTTCTAAAGTGTATTCAGTGGAGTCATTTATGAGGTACAGTATTTATTTGCAAGTCTACTCACAATTTAAATTTGCCATATGCAGAGAGTGTGGCAGAACTCTGCCTCACTGGATCAGGATCAATCATCCAAGATCACTCAGTTTGTGGTGCATCAAAGGAGTCAGGAATCCTTGCCCAGAGTCAGTCGATCCAATGGCTCCTTTGACTGACCATGATCTAAAGGATCTTGGATCATTGATTCTGATCCAGATCATCCAACAGAAATGCACTCTATGTGAACATGACTGCATACAGTAGAACCTCGCCTTACAGCCACCCTGTTCATACAGCCACCTCCTTCAGTTATTACAATCACTTTATTCTGGCCCAGCCAAAAGCTCAGTCAATCATTTTCTTACTTAAACAGCCCCATTAATATGGCCAGATTTTTGTGGCCTGTTGGTGACTGTATTAACAGGCTTCCACTGTATGTATATAGTGGCCTGGATGTCAGTGCCAATAAGGTAGCCAACCATTAATACAGCACTCCCTGTTAAGAAAAAGTACGGCCATTGGCTCATGGCTGCAGGGTTATCAGTAGCAAGAATATGGCAATATGTCAAGACCAAATAATGAATACGTAGCTGACAGTTTTAAATTTATCTTGTCAAAGAGTGCTTGGCAGTGAGTATTTAGTTATATGTAAATGAAAATGTAGACGTTGATCACTCTCAAGGAATGGCATGCATGACATGCATTTTGCGTTCAATTGATATTGCATAGTTTTCTTTCAGACCTATATTTGGAATAGCAGCGTTATCATTAATCATCCCCATCATTGCTCCAAAGGTACATGTATAATTAGTATATAGAATGTTTGCTGATAGTCTAATAGGCTCTTAATTGGTCCAGAGCTTAAGGCACATTTAAAGGCAAAGGGAATAATCAAATATTGAACTGCTTAACTACTAAAATTGCTTTTTCATCTTTCCTTGTAGAACCAATCAGCTATTTTTATAGGATTCTTGGTGTTTGAATGTTGCGTGGGTAAGATACTAACTTAAGAGTGCTTACAAGTAGCTTACAAAAGAAATCAGAAATGTATGGGGTAGGGTGTGGCTGAAGGTGACTTACCATGGACTCAGTCAGTCTGATGCATCATCTCCCTTGTGTATTTCATAGCATTATCAATGATACATTTTTAACATCAGTTGTCATCAAGGTGAACGCCGAAATTTGAATTTAAAAATTGAACAATCTCGGACATAAAGACGTTGAGATTGGCCATTGGTATCAGGGATGGTACAGTATAAAGAGTACTCAGTGATATAATTAAGTTTGCGTGGTTGGTTTCCTGCTAAATCCTATTTTACATGTGGTTAAAGCCACCTTCATCTGGCAGCCCCTATTTCTGATAGCCAGTATTTTATGTACCGATAACCGGTTCATACCAGCGTCTTTATATTGAATTCGCTGATCGGTCTTTCAGTATAAATAAAGCTTTTATTTTTTTATTTATTTTATATGTTTGGTGTGGAAATCCCCTGGGGTTTTTAGCATCACAGGGACAAGTTGTGTTAATACCTAGGATGTGAAAAGTTGGTAGACAGGGGTGCAGCCATTAACGTTAACAAATTTTTTTAATATAACTATGTATGTGTCAATTGTGAGACTACAGTTGAGTTGTAAAGTATTTTTTCGTTTCAATTTTTTTATAGGACTTTTCTGGCCAGCCATGGGAGTGCTTCGGAGCAAATATGTCCCAGAATCGAGTAAGGAGTTTTCATATCAACATTTTTATAAATGTTACAGTAAGGCTTACTGTATTTTGGGAAACGAAACGACAGGAAACGACACAACCTCTTGGCTCACTGTAATTGCCCGGAAATCATCATTGCATCGTGGAATAGTTACTAAAAGAGCGTTTACAAATGCAAAGAAACAATTTAAATATCGTCACAGTCAACAAAGAGCTCAGTTTGCAAAATGCAGATTTTCCTGTTTTTTTTTTCCTCTTCTAGTTTATTGCACAGAGAAATTATATTTGACAGTTACATGTAAGGTACTTGATATCTATCAAATTAACCTCAGATCTTTTACCTCATTTCGCTTTGTTTCGTTTCGTTTTCGCGAAATACAGCAAGCCTACAGTGATTATTATTTTTCATGCCCTCTAACTTAAATAGTAGCAATTGATATTTTGCCAATTATAAGATCTTTTTTTTTTTAATTTTTTTTTTTTGTTTCAGCTCGTGCCACAGTCATGAACATATTTCGTGTTCCTTTGAATCTTATTGTCATCATTCTTCTAGTTCAGGTTTGCACAAGCTTCTCACTGTGCTTATTCTTTTGCTTACTACCACGATTGCGTTATTGGTTTGGTTGTTTTTCAAAGAACGTCTAGATCACGATGCCTTTGTTCTCTTATCAACAAACTTGCAATACGTAATTTTGGCATTCACCTGTACCAAGAGATTATCATAGTAAGGAGTGAATCCCCATATACGCCTTATACCCAAGTTAATCCCTCTTAAATTATTTGTAGACATGGTACCCAGTTTTTCGTGGGATGTTACTCGCGCGTTGCGTGTAAGTCAGTCAGTCAATCAGGCAGTCAGTCAGTCCGTCCGTCCGTCCGTCCGTCCGTCTGTCCGTCTGTCCGTCTGTCTCTTACCCTGATATTCTCTGCCTGTACTTGTTGAAATTACTTTCAGTCAGTATATTATTACGAACAGGCTTGAGCAGTCAAGCCAAGAGTCAAGAGTCAGTCAAGAGCAGTCAAGGCCGGCAAAACGTTTCGTTTTGTTAGTTATTTATAGCAATCTCTATTTTCAAAGTAGTGGAATCCGCTGATTCTCATCCGGAGGGGAATTCTGTCTAGGAAAGACACCCTCTCCCTCCCCCCGACCCTTTGTGAAGCAAATACCTGAATCCTATTAGCAAGGTGTTGATATATCTTAATTACATCAAGAAAAACAAGTGTACTGTACTGATACGATTCTTGTTTAACAGGATTTAGCTCTGCCATCAGTGTTCTGTTGTTGTGTGGTGTTCCTAATACTCTGTTGTGCCGTGCAGCAGAGGTTTTTTCAATTATCTACCAAATGCCTCGAAGGTGAGTTAATAGCGTGTAAAAATATCTAAGTCAAATATGCACCGCTTTCGAGTGGTATACCATGAAATATCTCACGAGTCACTGTATTTTCTTGGTATACACACCAGCCTTTGAGTGTGTATACCAAGAAAATACAGTGACTCGTGAGATATTTCATGGTATACCACGAGGGAGCGTTGCATAACTATTTTATACCATGCCATATATAGACAATACAGTGGCTAGCACAATTAATGGAACATACGCGCGGCGCATGATGGGAAGGTTGGATGTAATGCCGTCAAATATACAACGGCTTTCCTGTATTCTGATTGGCTGTATTTTCTATGACATGGTATAACATTCAATTTCATTTGCCTATAGCTTTATTCAGTCTCTCATTTGTGACCGTTTCCAGGTCAATGCTTGTTTATTTGCTGCTACATTATGTGATATCAGATGTCAGTCTTAACATTTAGCGTAGTGAAGTAAAAGATCAACACCATAATCCTCATCCATCAGTGTGTTAAGATTATTTTTTATGGTTGTTCGAAAGACGATTAATGTTAAGACAGGAACGTGATCTTTTGTATAGAAGCATTTTTTACGCTTCTGTTTTGTTTACAGTTGGTTAAATCTAGAGGGAAAAAAATATAAGCAGAAACCTTCACCGAAAATGTCCAAAATTCACAGTAATCTTGGATTAGCTTGACCATAGTTTGAATAACTATTAACTAACCGATGCTTAGTGTTTATCTCGACCTGGTTGTTAGAAAGCTGACTGACACTAATCTACGATTAAAGCTGATCGAGGTTTTAATTCCTCTTGAATAAAACTGATAATATTTTATGGAGTTTGAGATCAGCCAAGGTCAAAACTGGAGGACAAAAGAGGGGAACCTACTGAAATGTTTCGAGACTAAAATCAAATTTAAACTAATCGTGGAGTAAGTCAATCTTGCTTTCAACAACTTAGCCTAGATGTGTGAGGTGTTAGTAAGATAATTACGGGAAGGCAAACTGTTACTTGCCATGCGCTCAGTGAAGTCACTAAAGTTGACTCCATGTTTATTTTTCTCCTGCAGGCGAGGCGAATTTAGAAGCTTGTGAGGGAGTACGACCGGTATAGAAACAACAAGATAAACTGATCATATTTAAAGCTGTAACAATCTATGTAAAAGTGTATTTTACACCCAGGAATAAACCACATCTACAAGAACAGAGGGAGATTTTATGTTTTGGCCCACAAGTTGCTTTTAGGGAGCGTGGGACTTGAGGGTTAGGCGTAATGTGGAGCGCACCCAACGATAGGCCACGTTCGATATATCAATATTTTAACATGACTCCGAGGCTTTCGGGTCAAAATTGTAAATTTTTTGAGTTTCTTTTGTCTCTCAATTCCCAAAACAGACTTGGATACAAAGAAAACAACACCAAATATAGACGTTTTTCCTGAAAACCTCGGAGCCATGTTAGAATATTGATATATCGACTGTCACGTGGCCTATTACGCTAACTTAGTACCAGGTCCCTCCTTAGACAAGAACTCCAGGAAATGACCTCCTCCCGTGAAGTAGTATTCTCAAGAGCGTTGTACAGTGGATGCTGTTGAAAACGAAGAAAACATCGTTGAGAGCTGTAGTTTATAGTTATATAGTCGACCTACGATTTAGAGCTGGGAGAGCTGAGAACGGGTGTGAAGCACAAGCGGTGACTGATAGGCCTAGGCAGGGAGAAACCTATTTTGAATATCTTAGTGTAGAGCAGAAAATGGTTTTCTTCTTTTCTCTTTTAATGCGCGGCCGTTATGAAACCTGAGAATCTCTCCCCTCGATGAGAGTTAATAATTAACGACGATAATGGGAACTTGAGACGTAATCGGAGCGTCCTAATTACAAAGTGGCAGGCGAGATAATCGGAAATATAAACCGCTTTCGCTTCAGTTAAATCCATTTTAAACGACTCAAAAAGGCACCATGACACGGGTAAATAATGGCACATATAATTTCACTGCCGATATAGTGTTTGGGTTGCCTGTGACACTACTTTTTAGACATAACGGGAAGATGTTAATACTAGCAACTAGAAAAAGCAACTGTGTTTATAGCCACTTATAGCTCCCATTCTTGTGGTACGCCTTTTGTAAATACGCATGCGTATTGGATATGCCGTACCCCTCAAGTATCTCTATCTTTTAGACTAAATTTTTCGACTAAGAAGGTTCAATATTGAGAAGAGCGAAAAAACTGGAAAATCCAAATGGGATACCTCCACCCTCTACCCCTCCTTCATTGGGACTTTGATTACTGGCCGCCTAAAAGGGGTGGCCGTTTAATAGGTGGCCGCTTAAAAGGGGTTCGACTGTACAAGAAAAATTGATTCTTCGGTTAACTTTTAATCCTGCTTTAGCGATAACTGTCTTTCGATCAACTCGGCCAAGAAAAACAAGTTCAATCCGTCAAGAAATCTTTTTACGATAACTGCAGAAATTCTCGCGCGCTCATTGGCAAATTTTTATTGTCAGTACGCGGACAGACACATGAATGTTATCGCCTCGTGGATCCACAGCTACTTTGACAATGTTATGACGAAATTCATGATCAATAACAGGACAGACGCATGAAAAACTGAAGTCAATTTGTTAAATTTTGCACTACGTTATTTGCTACACACATTTTCTGGTCAGTTGCATGAGATTTCGACTTTTGACTGGGCATCTTTCCTTAGAGATGTTCCAGCATGCACATTACATCAGCATTGTTCTGTTCATTAACCCTTCTGTTTCGCGACTTAGTTATCGATGTTGTCGTTGGAATTTGTCAAGAACTTAACTCTGTAGGGACTGAAACTGATTTATGTACATTTCCTAAGGAAATTTCGAGAAAATAGTTTAAATTTCTAATTCTCAGTGGAAAAGTAAAACAAGTCATACACATTTATTCTTTTAAACCCAGTGTAATTATAAAGCCTGTTTGGAAAACTTGTGAGTAAACAAAACTTGAAACAGCAATATGAGGAAGACAAACTATAATTAAGGCAACTCTTAAGCATTTAGAAGTAAATGAAATTTAACGTGTGACCCCAACAGTTTGTTATAACAGCTAGTTCCTTAACATTCTCCCTCAGGAACAATGATCTCCGGATAGCTGAGGTTTGGTTTGAGATTTCTTCACATTATGAAAAAGTATGCCACTGAAATTAAAAATAATGCGTTAAATTAGTCTGAGTTTATTTGTAGGGAGAAATGTTCAACAATCTTGCGTGGACATCATCAGGGCCGATTTGAGTATTTGCTATTGCAGATTTTGAACCCGGCACGAGCACAAACTGTCCAAATCCAAAAAAACCTGTTCCATTGAAACAGCTTTTGGAACAAAAGCTGTTTCAAATTTACTGAAAAATGTTCAACAAATTTACTGAAAATTTTTAAAAATTTACTGAACTATGTTAACCTGACTACTGAGGCCAATTGTTGCTGTAATCTTTGTATCGATTAGTTTACATATTTCAATTTTTATTGTCTAGTTTTTAAATTTTATAGTCTAGTTTTTCAATTTTAAGTTTTATAGTCCAGTGTTTGTACTTTTGTTGAACAGATAACATATTTAAATTTTACATTTTAATGTTAGCATACACGTTCACATTTAAACGAGCCCCAAGCTCACTGGTGAAATGTGTCTAAATAAAGTACTTACTTACTTACTTACAAAACTATCCAGTCAGTTAGTCAGTCAGTCAGTTAGTCAGTCAGTCAGTCAGAGGGGATATTGTTTTAGAACCTTCTGTGCTTCCAACCGCATCCGACCCCGATTCCTCCCCCTTGCAAAATTGTACTTACCAGGACGAAGACAATCCAGGAATAACAAGAAAGGTAGGTATGAGTTTGCACACATCTGACAACGCCTAATCCACAAGTACCTTACTGTTTGTGAAGAGGAAATAATATGTCGCATACCAAGGGTAGTACCAATGTTATCTTTTGGGTAAGGGACTGGTCAAAAAGTATTGGTGGGAGGGGTGGTAGGCTCGAGCAGAAAGGGGGTGGGTCATCAGTTTTTTAGCCCTTGGTAAGGCGTGGGTCGTTTAGTTTTCAGCAACCCATGGGGGGTGCATCATCCTGTTTTATAAAAGGAATAGCGTCGCGCACAGTTTCTAAAAATAGATTACATCACCACAGACCCCCTCATGACTCAGACAAGAATTACAGTCTGGTAGAAGGTTTTGTACGGGCGCGTTGTATTCTAGACCAGAAAATCAGGAAAAAAAGGAGAGATTGGTGGCCAGGTTCTTGATTAGCTTAAATAATTAATGTTAGAGAGCAAACACTGCTGCCGTGGTATGGACCTGTCCCGATTGTGCTCCGCGGCAACTTTTGAGCAGCTTTTGGCATTCGGAGCAGCAACTTTTGAGCAAAATATAGGTTTAGAGCACATATCAAGCACAAAAAAGTAAATATTCCATAGAAAACTTTAATTGATGTGAATTTCTTGAATGCTTATCAGCCTTTTGAAGTTTTAACACATAACCTGTCACTTGACAACGTTTCGCAGGCCTACTGCCGGCGATCCTTTTCTAATGTTATGATTATATAACTGATAATCGGCTAAAATTACGCGCAAAAAAAGACCGTCTTTGTGTCTATTTTTCTTGACCGGCGTTAGCAATTATTGTGAAGGACGAAAAATAATGCTTTTAATTAACTTTTACATAAAAATATCAAGAAATTTAGGTAGCAACTTTTGAAATTTAAGTAGCAACTTTTCTGATTTTTGGCAATTTTTTAGAAACTTTTTGCCTTTCCGGTGGGCAACTTTCCAGCATTTTAGCGGCACAATCGGGACAGACCTAATTTCAGTATCCCTTGCTAAGATCTACTTTTTTCCATGTGATCCTAATTCGGCGAAAGGAACTTTGTATTTAGTGGGCACCATCCTTAAATCACTCTCTTTGCTCCCTTTGTGGTTGCTTTCCACAGGCTTAGCAAACTCTACTACTTTTGTAAACTAGCTAAAGTAGGTTGCTGTCTGTACTCTCGGCTCTGCTAGCCCGCTCTTCATATTGTCGCTGCCCCTACTGTTAAGAAAAAGGAGGAGAAATCCATTGAAACCTAGACGGTAGCAAGAGAAGTAAAAACACGCGGAGCGGGGATACATGGATAACGTGTCCTCCCGTGTTCTTCCTGGTCTTTCCCACGACGTCACGGGACGTCACGTTTTCCCGTGACACGGGAAGGCACTGGTAACGAAGAGAATCCAAACATGGCGATGGGAGCTCGCAGATTTCAGAGGATTCTAAACTTATTTTGGTGCCAAAACGACGATTAAAATGGCATCTATGGTATCAGTTTCCTTTTGAAGCGTATTTTTACTCGTTTGGTTGGATTTGGGTGTGAGGGAAATGGCTGTGACAGCTACAGAACACTGAAATGCAGACCACGTTTGATACCTATCACTCAGCGCAGCCTGGCAATTTTTTCTGCAAAACTGTTACTAAAGGTAAGCTGAGGCATAAAAGCTGCAGTTTTACAAAAATAAGTTTTTCTACTGGTGGTTTTCCATTGCTATTGCCTAAGTAAGCATCTAACTTGGTTGAATTATAATTATACTGTGTTGCGCTTTTCAAAATTTGTACAGCGGGAAATTCAAATTCCTACATACTCGCACGTGTCCGCCGTTGTTTTGAGCAAAAAGTATCCGAGACTGACCTTTGTTTGAGTTTACAACCGCAAAAAGCGAAATTTTAACACCTTAAAAATCCACTCAGACAGTACTAAAGGTGCCAAATGATGCAAACAAGATAAAAGGTGCTCAAATTATTTTCTAAAAAATTTCCATCCATTTTGCATTTAAATTTTGCATGTGCTACAATAAAATCTTGGACTCCCGAGGGGGGGGGGGGGGGGGGTACACCTGGAAAAATTGGGCAGGTGTGTGCGACCCACTTCCCAAAACCCTTACCGTATTTATGACCAAAATCTGCAATATACCCTACCCTATTTATGACCTGAAAATAAATTCGAAACCCTATTTATGGCCTGACCCTTAAATCAAAACCCTGTTTCAGACCTGCATTACAATTAGTTCCCTAGTTAGACCAGTGTTAAATTACCGTAAACATAATTTGTGAAGGGCTTTTGTTGATTTTCTTTTTGACAAGGACAAAAAAGTGGCTTCTTCTTAAAAACATACCCATATCAAGGCTAGAGTGCAAAACCCATACCCTATTTATGACCAAAATGGCTAAAATCAGCTAGAATTGATACCCTTTTTTATGACCAAAACAGCTGAAAAACCATATCCTTTAGGGCCACAAATACCTATATAGCCTATGTAAGGGAGTAACCCCTCCCCTTCCCGGGCTTGGACTTAAGTGAAAAATTAAGACCACCCCTCCCTCTATTTCAATGATGGGAAAAATGGTGCATTTTGGGTTTAGGACCGATTCATCATTGATTCAGAGGAGGGGTGGTTTTATTCCTTATTTGATTCTGACCAATCTGATTGTAGCTTTGATATTTTGTAAAACTCTTGTGTTCCAAAATAAAAATCATCAACATAAATAGCAATGACTGAACTATTTCTGGTGAAAACATTGGAAGCATTTGTGCACTATTAGTCAGCTTTTTGACCTGCTAGATTGTTCTGACAAGCAAAATGGTATTGAAACTGAGACATGGTGGCTGATGAAATAGTGGCAAATGACAAGACTTGTGTTGAAATTCAAACAGCCTAGTACAGGCTTTATGAAACTGCAGCATGAAAAGAATTCAAATTTAGATATGGGACCTGCATACCCTTCCCCCTCTCTCTGACAGGACCTCAATTATACCACTTGTGGTTTAGTCGACCCAGCTAATTTAACAGTGTGTATCACTTGTGACTGTTTTAAAACTAGATTATTAATAGCATTTGGATTAGATCTAAAAAATGATGAAGTGGCTAAGAGAACTTTACTCTTTAGCCTTAAAGGGTTTACAAATCTTTTCCTACTCTTTCCTTCCCATCGGAGAATCATGGGTGAACAGGAGAGGGAAGTTAACTTTACTTGCTTGACTTCAGATGAACAATTTTCTTTTTTTTTGTCAGGCCACTTGAGAAAGACCTGGGAGGGTAAAATGGTGAAGGGACAGACCAACAAAAATACTCAGGGGAGAGACAGACTATTGGTCAGCTTTTTACCTGCTAGATTGACCTGCTGATGTAAATGTATACCGTGCTAACAGTTGCAACTGGAAGAAACCAGACTATCAGTCACCTTGGCTAACCACCGGCAGGTAATTACTACATGTAGAAAATGTTAGGAATTTGATTATCTCATCTGAAGTCAGATCTTAAAAATACTGGGTCTTGGGTTCAGATCTCAAATTTTCAAACAAGGGTGGGGTATTGGAGAGTAATGTGCATGGTTACAGATGCTCCTGGAAGAAACAAATCTTGTCACATTGACTGACCAGGTTAAGTCAAGTCAATCAAACTTTATACTGTACAATTGTGCTTGGATATGGCATTCTGAATTTGTCAGCTTTCTATAAATGGACATTGACAGGTAGTGGAGGTGGAAGTGGGGGAGAGATGTGTTGTAGGTGTAAACAGGGAAGGGGTAACAGGGAAGGGTTAGGGAAGGCAACAATTGTGAGGAACAATGCGAAGGAATGTCTGCTATAAGATCTACGCTCTTCATAATCACCTAACACCTAACAAATTCCATGTAACTTTCAAAATTTTATCAACTGTCAATGACAGTCATTACGTTCTCCAATCAGAAAAAAAACTGGCAAATGAATGTAAATTCCTGCCGGAAAGCTTAAATTTGCTTATGCAACTAACAGTTAAAACTTACTCCGTGCATCATCCCATCAGAATTTTGCGCCCACCAGCAGTGGCAGAAGTGTCAGCAAAAAGGGGGCTGTTATAGGCGGCATTCCTCCTCTCTCCCACTCTCCCAGTCCTCTCCCTACCTATTTACCCCATTTGATACCACCCTGTAATGGATGGACAGTAGACAAGTGTGGACAGACAGTGGACAAACCTGGATGGACAGTGGATAATCAAAAACACTCAAACCTTGACCAACCAGGTAAATGCTCTTGTTTGTAATTCTGTTTGCCAGTTATCGTGATCAAATTTCAGGCAAAGCAATGTCAGCCTGGTTAAATCTACATGTGAATACGTAGCTCATTTCTCTAGAACAACTCACTACTTATTCTTACATGGTATACTACCAAGTAAAAAAGTTGACAGAATTCAAGGCTTTTCATTCGAGTGGAGCTCTGTGAATGAAGAACAATATAAATTAATTATATTACACTCCTCTGGTTGGCTTCTTTACATTTAAAAACTGCCATTAAGGATTTAATTTACTTCTCTGTGATCTGTAATCATACTCATGATTAACAAATTGGACTCCCGCTTTGTGGTTGTCCAATTTTGTTAATCACTTGCATGATTACAGACTGAATTGGACTCCGCTCAGTCCTATTACCATTATTAATTGATATTTTTTCTAATGACTAGTAATCCCAATGTCATTGTTAAACAAGATAAAAAATAAATCCAAACAACTGGTAAAAATACAGTAGGCCCTCTCCACAATGACCTGGCCATCTTAGAGACAGAGAAAAGTGGCCATTGTATAGAGGTGGCTGTTATGGACAGGTACACTGTAAGGGTGTAATATGACACCTGTTTTTTTTCAGTGATGCAACATTTTTATATCAAATTTTAAAAATGCTTGCTATAGCATTTAAATACATATGGTAACTCAATGATCAATCAAAATGTACACTGTACATGTATCAGTAAAACATAAACTAAGTAAAAGCAGACACCCACGAAGTGTGGTATGGACCCTATCTAGCGTGTTACAGATCAACTCTTGTGACCTTTAACAATAAAAAGTGGTGTTTTGTACACACTGTTCATCAGTCACTACCGGTAATTAACTGGCCATTGCCCAGAGGTTATTGTGATCACTGGGACGCAATCTAGTGGGTAGTGCCATTGTGGAGAGGTGGGTGTTGTACATGTAGAGAGGTTAAAATAAGAGTGAATGTGTAGACTATATATTTGCCGGGACCAAAAAAAGTGGCTGTTGCAGAAAGGTGACCATTGTGGAGAGAGAGGTGGCCATTAGTGAAGGTTCAACTGTATCTATCTTCCTTGTTGTCTAAAGCTTTAGATTGAATCCACAATAACTATATCATTTTGGTTCTGTCACAGGATGCTAGACAGCAAAGATCATCACAATACAGCATGGATTTGGAGAGACAAGAAAATGGGCAACACACCAGACACAAATTAAAGAGGATGCTTAAAGATTGGTTACCAAGACAAAACAACAAGATGTTTTATTATTAGTAGTTTATTTAATATTTATTTGGCCCAGCCCGGGAGGCCTTTGAATGTGGGGTACAGCTGGCCCGGGGTTTTCCTCCTAGGAGCAAGTGGACGTACGGGGAGGTTTTTCACCCAGCTGTTGTTCCACAACCCCCGTTCAGGTTACTTGATTATTTCTTTAGCTTGGTAGTCTTCAATTACAATAGATTTTCATAATATTACTATAGACTCTTGGCAAACTGCTTGCATTGGTTTGGAGCAAGTCAACCTGATGAACTCTGACTGCACAAACTCACAAGAACAAACAACTTGTAACTGATACCAATGACTACTTTTCTTTCACCCAACGAGTGACTTTTTCATGACCTCAACAAACTTTATCTTCAAACAGAACCCACACGAACTTGACTAACAACAGATGGAGTGAAACTACTGTACACACCAGGGTTCGTATGCTTTTTCAGAAACAAATTTCCAGGACTTTTCCAGGACTCAGATTTTTCTGTACGAACCCTGACAACATGTGACACTGACTTTTAACTTTACACCTAACAGATGACTTATTATTTTACGACCTCAATAAACCAACCACTAAACTCCTTAAACTTCAAACAGAACCAACACAGACTTGACTAACAACAGGTCTAGATGGAGTGAAACTACACAACATCTGACAGTGACAACTTCTTGCACCTTACAGATGACTTTTTTATGACCTCTAAACCAACTAACAAACTGTAGCTCGATCTAGACAGAAGCAATGCAAACTTGACTAATAATAGATGCAGTGAAACTATACAACATCTGACAGTGACAACTATTTACACCTTACAGTTGACTTATTTAAGGCCTCAGCAAATCAACTAACAAATATAAGCCTTAGAGAGAACCAACACAAACTTGACTAACAATAGATGGATTAAAACTACACAACATCTGACACCGACAACTACTTAAACCTTACAGTTGACTTGCATGTATGTATTTGCAACTTCAACAAACCAACCAACAAACTTTAACTTCAAACAGAACCAACACAAAATTGACTAACAATTTTTTGCTGGATTGAGACTGACATCTAAAATCAACAATTACTTAGACCTTGAAGATGACGTTGACAACTACTCACATGTGACAACTGACTTAATTATCAGAACCTCACCAAACCTAAAAACTACACCTGACGGCAGCACTTCATTGTAAAAGTAAGAGACTGTCATCGACACTACAGGCTACTACTGACTAAGATTCTGACTTTCCCATGATCACCAAAACTTAACAGACTACAAAAACTGCACAAGTCATATACATGTACCAATGCAAGGATTAGCATTGAGTCACATAATATTATCAGTATATGTAGATGTGTGTGCCACCATTGTTCAAACAAGTGCCTTTTTGAAAAAAAAAATAGCCACTCTAGCTATCACTGCATGTGATTAACCAAGTCAATGATTGGAGTCAGAGATCTCTGTTACTGTATGTAGTTTTTATTCCAATGTGTTTCATAAATTATTTTGATGTAAAAATTATAAATTATTCAAGATGTTGAACATTGTTTGTTTCACGATGAAGTCCCTTAGGATTTAGATTGCAATGCTTTTTACTGCTTATTGCTAGTCTCTATAGTCTTCATCTGGCAATGGGAGCTTAAGCAGGAAGTAGTCAAACACCACCATCTGCATCCTATGGGAATACATCATGAGACGAACAATGAAATGCACACTTAACATTGACCATGCAGCCACCACTTCTTTCATAGGAAATTGTAAATTTTTTGGATGCAATACTGTATATTCTTGAGAGAACTACATGCTGCAGCAAAGATCTCTAACTTCAACCAGTGAATCAGTTAATTAATATGAAACCCACTCCATTTGGCTGATTTGAGTCCATTGAACAGGTTACACTTGTTTGTTCCATTTAAGATAAGTTTGAAGGTTCCAGCATAAGATTCCCTTGAGCAGTGTTTTTTTGTTTTGTTTTTTTTTTCATCTTTTACTTAGATGTGTGATGTACAGTTTCTCCTAGACAAAGTCTCCAAAATTAATCATTTACATGTAGAAAAGTTGACCAAAAGTTGTAAAACATTTCAAACGTTCTGTGAGGCGACACTAGTTGTTGATCATTTCTGGGGTTTAAAGGATTGAAAAAAAAAGATTAACAACAACAAATCATGTTCAACTAAATTTTAGGAGTTTATTTCTTCAATTTGAAATTGATAATTTACAAAGCACTAGAAACACATGTGACATGCAGTTAGGTTATTTCCTTTGAGGTTTTACAGTTTAGAAAAATTCATGTCTCTAATCTCAAAATTTGCAAAGAAGAGAACACAAACAAAGTAGAGAAAATAAACAAGAAGCCAGTTGTGGTAACTACT